>NC_062214.1:29149249-29472704 GCF_902686445.1 Sciurus carolinensis
TCTGGCCCTTTATAGAAAAGATTTACCAACCTCTGTTTTAGATTAAAGCAGGTAAAAGAGCTGTGGCAATTAGAAGCAATACCTAGACTAGATCTTGTACTGGAGGGGGAAATTTATATAAAGTACATTTTGGGTCTGCTGACAAAGTGTAATAAAAGCAGTTGGTTGAACTGTTGTACAATGTTAAAATTTTTGAAGATGAAAACTATGCCTTAAGACTTAAGCCTTGGGCTGGGGTTATGGCTCAGTGGTAAAGCCCTTGCTTACCATGTGTGAGGCACTGGGTTTAATCCTGAGAACCACATAAAATAAATAAATGAAATAAAGGTATTGTGTCCCTCTTCAACTTAAAAAAAAAAGACTTTTAAGTCTTCCTCAGACACAGCAGTGAGTGTCTGTATTCCCAGCTTCTTAGAGGTCGGCAACAGAATTGATTGAGCCCAGGAGTTTGGGGTCAGCCTGGCCAATATAGTAAGACCCCACTTCTTTAAAAAAAATTACTTATGTCCCTTAAAAATATCTCTATTCTTTGAAAATATATACTAAAGTACTTAAGTAAAAAACAATAAACAATGCTGCTGCATACTGTTTATTAAAACTAAGATACCAAAGCAATTCAGAACATCCCATATAGTTGGTGAGATTGTTTTATTTAACCTCTAATGTAGAATGTACTTGTTGGAAAAAAATAACAAAAAATGATTATTATTTATTAATTATAAATAAATAAGAGAAATAAATACCTTGTTCTTAGCAGGTAACCACTCTTCATTTTATGTGTATTCTTCCAAAAATTTCCCTTGTCCATAATAACACACACATAAATACATATACATGTATATTAATGCAGATAGACACACACACATACAAACACACACAAACCATATTTGAATTCAGCAAAGAATTCCTGAAGTCCTATGTAACAACACATAAGAACAAGATAGACATGGTTTCCAATTTTAATTTTCACAAAAATATTATATTCAACATACTACTCAAACATTTTTCTGAAAAGGTAAACCTCACCCCCACCATAAAGAGCAGGTAAACTTGGTAATACTATTACATCTTTAAGGATCAGCAAAATGGAAGAGAGATCAAGCACTGTGCACAGAAATTGACCCACTAGTCAGAGGAGCCAAGTCAGGACTAGCACATAAGCAACTGGACTCCAAAACTACAGGTTCCATGAAGTGAATGTGCTATGTGATATTAACAGTGAATCCAGTAAGAATGCAATGTAGAAGACAGGTTTAAATTCAGAAATAAAATAATGATGACTTACTACTTATATGACTGAGCTTACCTAAAGGCAGCAATTAGGGGTGCATAAATCGAGTCCCCATCATAAACATATAAATGGTCCCAACTACACTCTGTAGCAAAATGATTAAAACGAAGTCTCATTATTCTATTTGGCCTGAAAAAGAACAAAAACAGCAATTTATAATAATCATCAAAACCATTAAACATTGGAGAAAATAGAAACTTTTAAAGAATTTACAAGAAAAGACATTAATAGTATATAAACAGCATTCCTTCATTTGTCAAAGACTTACTCAGTACTTACTACGTGCAAGAGGACATTAAACATGCAATGGGAAACAAAACAGATGTGATCCATGACTCTTGGGGCTTTACAGTCCATTTAGCAGTCTGGAACAGCCAGAGTCTAACAGCCTCTGAACCAATGCATTAGCCCTTCCACTTGTGCACTTTCTTTCTTATCCAACTTCAGATTCCACACTGCATCATTCACAAACACACCTGCCAGTTCTCCAAACTTCCCTGCCCTCTGCTTGTATCGCCTGGCAAAAGCCCTCATCTATGGGAAAACATTTATCAGCTTTGACCGATAAATGTTTTCTTTGGATTGAGTCCAAAGAAAACAGCTGTACTGGAGATGTTATACCACCAGGCAGACGGCTTCCAGTACCCATCTCTTGGATTCTGCCTGCAGTCCTACTACTAACTCACCCTCCATCTCCACAATCACTAGTTTTCAGTGATTATTTCAAACCAGCCAATTCCACCTTCCTGCTTATGCTCAGCTTTGTAGACAAAAATCCATGAAGTTCTCATTTCCCAGAATAAACCTATTTTTCCTTCCATCTCTCAAATATTTACTATTTCCCTCTTATATAAAACTTTCCCATCTACACTTAAATCTGCTTAAGTATGCCATATTTAACAAAACAAAACATAACAGTCCTGATGTACCCATTAAAAACATTTGTAAAATGTGAAGAATGCCACTTTTCCCACAAGTTTCTTTAAATATAAGGAGTTTTTTTTATCTCATAAAAGTGACATTTATGCTAACATATACTGGGTTTATACTTGTTGCTTTTAAATAAATTCTTAAATAGTATTTCTTGGTTTTAATTTCTAAAATGGTAAGTATAGATAAACACAAGTTAATTGGAATCCTCAAAGTTGAAGAGTATAAGGAGATCCTGGAACTAAAAAAGTTTGAGAAATATTTCTTCCATGAGAAATACTCCTTTGCATGAAGGGAAGGAGAAAAAGGAGGGAAAAGCTGGAGGGACCCAGGAGATCCAGAGAAGGGACATTAAGGCAAGAGTGGTTATTCTGATTTTTCTGCCATGACAAAAGTAGGTATTTTGGAAAATTACAAAATATTATAATTTATAAAACTTTAAGCAAACGGTTAAAAGTACTTTAACAGGTTTTTAACTATTGCAGTTGAAAATGTACAAATTTCTGGTGCATACAATTTTTTGTAGCAGTTTAAATCAATCTGAAATTTGAAAAAAATCGACAATGAAAATTAAGGTGCTGAGGCTATAGCAGTGGTAGAGTGCTTGCCTAACAAACACAAGACACTGGGTTGAATCCCCAGCTCCCCAGCACCGGAAAAAAAAAAAAAAAAAAAAAAAAAAAGAGGAAGAAAATTTCAAACTTAGAATCATTCACCAAATGAAAAGTTATCAAATAAAACATATTTTAGATATTTATGCTACAATTTGGTAATTTCATTTGTTGGAAAAATAATGCCACACTGAGCTCTATCCTAAATAAAAAAACAGAAATAAAAAATGAAGTCAATCATTACTACTTACTGTCCTTCAATGAGCCATGTGCACTTCGTTTTATATTTATAATAACCAGGTCCATCTGTTATAAACCCAGAAGATCCAGTTAGCCTGTAATTTAAATTTTTAAAAGTCAATCTCTCAGAATTTCAGACATTAATATCTTTCTTAATTCTCAATACAATGCAAATTAAGCAGACTGGGTACATTAATGCATACTGGAGTATGCATTTTAAGCACTCTTATCTCTCCAGTTCATTTATCCTCTTTCCCCTTTCTATTGAGTCTTCAGTTCAAAGGGACTGCCAATACACGGAACTACCACTTCTTCACTATTAATTACTTACCATGAACACGTTTCACTTTCTCACTTACCTGGTTAAGATTCCATGGTCCATCACAACAATCATATCCTGAAAATCTCTCAGCTTCCTTGCAATTCTCTCCTTCTGCTATGCTTGCCTGATACAGAGATCTACTTTTCTTATTCTCCAAACCTTTATTTTGAGAAAGTTGGTATCAAACTTGCAAACTTCCTACCTTAGCCACCCAAGTAGCTGGTATTAAAGGTGTGTATCATGGAACCTGGTCAGTGTTTGTCTTTTGATTAGTATTTTGCCCATTTACATCTAGGTAGTTATTTATAATGTCCAGGGTTAAGTTCTCCTTCTGTTTCTCTTTGATCATGTGAACATTTTTTAGGATTCTGTACTGGGGTTCTCCAGAGAAAAAGAACCAATAGGATACATGGAGTGAATTTTTCAGGGAAATTGGCTCATGCACTATGGAAACTGAAATGTACCATGATAGGCCGTCTGCAAGCTAGATAATCAAGGAAGCCAGTGGCAGAGCTCAGTTCAACTCCAAAGAACTGAGAAGCAGGGAGGTTGATGGAATAACTCTCAGCCAAAGGACAAAGACTTGAAAGACCTAGCTTGTATAAGTCCTAGAGTCTGAAGATCAGAGAATCTGGAGTTCTGATGTTTAAGAGCAGAAGAAGATTGGTTTCCAGCTCCAGGAAAGCAATAAAATTCACCTTCCACTAGGTGAGGTCATATAAATTTTCCTTATTTAGGCTAGCTCTACCACTGAGCTATATCACCATATTTTCTGGGTATCACTTAACCCAGTCAAGCTGACCCCTAAAACTAACCATCACACGTTCCATCTTGATTATTATTATTATTTTTATTTTTTTTGCATAGTTGTTTAAGTGGTTAGTAGAATATAAACATGTACTTTATAATAATCTATTTACTAGTAACATTTCACTACTTTGAGTGAAGTATAGAAACGTCACTTCCATTTAGGTGCTTTTGTCTTCACATAAATATCATGTTTAGTACCAGACAGTCTTATATTTTTATTTGATTATCAAATATGATTGCTAAGACTTAGAAGGAAAAGAGAACCTATTATTAAATATACCCATATTTCTGTTCCCCCATTGTTCCATCTTCCTTCCAATTGTTTCATTGTTCCTTCCTTTATCATTTCCTTTCTGATTAAAAAATTTCCTTGAGTCAATTTTTAATGGTTAAGTATACTAGCAACAAATTCTCTTTTAGCTTTCCATGATTTAAGAACGTTTTTATTTCCCTTTACCTCCTAAGGGACAGTTTCAACAGAAACAGAATTTGAGACAGTTTTATGCCAGTTCCTCCTGCCTCCCATGGTTTCACATGAGAAACTTCCTGTCATTTGAATTGGTGTTCCCTACAGGCAATGCATCATTTCTTTCTGGCTGCTTTTAAGACAGATTCTTTGCCTTTAGAATTTAAGAGTTTAATTATGATGCATCTTAGGATGAATTTCATTGAGTTTTATCCTTTATGGGGCTTTCACAGCTCCTTGTGTCCTCAGGTTGGTTTCTTTTGCCATTATTTCTTTCAAATACTCTTTAAGCCCTAATCTCATTCTCCTTTCTCTCTGAAATTCTAATTATAAGAAAGTTTGCTCCTTTTTTCCTTTTTTTTTTTTCCGGACAAGGGATTGCACTCAGGACCTCCAGTATGTTAGGCAAGCACTGAGTTACATATAGTGCTTTTTCATTTTATTTTGAGACAGGTTCTCACTAAATTGCCCAAACTGGTCTTGTTCCTCCTGCTTCAGTCTCTCTATTAGCTGGAATCGCAAGCTTGAGTTACCAATATCTTCTTTCTTAAAAGATATTTTCATTGGACACAGAACTCTAGGGTGACTTAAACAATGTTCATTTCTTTCAGTATTTGAAGAAAGCTGTGCTACTTCCTTCTAGCAACCATAGTTTGGGGTGAGAAATCTGTTGTCATTTGAATTATTTTGTCCATTAAAAGTAATGTGTCAGTATTTTCTTACTAACTTCAAAATTTTTTTCTTTTTCTTTAGTTTTCAGAAGCTGGAGTCGGTGTGTCTTGGCATCTGTTTCTTTGCATTTTTACTACTTGGAGTTTACGTACACTGTTGAATCCATAGGTTCATGTCTCTTGTCAAATAGGGCACATGCCTATAATCCCAGCTACCCAGGGTCAGAGGTCAAAGGATCTCAAGTTCAAGCCAGTCTTAAAGTTCAAAAAATAAAAAGGGAAGCTGGGAATATAGATCAGTGGTAGACCACCCTTCAGGTCAATCTGCAGTCCCACAAAAAAGAGAAAAAAAGAAACAGACCTATAACAGAAATTATAAGACAGGATTTATATAACTCATAAGCTTTAAAGAAATGACTTGGGCTGTGGTTGTGGCTCAGTGGTAGTGTGCTTGCCTAGTATGTGTGAAGCATTGGGTTCAATCCTCAGCACCACATAAAACTAAACAAATGAAATAAAGGTGTTGTATTCCGCTACAATTAAAAAAGAATTTAATGACTTGATGCTATTGTAAGTCAGAAATGCATTCGTTTAATACCCTTCAGTTTAATAACAAAGAAGTTAATAGTTAAATCAAAACACATAACTCTTTACCCCCAAATATCTTCAACTGAAAGATTTTTTTAAAGACTTGACAACTTCCTCCTGCTTTCATTTTAAAAAATGTAAATACCAGAAGGCATGTATTATAATATCATCAGAACCAGTTATAATTGTTTGTCCATTAAAAAGCACTGATATCAGCTAAAAGAAGTTCAAAGGGAGTGTCCTCAATAGCTAGGGGAGCTCATTCACTTACATGTGACACTATTTGAGACAATAAGTGTCAAGAGTGTCTGTTCTCCATTACAAGCAGTTCTCTAATCCTCTGGACTGTTCATGTGGACACAAGACCAGTCTCTCTCCCTGGCAATACCCCTCTTAGGTGGATACCTCCAACACTTATGAGTGCCATGTGCATACCTAAGACCACCCCAAACTCAGTATGTACAAAATTCGACTTCTCCTGGGTCTCCAGGTCTGTTAATAATATCACTGAATCACTCAAGGTAGGATCTAGTTTTCGTTCCCTCACCACAATCCTCTCTCTTCTCAAAAGCAAACCATTTTCAAAGAAAGACCTGTCCGTTTTACCTCTGCAACACCACACAGCATCTAGCCCTGCCTCCATTCAGACTGCCTATCTCAGGTTCTCATTACTGATGTTCTGACTCATGCTAACAGACCCCACTTAGAAACCCCCTTGGACTCTCATGCTCAGTGAGTCCACCTACTCTGAATACTACAGGCAGAATGACTTTCCTACAAATGCCCCTTCCCACTCTGGGGGGTCCCACTGCCCACCACCATGTCCCAGATTTTCAGAACGTTAAGGACCCTCACTTGACTCAATCAACCATTCACCTGATCCTGGAAGCACCTCAAGTTCAAAATGTTCTAGCCTCACCTTCAAAACTATTTCTGCTTTAACTATAATCTAATAGCCTATAACATCATGAAAATAAGAGTGAATTATGCCATCACACTGTTCTTAGGTTAAAGGTCAAAATTCTCAATCTGAACAACAGATCTCCACTACGCCTGGTCCCACCAATCTGTCCAACCTTGTCATGCTCCCTTTGTTCCAGTCACCTTGCCACCTTGCCATGATCCCACTCATCACCAAACCTCTGGACATGATGGCCTCTCAGTATCCCACCCTTCAGGTAGTAGGATCATCTCACCCTTCAGATCTCAACTCATTTACCCAGTGACTAACCTCACCCCATTCCAAAACAAGTCAAGTCCTCTGCCCCCTGTTCTTCACCTAACAGCCTTAAACAAAATTACTATAGATTGACTGTTGCATTTTTTTATTCCCAAACTGGAAGGTTAGCTCCACAAAAGCAGAACTGTATCTGACTTGTTTGCCATTCTGTCTCACAGGTGTGGTGGCACATGCCTATAATTCCAGCTATTTGGGAGGCTGAGGCAGGACAATCCCACATTCAAAGGGCCAACCTGAGCAACTCAGCAAGACACTGTCTCAAATTTAAAGAATAAAATAGAAAGGGCTGAGGATATAGGTCAGTGGTAAAGTACCCCTGGGTTCAATTCCCAGTAACCCCCCCCTCCGGCACACACACACAAAGAAAAACAGGAGCCCTCAACAAATATGTGCAGAATTCAAAAATCAGAACTTCCTAAGTAAGTAATAAAACTAGCCCACTACACACTGGTCCTGAAGTCACTTGGTTTCTGTATTCATTAAAATAAAGCTCTCATATGCTCCATGTTCTTTGTGTTCCCTAGAAGATCTTATTCCATGATTTGTATCATCCCAAAGTTCTCCCTCACAACTCTTCTACAGAGGCACCAACAAATCTTTCCTCCATAACCCTGTCTTCATCCTTCCTTCCATCTGGGAATTTTTTCCCCCAGTTCTACATTTCCAAATTCTACTTAGCCTCAAATGCTCAAATCCAGTGGTACCTCCTCCTTCAAGTCTTGCTTCCTTGCAGGTCCCAGCTAGTCATAACCCCTCCATCCCTAAGTTTTCACAGGTTCTCCAGTGCTTCATTCAGGTCTCAAATCAAGGGGCCTCAAAAGTCATGGCTGGTTATAATTCTCTATCAGATCAACCTGGTTCTATTTTGGTGATCACATTCACCATTAGCTGAAATGATCTTATCATTCCTTCATTTATTTACTTGTTAACTGCTTGTCACCCACATTAGAATAGAAGATCCCTGAGAGTAGGACCCAATCTGTCTTGTTCGCCACATTTTGCTACTCCCTCAGGTCAGATGCGGAAAGTACTCAGTATCTGCCAAAGGCTTGATGACTGTAGTACTTATGACTAGGATTTTTGTGTATGGATCTTCTTCCTCTTTCTACTTCCAAATTCCTTGTGGACTAGACCAAAGTCTAAATGACTTTAATCTTTAACTTTGTGTATTGATCTTCCTCTTTCTATTTCCAAACTCCTTGTGGAATAGGCCAAAGTCTGACTAATCTATTTGTGTGTCTTATCCAGAAATCTTTGCACAACTGAAACAAATATACATAACTGCTGATTAATTAGTGAGTGATCTCTCTAAAGGGTACTGCCCCAAACCAAGCCAATTCCGAACTCCATATGCTCAGAAACCAGAGCAAACAGGAATGGCTTTCCATTCCCTCTCCAGGAAAGACCCTGTTCTAAATTGCCACTGGCCAGTGAGTTTCTAAAGGCTAGCCTCCTCACTTTCCATTAGTCAACAACCACTTGGTCTTCTATCCCTAAAATCTCATGCCTTTCCTTTTCTTATCTCCACCAATTAATCACTTCCAGGACCCGGCTTCTTCAGAGCATCCCAAACCTCCAACAGTTGGGGAACTCATTAGGACCTAGGGCAAAAGGGAAGGTTAAAATGAATCAAAATTTTTAAAAACTGAACAATTTTTAAAAATGAAGTATTTAGTTAAGAACTGGCTCACTCGCCTTTTTCGTGGTATCTCGTTTATCAAAACTAGGCCGTTTCCAAAACTGACTCTGATAGTTTTTGGAATCCGAAGCATTCTTCCAATTTAACCCTCAGCACCCAAATACTTTTGGGATACCCCCACCTTCCTACCTCACATCTTTTCACCTTACGCCACAGGAAAAAACCCAAGCCAGAGATGGTGATCTCCAAGGATCTCAAATAGAGCAGGGCCGCCCTCCCTCCCCACTTTCTGTCCCGAATTCATCTCTGGGCTGGAGCGGTCTCAAGCGCCCCTCACCCCAGCCTCCCCACCACGCCGGACCCTCCAACACCACCCCAACTCACTTGAAGCGGCCCCCGCAGTGCTGGCATTGCTCGCCCACCCAGCCGGCGGGGCAGACGCACTGGCCGGTGCCAGGGTCGCAGCGGCCGCCGTTGACACAGAGCGGATCACAGTCCTTGGCCTTGGATGCCAGTGAGCCGGATCCCGACGTCGCCGCCGCCCCGGCCTCTGCGGGAAGCAGCAATAGCAACAGCGGGAGCAGCAGGAGCAGCAGCAGCGGCGGGAGCACCACCAGCAGCCTCGGGAGACGCAACCCGGACCTCAGTCTCCGGGTCCCGGATACGTCTTGGTCCCGCTGCCTTCCACCTTTCCTGCCCAAAGGCGCTGCCATTGTCTCAGCCGCTGCGGCCGCTGCCAACATCTTCCCAGGGCTGGAGACCGCGCCCGGCGAACGCATACAGGATCACCGCCCGGCGGTGCGGGCGGGGCGGGGCGCACAGTGGCTCCTGGGATCCATCCGGAGGGCGGGACCAGAGAGGCTAGCAGAGGCTGATCGTGTGCCTGCGGACCCTCCCTCCGCTACCGAGGCTCCCTGCCTCTGAACTCTGCCTGTCGTACTAGGCGGCGGCGAGGTAGAGGCCCCGAAGTGTCTCCCTTCCCATGACTGCTCCGAAGCCACGCCGGTCTCTGAGTGTGGTCCTTCTAGATACCCAGCAGCGCTCCGCACTCACTGCAGTTGCGGGGCGAGAACGCCCGGGAGGCTCCTCGTGGTGTGGTGTCGTCCTGTAGAAGAGAGCGCTGCTCGTGTCTCTGAAATTGCGACAAAATAACACGTCGACTAAGACCCTGGCATAGCAATAAACACCTAACAGACTGAAGACAAAGCCTAGTCGCCCGTGGTCACAGAATGCCACAAGAAATCAAACTCACGGTCGAAGTGGGTCCGCAAGGCACAATGGTACTTCTGCAGAAGGGTGCACTCCGAAGGGAATCCAGCCAGCACGCGCACCTGGGCCGGCAGTCTGCCAACATTTACCCCTAAGGACGTGCTGCCCCTGGCTCCTGATAGGAAGAGTTGGGGGTGGGGTGTAAAATTTCTCCATTAGCTAATTTTAAAATTGGGATGGCACTAAAACGGGCTATAGTTGTGATTGGATACCTGTTACAAAATTTTAAAAATGGCTCCATTCTGGTCATATGATCCCCTAATTTAAGATTGCTCCTTTCTAATCACATGAGTCCCTGATTTAAGATGACTGCATTCTGACCACATGGTTGCCTAATTTAAGATGGTTCTATTATACACCTGAAACTTAAGTTACTGTAAATATGCCTGTGTTGCATTACTTTGGTAGAAAAGAAACCATAAATCTTAAAATCTCCCCCTCATATATGATCTATATAAATTCTTTTCTTCAAGTATGGATAACAGCTTTTGACATTCACGTTTGACTAATATAGGAAGGTTATTTTGATATGTGACTGGAGTTTGGTGAGAGCCAAATCATTGAACAAGACTTCCCATACATGAAATTGTATAATATCTAACTGTAGTCATTACTCCCAATATAACAAAGGGATAATAATAAATGTGATTAGTTTTTTCCATATCATTCTATTTGTAATATCTAATTTTTTGTAATACCTTTGAGAACCTCTCTCATATAATTAATAACCCTTTGTTATTCATAATCAATGTAATTAATCCAATCTACATTCTTATTTATTGTAGACCACCAAAAGAGAATTGATTCAGAATTTGTTGTTATCTGATTCCTGGCTTTGAACTCATTAGGAACCTCTCAAGGAATTCTGACTAAATCTATGTATATATGGTGGTCAGATGACCCCAGAGAAGAGAAATCCTTCTTCTTCCCAAAGGACTGGGATTGATTTGATTTAAGAAATGGGTAGCCAGTTGAATCGAAGTACAGGTTTCACTCAAACTGTCAGATAAGTTCTCAAGTAACAGCCCTCCACAATTACCACCAGACACCAGCTCCAGCTATAGCAAGTGCCGATTGATTAGATATCTCCTCAAAGGACCAACTTTCATTGCCACCAGATGTATTTCCCAAGAAGGTCAATTGCTCCCCACCCACCCGCAAAGAGGCATGAGGTATAATTGGTTCCAAGAGAAGGAGATAGGAATTTGGGGGAGCTCTTGCCTTAGGCCCTTGACTGCTGGGAACAACAACTCACAGGATCTTGCAAGAGTTATTCCCCAAAGCTGTGTTTTCCTGAAAGAGGGATATCATACCGTGAGGGGAAAAAAAAAGGCTGAAATGGGAGCAGACCTCGGAGCAGCAAGCTGTCTTTATTAAACAGTAGTGGAATGGTACATTTTCAGGGGAGAAAATGGTGATCGGTTATAAGAGGGGTCTGTTTTTATAGGTGTTAGTGAGACTCATAATCATAGCAGAATGTTTAGTGTGACTTAATCATTAGAGACTGAGGAAGTGCAATTGGGTAGTTAGGAAACTAGAGCAGGTTAAAAATATAACTCAATTGGGGGAGATCCAAGATGGCGGACTAGAGGGAGGCTGCGTTCTTTGTCACTCCGTAACTCTGGTTTCAAGCAGAGGATATCTGTTTCTTGGTGAGGCAGTTTTTGCTGCTTATCGATGCCCTGGTGTTTACCCCATTTCTCTGCTGTGATGACCTGCAGTCTGCCAGCATATAGACACTTTTTTGAGCAGATTGCTCACTGTCAGGCATCTATCATCCGCCATTTGCCTGCCTCTCACCTGTCCATCGCCTGCCTTACACCTATCCATCACCCAGCGCACAAGGTTCACCTCCCAATCGTCCGACAACAGTCAGCAAACTGATCGCCGACTGCCAGTGGAGGACCAGCTGCCTGCTGTTGCCTGGAAGTTCACTGTTACAGTACCTGCAGGTTTGATTACATGTGGCTGCCACCATTTTGAGAAAACAGCCAGCCTGGCCGGACTGACTGAGCCCCGTCTCCAGGATCCCTCAGTCCGACTGATCACTCCCTGCCTCTGGGGCCCTCACATCCACTGACTGCTCCCTGCCGCCAGGACCCCCAGACCAACTGACTGTGCCCTATCACCAGGACCCCAGACCAACTGATTGCATCCGGCCTCCAGGATCTCACAACCACACCAAACACACCCGACCTCCAGGACCCCTGCCTGACCAATCGCATCCCACCTCCAGGACCTCCAGCTGATCATGGCCACACCCTAAGCTGCAGCTCCCCATGTGCCAACACATTTCAAAGCCAGAGTGCCCATCATGGATAATCCTGGAAACCAGAGCTCCAATCTTTCGGTGGGGCAAATCCCATCCTGAGACGCCTGCTGGAGGCTTGAAGCTCATTGTCAGGTACCTCTCATGTATCAGGCTACTGAACACTGGGAGGTTTCATTACTATATGACTGTTATACTGTAGATTTTCTTTTTTCTCCTTATTGAAAAAATTTAAGTTTTTATTTCTTTACTTTTCTTGCTCTCTTTTCCTTTTGTTTACCTGTTCCCTCAGAGTCTCTTTCTCCCTTTTTTGCATGCTAACATTCAATTTCTTTTGATTACACTCTCACCCTTTCTATTATCTAGAACTTCTGTATATTCTTTTCTTATCCCATTAACAGCCACATTCTACATCCCTCTGCATCCTCTTTGTCCTCCATTAGAAACTGCAGACCTTGTTGCAAATCTGTTTATTTTGCTGAAGATAATATTTGAACTCATTCTGTTTATTATGACAATTTTGTTATTGTCCTCATAGGGGTTATTTGGTCTAGGATTGCATAGTGTCTGAACTGGGCACTGCTAATATTGATCTCCCCTTAAAGAAAGGGTTTTGGAAACCTATAGGGCCACTATAAGCCTATAGGGGGAAATCTGCAATACCCCAGATCTGCACTGCTAGAGGGGAAGATACATGAACAACATGAAAAAACAAGGGAAGAAAATGATCCAAACAATTCTAGATTCTATATTAATAGAATCCAATGACAGTATGTTAGAAGAAATGTCAGAAAAAGACTTAAGATTATACATGATTAAGATGATTCGTGAAGCAAAGGATAAGAGAGCAAATGCAGGCAATGAATGATAATACCAATAAGCTGAAAGAGCACCTGCAGGAAGCAAAAGATCATTTCAACAAAGAGATAGAGATTCTCAAAAAAAACCCAAACGGAAATCCTTGAAATGAAGGAGACAATAAACCAAATAAAAAACTCAATGGAAAGCATCACCAAAAGACTAGACCACTTGGAAGACAGAACCTCAGACAATGAAGACAAAATATTTAATCTTGAAAATAAAGTTGCCCAAACAGAGAACATGGTAAGAAATCATGAACAGAATCTCCAAGAACTATGGGACATCATGAAAAGACCAAATTTATGAATTATTGGGATTGAGGAAGGCAGAGATACAAACCAAAGGAATGAACAACCTATTCAATGAAATAATAGCAGAAAATTTCCCAAACCTGAGGAATGAAATGGAAAATCAAATACAAAAGGCTTACAGAACACCAAATGCACAAAATCACAACAGATCCACACCAAGGCACATTATAATGAAAATGCCTAACATTCAAAATAAAGATAGGATTTTGAAGGCTGCAAGAGAAAAGCATCAGATTACATATAGGAGGAGACCAATACGGATAGCAGCCAACTTCTCAACCCAGACTCTAAAAGCTAGAAGGGCCTGGAACAACGTATTTCAAGCTCTGAAAGAACATGGCTGCCAACCAAGAATCCTATACCCAGCAAAACTAACCTTCAGATTTGAAGATGAAATAAAATCCTTCCATGATAAACAAAAGTTAAAAGAATTTACAAATAGAAAGCCTGCACTACAGAATGTTCTCAACAAAATATTCCATGAGGAGGAAATGAAAAACAACAATGGAGGTCAGCAAAGGGAGGATCTACCTTAGAGAAAAAACACTCAAAGGAGAAACCAAGCCAACTTAAAAACCAAAAATAAGCCAAATGACTGGGAATACAAATCATATCTCAATAATAACCCTGAACGTTAATGGCCTAAACTCATCAATCAAAAGACATAGACTGGCAGAATGGATTAAAAAGAAAGACCCAACAATATGCTGCCTGCAAGAGACTCATGTCATAGAAAAAGACATCCACAGACTAAAGGTGAAAGGATGGGAAAAAAACCTACCATGCACATGGACTCAGTAAAAAAGCAGGGATTTCCATCCTTATATCAGATAAAGTGGACTTCAAGCCAAAGGGATAAAGAAGGACATTTCATACTGCTTAAGGGAACCATAAATCAGGAAGACATAATGATAGTAAATAGTTATGCCCCAAACAATGGTGCATCCCTGTACATCAAACAAATCCTTCTCAATTTCAGGAATCACATAGACCACAACACAATAATTCTGGGTGACTTTAATGCAACGCTGTCACCACTAGATAGATCTTCCAAACAAAAACCAAACAAAGAAACCATAGAACTCAATAACACAATCAATAACCTAGACTTAATAGACATATATAGAATATTCCATCCATCAACGAGCGGATTCACTTTCTTCTCAGCAGCATGTGGAACATTCTCAAAAATAGACCATATGTTATGCCACAAAGCAGCCTTTAGGAAATGCAAAAAAATAGAGATACTGCCTTGTGTTCTATCAGATCATAATGGACTGAGAGTAGAAATCAATGACAAAATAAAAAAGAGAAATTACTCCAACACCTGGAGACTAAATAATATGCTATTGAATGAAACATGGATAACAGAAAACATCAGGGAGGAGATTAAAAAATTCTTTGAGGTCAATGAGAACGACGATACAACATATCAAAATCTCTGGGACACTATGAAAGCGGTACTAAGAGGAAAATTCATTGCATGGAGTGCATTCCAGAAAAGAATGAAAAGTCAACAACTAAATGACCTAACATTACAGCTCAAAGCCCTAGAAAAAGAAGAACAGAATAACAGCAAAAGTAGTAGAAGACAGGAAATAATTAAAATCAGAGCAGAAATCAATGAAATTGAAACAAAAGAAACAATTCAAAAAATTGACAAAAAAAAAAGTTGGTTCTTTGAGAAAGTAAACAAAATAGACAAACCCTTAGCCACAGTAACAAAGAGAAGGAGAGAGAAAACTCAAATTACTAAAATTTGTGATGAAAAAGGAAAGATCATGACAGACACCACTGAGATACAGAACATAATGAGAAGCTACTTTGAAAATCTGTATTCCAACAAAATAGAAACTACCGAAGACATTGACAAATTTCTAGAGACATATACTCCTCCCAAACTGAACCAGGAGGACATACACAATTTAAACAGATCAATATCAAGCAATGAAATAGAAGAAGCCATTAAAAATCTACCATCCAAGAAAAGCCCAGGACCAGACGGATTCTCAGTCAAGTTCTACAAGACCTTCAAAGAAGAACTCATTCCAATACTTCTCAAAGTATTCCAGGAAATAGAAAAGGAGGGGACCCTACCGAACTCATTCTATGAAGCTAATATCACCCTCATACCCAAACCAGCCAAAGACACATCAAGGAAAGAAAATTTTGGACCAATATCCTTGAGGAATATAGATGCAAAGATCCTTAACAAAATATTGGCAAACCATATCCAAAAACATATTAAGAAAATTGTGCACCACTATCAAGTGGGGTTCATCCCTGGAATGCAAGGATGGTTTAACATCTGTAAATCAATAAATGTAATCCATCATGTCAATAGACTTAAGGATAAGAATCATATGGTTATTTCCATTGACGCAGAAAAAGCATTTGACAAAATACAACACCCCTTCATGCTCAAAACACTAGAAAAAATAGGGAGATTAGGAACATACTTGAACATTGTAAAGGCTATTTATGCTAAGCCCATGGCCAACATCATTCTTAATGGAGAAAAACTGAAACCATTCCCTTTAAAAACGGGAACAGGACAGGGATGTCCTCTTTCACCACTTCTATTCAACATTGTCCTTGAAACTCTAGCCAGAGCAATTAGGCAGACCAAAGAAATTAAAGGGATATGAATAGGAAAAGAGGAACTTAAGCTGTCACTATTTGCTGATGACATGATTCTATATATATATATATTTTTTGTGGTGCTGGGAATCAAACTCACGGCTTAGTGCTTGCAAGGCAAGCACTTTACTGACTGAGCTATCTCCCCAGCCCATGATTCTATATTTAAAGTATCCAAAAAACTCCCCCAGAAAACTTCTAGACCTCATCAATGAATTCAGCAAAATAGCAGGCTATAAAATCAACACGCATAAATC
The DNA here is from genome assembly GCF_902686445.1 of Sciurus carolinensis. Classification (NCBI taxonomy): domain Eukaryota; kingdom Metazoa; phylum Chordata; class Mammalia; order Rodentia; family Sciuridae; genus Sciurus; species Sciurus carolinensis. The sequence goes on from NC_062214.1 coordinate 29,165,665, forward strand.
TAAAGCATTTTTATATGCAAGCGACGAAACAGCTGAAAGGGAAATGAGGAAAACGACTCCATTTGCAATAGCCCCCCCAAAAATAAAATACTTGGGAATCATTCTAACCAAAGAGGTAAAAGATGTCTACAATGAAAACTATAAAACATTGAAGAAAGAAATTGAGAAAGACCTTAGAAGCTGGAAAGATCTCCCATGTTCTTGGATAGGCAGAATTAATGTTGTCAAAATGGCCATACTACCAAAAGTGCTATACAGATTCAATGCAATTCCAATGAAAATCCCAATGATGTACCTTACAGAAATAGAGCAAGCAATCGTGAAATTCATCTGGAAGAATAAGAAACCCAGAATAGCTAAAGCAATCCTCAGCAGAAAGAGCGAAGGAGGGGGTATCACAATACCAGAACTTCAACTATACTACAAAGCAATAGTAACAAAAACGGCATGGTATTGGCACCAAAATAGACAGGTAGATCAATGGTACAGAATAGAGGACATGGACACAAACCCAAATAAATACAATTTTCTCATACTAGACAAAGGTGCCAAAAAGATGCAATAGAGAAAAGATAGCCTCTTCAACAAATGGTGCTGGGAAAACTGGAAATCCATATGCAACAGAATGAAACTAAACCCCTATCGCTCACCCTGCACAAAACTCAACTCACAATGGATCAAGGACCTTGAAATCAGACCAGTGACTCTGCATCTTATAGAAGAAAAAGTAGGTCCAAATCTTCAACCTGTTGGCTTAGGATCAGACTTCCTTAACAGGACTCCCATAGCACAAGAAATAAAAGCAAGAACCAATAAGTGGGACAGATTCAAACTAAATAGCTTTCTCTCAGCAAAGGAAACTATCAACAAAGCGAAGAGAGAGCCTACAGAGTGGGAGAATATCTTTGCCACTCATACTTCAGAGAGAGCACTAATTTCCAGAATATATAAAGAACTTGAAAAACTCTACACGAAGAATACAAATAACCCAATCAACAAATGGGCTAAGGATATGAACAGACACTTCACAGAAGAAGATCTACAAGCAATCAACAAACATATGAAAAAATGTTCACCATCTTTAGAAATAAGAGAAATGCAAATCAAAACTACACTAAGATTCCATCTCACCCCAATTAGAATGGCGATTATCAAGAATACAAGCAACAATAGGTGTTAGAGAGGATGTGGGGAAAAAGGTACACTCAAACATTGCTGGTGGGGCTGCAAATTAGTGCAACCACTCTGGAAAGCAGTGTGGAGATTCCTTAAAAAACTTGGAATGGACCCACCATTTGACCCAGCTATCCCACTCCTCAGCCTATACCCAAAGGACTTAAAATCAGCATACTACAGAGATACAGCCACATCAATGTTCATAGCTGCTGAATTCACAATAGCCAGACTGTGGAACCAACCTAGATGCCCTTCAGTTGATGAATGGATAAAGAAACCGTGGTATATAGATACAATGGAATATTACTCAGCTATAAAGAATAATAGAATTATGGCATTTGCAGGCAAATGGATGAAATTGGAGAATATCATGCTAAGTGAGATAAGCCGATCCCAAAAAACGAATGATCTCGCTAATAAGCGGATGATAACACATAATGGGGAGTGGGAGGGGGGCAAGAATGGAGGAAGGAGAGACTGTATAGAGAGAAAAGAGGGGTGGGAGGGGTGGGGGGAAGGAAAAAAATAACAGAATGAATCAAACATCATTACCCTATGTAAATGTATGATTCTGCAAATGGTATGCTGTTACTTCATGTACAAACAGAAACAACATGTATCCCATTTGTTTACAATAAAAATAATAAATTAAAATTTAAAAAATATATGTATAACTCATGGCCTGGGGTTGTGGTTCAGTGGTAGAGTGCTCACCTGGCATGCTTGAGGCCATGGGTTCGGTCCCCAGCACCACATAAAAATAAAATAAAGCTATTGTTTCCACCTACAACTAAAACAAAATTTTAAAAAATCTAACTCAGGGAAACAGTTGTAAAAGCTTGAAACTCATTGTTACTGGGATAAAATTCCAGAGCCCAGAGCCCATTTGTTTGCCTTTTCTCTCCTGGAATCCATTGTCCTTGGGAAAGGACCAAAACCCAGAGCCCAGGGCCTAATGTTGACCTTCTCTCTCCCAGGACCCATTGTTCTCCCTCCGCCCTGGGTGCTGTCATTTTCCTTCTCTTGGGGGATGTCATGTTCCATTTCCTTCACATACAACTCATGCCCAGGGGTCTGAGGCCCAGCCAAGTGGGAATGGGACCATTTGAGCTTCCAGCCTCCCTGTTGCACAAGCATTAACGGTTAATTTTATTTAACGTGTGAACAGAATATTTAATCCCTCCATGCAGGCATTGGTCTCACTGTACTCAATAGCTACTTTAAGAATTTGTTGTAAATCCTTTACTGCTAAAATCATCTTGGTAACATTAGATTTCCAGGGACTACTTTCTCCAGAATATGCTGGATAATGGTATCTGTTTGTCCCAGATAATTGCCCCTGAATGTGTAAACCTCCACAGGCATCAAATTTAACAACCAGAGGGGAGGTGGTCTGGGTTACATTAATGATCAAGCTACAGGATGCCATTTTCCATATCACTATTATTAGACATGGAAAATGAAAAAACCCAAGAACAGTGAGACCTGAAAAAAGGGAGTGAAAAAGCAAGCCATACATTGATAGCTTTCTCAGCATGTTCTTTCCCAATGACAGAACAATCCCTAGAAAAGAAGCCAAAGCACTGATCCTTCCCCAAATACATCTTTTCCCAGTGACAGTAAAATGGGATCCTGAAGGGAGATAAATACTGAACTCTGACCCCCAGACCCTCCATTCTTCTCCAAGTAAAAATATTGCCCAGTAAAAACAAATTTTCAAATTCTCATAAACCTGTTTCCTGAGTGCCCAAACTGATATGCTCACTAGACCACTCCTCGAAAATAATGTATATAAACCCAGTGCCTTTCTTTGTTCAGTGGCTCATTTTCCACCAGGAAAGTGGGTCTGCTGGCACCATTTCATCCCTGCGTCCCTTTCCTGAATAAACAGCTGAGATGACTTGTGAGGTTTGCATCCTGCCTGGTCTTTTTGTGCTAACAACTGTGAACATTATTAGAGCCTTTTCTCAAAGTGAATTTAGTGAAATCTGGATGTTGAACTGAGGACCATTGCTTCTCCCTCTTCGAAGGTAAGGCTCCCTTTACTTGTGTGTAGTATTTGCAACCTCGTTCTGTGGTCTAAAGAACTGGCTCAGTTGTGAGCAGGACTCAAGCAGGGTTCAGTTTGTTTTCCTTCCCATCCTGGATCAGGATGTGGTCACCTGTTCAATGTGGGTGTGCAGGGAATTCCAGAGCTGGTGTCTATGCCAGGAGGTCCTGTAATTGCAGGAATGTTAAAGCAGAAGACAGACCTACTATATAATTTTTTAAGAAACTGATCCTTTGTTTCAAAGGTGGGGAAACCCATTGTTTTCCCTAATTATGGTAACCTATATAACATTTCATATGGGGATAATCCTGTGTTTTTCATGGAGCCATTCTAATTCAAAGGAGAGCAATCAGGAGGCGCTTAGTCCTGGGGAGTTTTCTTCCTAATAGTAACTTAGTGATTTGCCTCCTTAGAGTTTGGTTCATTGTTCCACTTTTCCTAAGGAACGTGAGTGCCAGGGAGTGTGATATTCTCATTTTATGTTTAATATTGTCATGAGTTCTTTAATAAGGGTTGCCCTAATGTGGCTACCATTCTCTGAATCTATTTTTTCTATCAAACCAAACTGAGGAATTATAGATTCCAATAAGACCTTGGTCACATTGTAGGCAGTGGCACTGGGCAGGATAGCTCCTACCAAACTGGTAAAATGTGATGTCCTCCACAGGGCTGTGTAGGGTGTGAGGGGAAATTAAATATATGGCTCTACCCTTGGCAGGCTCTGGTCAGTAAGTGTTTTAAATGGCCTATTTTGGGCATTTCAGTATAGTCGATCTGGATGCTTTGGAAAGGTCTTAATCCAGTGTTCCTCCCTAGGGGCTGTTTTCTCAAAGGCTGTTTATTTGCTCTTCTACAAGCTCTTGTTGACTGTAGATTCCATGCACCCATACATTCTTAGTATAGCATTGAACATGGCTTGTGGGCCCCAGTGGCTACCTTTATGCAAATAGGTCATCATCTCCCTCTTAATAGGCTTTGTGAGCATCTCTCTACCATTGGATAAAAGTCATTTTCCCTTGGGGGTTTGGAGGCTCCCAACTTTATTTTGTTTCTCCTCCTGTGGGCTGAATATCAGGATAATTGGGGAAAGGGATAAAACAGGGATAAAATGAAAAACAGGGGCCTCCGATTGGAGGACAACTTCTTTAGCTGTTTCATCTGCTAGTCTATTGCCTTGGGCCTCTATGTTATAGCCCCTTTGATGTCCTGGCACATATACAATAGCTATCTCTTCGGGTAATAGGCTTTTAAATACTTAAGTAACCAATTCTTTATGTATTAAATCTTTTCCCTTACTGTAAGCAAAAATAACCAAAACAGTTTCAGCACCATAATGAAAGTACAAATAACCAGGACGGAAGCAGACTTGGTGGATCAGCAGCTGTGCCTTTTATTCAGCAGCAGAATCAGACATCGGAAGGGCTCACTTTCTGGGTGGAATCAAAGAAAACCCCTCATAGACCTGGGGGAACCTCTCAGCTTTGCCTCATGACACAGATTCTGAGATACTAGGATGTACGCCACATGTACATCCCCATACCCGACCTTCCTCACTCAGCATCCCCTTCAAGCCTGGTGAGGTTCAACTGCACCTAAGAAACTTCGCCCCCAGCTCCACCCACACATCCTTCCCACTCCCGCAGGAGATCTTTTGTTTGGCCTGTGCTCTAGCATTGCTATTCTGGTTTGAAGGTTGTGTTTGCTACATTGTCCTCTACAGGGCTGTGTAGGGTGAGATGGGGAAATTAAATATATGGCCCTACCTTGGCAGGCTCTGGTCAGACAGGAGAAGCTGACGTGGACCATGCCCAGTCTGCAGGAGACACTGTTCCCTCTACTCTTTCAGGACAGCAGTAGAACCAGAGCTTCCCCTCCCTCCTCACTGAAAAACTGAGCCCAGGTTGTGAAGTTTCACTTGATTTTACCAACTCTCAGGAATAATAGAGTTTGCATCTACAATACAGCAAGCCTTGTGCTGTGCTTCATATGTTTCCTGTCTGAAGCCCTGGAACCTACAACAATAAACATTCTCTTTCTTATCTCCTTAATCTACTTCCTTCTCTGGCTCCTTTTCCCCAGACTTCATACATGCTCAAATTATCTTGTCCTTAAAAGCAAACAATTTTTTTTTTTTTTTTTTTTTTTTTTTGTACCAGGGATTGAACCCAGGGGCACCTAACCACTGGGCTACATCCCTAGCACTTTTTATATTTTATTTTGAGACAGTCTTGCTGAATTGCTTAAGGCCTCGCTAAGTTGCTGAGACTGACTTTGAACTTGCAATCCTCCCCAGCCACTGGGATTACAGGCACGTGCCACCATGCCCAGCCAAACAAATAAATCTTACCTGTAAAGGGAATCATTGCTAGCTTTGTTTGCTTTTACTGCTGTTATGAAGAGTCCCTTACATTTTCTACCCCATGGGGTTAACTAAAGATGACTGCAAAGTCCCTTACACTGCTTCTTTGAGAAGTAACCTAATCTCCCCATTCCTTGAGTCTGGGCTGGTCCTGGTGATTTGTTGTCCAATAGGCTATGGTGGAAGCGACAAGCCAGAACTTTTTTTTTTTTTTTTTGGTTCTGGGGACTGAACCCAGGACCTTGTGCTTGACAGGGAAGCACTCTACGAACTGAGCTATATCCCCAACCCATGCTGGAACTTCTGAGGCTAGGTCATAAGAATCTTGCAGCTTCCTCCTAGGTGTCTTGGAACATTTGCTCCTGGAAAGCCAGCTGTCGTAAAAGTTCAGCTACTCTGAGGCTGTCACGCTGGGAGGAAGGCAGCTCCCAGCTTTTCTAGCCCCAGACATTCACGTTATTCCATGTGGGGTTTCGGTCATGAAGCAGTGAGCGGATCACCCTGCAGAACACACCCCAATTTGTAAATAGATGAGCAAAATAAGTATTCATTTAAGCCATAAGCTTTGCAATGGTTAGTTACATAACAGTAGATTACTAGAATACTCTTTAACTTGTTTCCTCCAAGGTCAAGAAGTATGGTGAGGTAGACTAGATTCCCAAATGGTTAACATAATCCTGGAGACCACACACAAAAAAAGAATTGAGAAGGACAGTATAATTATATATGAATATCGAATATACAATTAATCATTCATATATCATACAAAGTGAGTTTTGTTACTATTGCCCAGATGTTACTTATGGAAAGGAAGTGTCACTGTAACTCTAGAAGCACATCTGCTTTACTCCATGTGCCTTATCACCAAGGTTCTGTGACTATCCCTCCTGATTTTGTAGTGGGTAACTGACCCAGGCCTGGATATAAAGTAAACTGAGGACACTGCCCAGGAGAGACTTGACCAACCCCTGTTCCCACCAGCTGGGCTTCAGGAGAACTAATTAGCACCATTTACTCCTTCCTTTTAGAATGTAAAGGACTTTCCCTGGGACCTAACCACATCCCTTTGAAGTGTAAACGCCCTGTGAAAGCTCAGAGCTCAAGGCTAGAGATACAAAAGAGCTTGTGAGATCGCAGTCTGCTTTGGTAAACAGTTTCCACTCTGAGACCCTTATACTCAATCGTATGTTGTTTTTTGAAACCTTGTGTCCAATTATGTACTGTTTTCGACTAGAAAATTTAGCACACTAGACAGCCTATAAATGTTATGAAAAATTGGTCAGAGGGGCTCAGAATTTTAGAGTGCCAACCTCCTCTGGGCCCGCTGATACACAATAAAGCTTGGTTTATCCTACTTTTTGCGTGCCGCCTTGTCATTTCCACTTTTCTGATGCGCTGGCCGGGAAGCAATAACCGTGCTGGCTACACCATCGGCCACACCAGAAGAGTCTGTGGTACCCCTCAGACTGAAAGGAACAGTGCCCCCCAGGAATTCCAGGATCTCCTTCGCCTGCTGGGCCTGCGCCTCCGGAGTGACTGCCCCTGCCCCAGACTCCCTGGAGAGTAAGGCAAAACGCTTGTGTAGTCTACTGGAAAAGTAAGGTCCCAGGACACAGAACTGTAGACAGGTAAGGATGGAGGGGATCCTGATCACCTCCCCCGGCTACCCATGAGGGCACTGCCCATGTAGGGAAGCCTCAAGGAAAAAAGGCAGGGGAGGAAATGCTTTAAACCCTTAAGTGTCTGTGTTGGTGTGAATGGGTGTGAACCTGTTTATGGCTCCATCGCTTCGTGCTTCGGAGTCTGAGCGAATCCTGACCTGCGGTTCCGTGGGAGCTTCAAAAGGCATAATGGCGATTCGAGCCCTGCAGTGGGGCTCTGACCGAGCCCGGGGTTTATGTGGGTACGCCTTCAGCCAAGAAGCACTTCTTCCCTTTGGGGACATGGCCAGGCGGGTGCCTTGTCTGACCCCCTCCTTGTCTGTCTTGCAACACTGATACAGGGTGGGACATGGGAGGAACACAGTCTAAATCTACAGTCCTGGACTGCATGATTAAGAATTTTGAGGATTCTATGAAGTGCTATTCTGAGGATTACGGTATTAAGCTGACAAAGAATCAGACTCTGCACTCTGTGAGGATGAATGGCCTGCTTTTGGTGTTGATTGGCCTCCAGAAGTCACTCTCCATGTCCCCACTGTCAACACGGTGTACATGTTGCCCAGATGACCCAGATCAGTTTCCCTACATAGACTCCTGGCTCCAGATTGCCAAGGCTTTGCCCTCATGGGTGCGGTTTAGCATTAACTCCAAGGGTCGGTGTACGCCCTGCCTGTATGACCTTAGGGAAGAGACTCAACATGATTATGGCCCTAACGCTATCCAGGGAAAATGAATGGAGACTTTATGCTCAAAATCCTACTGCCACTGAAAATCCGTCCCCCTTGCTTCAAGAGTTCCTGTCAGTTTGGGCAGAAAATAACTCCCCTGGGTTAGTTAAGAATTCACCCGATAGTTGTTGAACTGAAACCAGGAGCAGAGACCATCAGACTGAGATGATATCCCCTCCCCAGAGACACACGCTTTGGAATGAGAAAGGACCTCCAGAAACTGAGAGACTCTGGGATCCTGAACTGCCAGTACCCCTGGAACACCCCCTTACTGCCCTTGTGAATGTCCAATAGCGAAGATTATGGAAGATTATCAACCAGTCCAAGACCTCTGAGCAGTTAGTGAGGCAGTAGTTACACTTCACCCAGTGGTCCCTAATCCTTACACACTTCTCAGTCTAATTCCACCTCAGGACAAATGGTTTACTTACCTGGATCTGAAGGACGCCTTCTTTTGTCTCCGGCTTGCCCCATTCAGCCAACCCCTCTTTGCCTTTGAATGGGAAGATCCAAGAAATAGAAAGAAAGTTCAACTGACTTGGACCCGACTTCCCCAGGGATTTAAGAACTCCCCCGCTCTATTAGGGGAGATATTAGGAAGAGATTTAGCTGCCTTCTCTGGGGACCATCTGAATTGTGTTCTCCTGCAATATGTTGGTGACCTCCTCTTGGCCAACCCGGATCAAGAGGCCTGCTGGACTGGAACTAAAGTTCTGCTGACCTCCTTTCAGAAGCCAGTTACAGAGTCTCCTGGAAAAAGGCCCAAATCCGCCTGCAGCAAGTGATGTATCTGAGGTTTCACATTACACCTGGCTGACAGTTTTTAGGACCTGAATGGAAACAAGCCCTCTGCTCCATCCCCAGACCCAACACCAGGAGGAAAATACGTGAGTTTTGAGGGGCTGCAGGTTTTTGTTGAAGCTAGATCCCTGGGTATTTGGTGCTGGCTAAACCATTGTATGAGGCCACCAAGGGATCAGAAGAAGACCCCCTATGTTGGGGAACTGAACAGGAATGCGCGTTCCAGGAAATTAAAATGCAATTAACTTCAGCGCCTGCTCTTGGACTGCCCGATATAACAGGGCTTTTAACCTATTTGTAGCAGAAAAAAGTGGAACTGCCTTCAGGGTCCTGACTCAAGAGTTTGGCCCCTGGCAATGGCCAGTGGCTTATTTATCAAAACAACTGGACCCAGTAGTGGCATGCCTAAGAGCTCTGGCAGTCACTGTGACTTTAATCCAAGAAGCTAACAAGCTGACCCTCGGACAGAATATCAGTGTTAAAGTTCCGCACACAGTCACTCCTTGGTGGATCGTAAAGGCTACCGATGGTCTACTAGCTCCTGGATGGCCCACTGTTATGTGAGAACCCCCTAGTAAGGCTAGAGACTGTGCACACATTGAATCCTGCATCCTTGCTGCCAACTGATCCCCCCACCATAACTGTGAGGACCTGATAGACGAAGTCTACTCTAGTCAACCTGATCTGACTGACCAGCCACTGCAAAACCCAGATCTCACCCTGTTCATGGAAGGGAGCAGCTTCATACAGAATGGACAAAGGAGGGCCAGATTTGCAGTAACTACAGAGAAACATCTGGTGGAAGCAGAAGTGCTGCCTCAGGGGTGGTCAGCCCAGTGGGCTGAGTTATGGGCACTGATCAGGGCCTTAGAGTATGCTGCTGACCAGTGAGTCAACATTTATACCGATTCAAAATATGCTTTTGCCACTTCATATGTACATGGGGCCATCTGTAAGGAAAGAGAACTTCCATCTGCAGGGTGTAAAGAAATAAGAAACAAGGAAGAAATACTCAGACTCCAACCCAAGTGGCAGTGATGCACTGTCATAGACATCAGAAAGTAACAGACCTGGTAAGCCAAGGAAATAGAATGACTGATCAGGCAGCCACGGAAGCAGCTCTGTGTCAGGACACCACCCCTAGAGTGGCCCAGGCAGCTCAAATACTGCTGGCCCCTAGGCTCCTGGACCATCCCAAGTACATCAGAGAAGAATGTAAATGGGCTGCCACAGAGGAAGGACAGAGAACCCCAGGATGGTGGGTACTGCCAGACCACTGGGTTTTCATTCCACAAAGTTTGGGGTATCACGTGGCGCTTCAACACCATGAAATGGGTCACCTAGGAAAAACCAAATTGGACCTTTGCTTAGCAGGTACTATTATATAGCCAAACTCCCTGCACTGTGTAACCAGCAGCAGGAGAAATGTAACTTGTGCCTAAAATAATGCTAACCAGCCGCCAGTCCAGCCCCAGGGGTCCCAGGCAGTTGGGATTTCACCTTTTGAGGATTTAGAGGTGGATTTCACAGAAGTTAAACCAAGCAAGGGATTTCAGTACCTACTGGTAATGGTGTGCACTTACTCAGCATGGGTGGAGGCTATACCCTCTCGGACAAAGCAGGCCAGAGAAGTGATTAAAGCCCTCTTAAAAGAAATCATTCCCAGGTATGGCCTTCCCTTAGCCATTGGGTCAGACAATGGGCCTGCCTTCCTTCATTGTGGAAATTGTCCAGGGCATCATCCAAATATTGGAAATTAAATGGAAGCTACATGCTGCATACTGACCACAGAGTTCAGGGAAAGCTGAACCTATGAACCGCACCCTGAAGACCATCTAATCTCTGTCATGAAATGGGAGTCTTGGGTAGATCTCTTCCCCATAGCTCTTCTCCGAGTTTGCTGAACACCTGGGAACACAGGATACACCCTGTTTGAGATCCTGTTTGGGCTGCCCCCACCTCTAATAAAGAAACTAAAGGGGAATACACATCAGTGTGGTGAACTTAGCCTGTCCCAACAGCTTGAGGCTCTCGGGAGAACATCTAGGGATGTTCAAAAGAGAGCCCCCCTCTCACTTGGAAACCAGGTGCACACACACCAGCCTGGAGACTCCGTGTGGGTTAAAAACTGGAAGAAGGAGCCACTTCAACCCACCTGGGAGGGCCCATATCATATTAACCTCTCCCACTGCCATTAACGTTGCAGGGATAGGCCTGTGGATACAACATTCTCGAGTTAAAAAGGCAGCTGCCGGGTTGGGGATATGGCTCAGTTGGTGGAGTGCTTGCCTTGCTAGCACAAGGCCCTGGGTTCAATCCCCAGCACCGCGCGCCAAAAAAAAAAAAAAAAAGGCAGCTGCCGCTGAGAAATCCACCACCTGGAGGTCTAAAGTCAACCCTGAACACCCACTTGGACTGACACTCAGGAGGATATCCTGTGACAGCTCTGCACAGCCATCCCAGACACAACCTGCCTGCTAACGAGACCTGACAAGACTACAACCCTGCTCCAGTCCCACACCTGGAGGCTGACTAGTCAACACACGCCTGAAGAATTCTACAGTGGACCAGGAGTGCAATGGTCATGATGTCACCCTGCTGTGCTAAGACTAATGATGTTAATTGCCTTGCTGTTCTCTGTAGGTCTGACTGCAATGGCCCAAACAACTGGAATCGGGTGCAAAGGGCTGCTCCAGTGCTATGTTACTTAAGTGTGGTAGGCATGTTAGGGGGAATTTGCTGTTTTTTGTGATGATTTGTGTCTTATTGACTCCTGGGGCAATGGGTCGTAGCCTTTTTCCATCATGCTCCTGTCAGAAATACAGGCTGGGTAGATAGCTCAGTTGGTAGAGTGTTTGCCTCCCATGCACAAGGCCCTGGGTTCAATCCCCAGCACGAAAAAAAGAAAAGAAATATATTTCTCCCTCCTGGAACAATAGGCTCCATGCGTGCATCAAAGCAGGCCCCCATGGTTTCTGCCTCCATGAGGGATAAACCTATGCAACAGCCCGACTGCCCTGTATATTTGCTGCACTTCCCCATCAGGAATATATTCCCCCACTTGTCCCTATTCCCCAGGTTCTGCTTCTCCAGACATAGCAGAGATGACAGGATCACCAATGTGCCCTTGTGCTTTTTCTTACCCTAAAATGCCAAGTAAGCAGCAGTTGGGAGTCCTAAGTGGATGACAGGTGTCAGCGCAGTGGAGAAACAGCAGACAGAGACACCAAGTGTTCTGAGGCTGAATCCAAATCTTTATTTTTTCACAAGTCTTTTTATCTGATTAGTACAAGGAAATAATAAGTAAAAAAAAAATCTCCAAAAGCACAATTGTGAACTTTCCCAAAGAACACATTCTTTCTGCATGATAGCTTAGATCAAAACAACCTTGCCCTCTAGCCATATTGAGGGCACCAAGCTCTGTTTAACTTTAAATTCCCAGAACAAATACATCACTAAGTTTCTTGAGAAGTTACCCTTTCCATGAACTCTAATGTTAGTTATTAACAGTGCAAAGTTTTTACTACTACTAACAGAGAATAAAGAAATCAGCTTATAGTTAATATTTATTCTATTTTTCTTCACTTAATGGCAGACTGAAGCTTTATTTTGATCCTTAAAGAAGTAGACATAAGAAAAATACAAATTCTACTTATGATTAACCTATGTCTTATTATGTAGGTAAAGTATCCTTAAACTTAATCATAAACACTAAGAAAGCAATGAAGGCCAAATACCGCATTTAAGCTCAAAGGAATACATTCTTCTTCACCTATATATAATGTTTAGAGAATTTATATACTAAAGAAATCACAGGCTCTTCACAAATTTGAGCAAACTATAATGGTTTATTAATTATTCTATGTATGTATTAATATTAAACTTTATTGTATGTTATTTTGTGTCCCAGTATAGTGAAGCCTCCCCAGTATTTTTTACAATAAGTTTTCTAAGGATATATTGATTATTATTATTAAAAGTAATTGTCTGTGGGGGTATGCCATGCCTATGACCTCCAGGAGGGATAGCCACTCAACAGAACCGTGTCAAATGTCGGTCCTCATTTCCAAGAGAACCGTGTCAAGTGTCGGATCCTCTGTTCCAACAGAACCGTGTTATGTGCTGGAAAGGTGGGAAATAAACGTGGCATTTCCCCCATTTTTATTTTATTTTTTAACTTGATGGTTTCAATTTGAGCATGTAGATTATGAACACTCTTTCAGATTAGACGTAGGATGACTGGAAAGATAAACAACAATATTAGAACACAAATATTCCTATTCCAATCTGGATAATAAACATCAGGAATGTACAACTTCCAATTGTACTTTTGATGTTTTATAAATTTCTAATGCCAGATTACCAATAGGGGACATTTGTAAATGAACCTGAGATAGATCCTTAATTTTAATTTGTAGGGTTTCTACATCAGGTGCTATATTAGAATTATCCCAAATCCCTTTTAAGTGGGTTTGTACTTGTTGCCATGAGGTTTCTTTCTTATGTTTTAAAGGGGTAGCACAAATACACTTATAATTACATGACATCTAGTAGCCATTTGAGTTTTTATATTTTGAATTTGATTGCCAATATAAAGAACAGCTTCCTCTAAGGGATCGATGCGTGTTTCTAGTTTTTTGTCTATTTTTTCCTGAGCTGCCAAAGCTAAAGCTACATTATGAGATAAATCATTTATATGAGAAGCTGTATGTATTTCCTGTATAAGGGCAGTAGTGGACACAGTTAAAGAAGTAATTATACTTATTAATTCAGTAATGCCTACAATCAAAGCAGCTACAAAACGTTTAGGTCTCATAAGTTCATTAAGTTGTTTAAACACTTCAGTTCCCGGGTCATCATACCACTCTTCCTCCAAAACTACAGGTAGCAGTACAAAAGGTGGTTTGGTGTACTATCAAAAGAATAGTATAATTTTTTGGAAATGAAGAATTAATACAGTTGGTTAATATACAGTAATCACATTGTATAGAATAAGGTTCCTTAGTCTTAGAAATATTTACACAATCAGCAAGTGCAAGTAAAATAGCATGAGGAGCATTAACACAGGCCCTAACATTATAAGGTTTGGGGGCAACAGGAACCTTTAAGGTAGGATGCTTTAAAAGTACCATATTAGTTGCTGCAAGAAGATGATATAAGTCAGGAAAATGAGAATGTTTGCCATTTCTCAAAACACTTTTGTATATAGGAGTTACCCATCCTGAAGTAAACCATCTATGAAGAGGCTCAACAATGTGAAACTTCTTAAAATTGAAATTCCTTTTGTTTTGTATAAAATATGTTTTATAATTGTAATTTGGGGAGGAAACTGACCAATCCATGATTTTTGTTTTGACATTAATGGGACATAGATCTGGGCAGTATGAGAAAAGTCACAATCAAACCATTTTGGAAAATCTACAGATTGATCTATTTGATTACAATACACATCTGTATATTCTGATTTATTTTCACGAGGCTCAATAGGAGAGGGTATGGTCATGTTTTCATAAGATTTGTTGTACTTAGCATATCCAATTGAGATTATTTCGAAAGACCAAACATATCATTTCGTGGGATCAAATTGAGGCAAATCAATAAGAAATGTTCTATAACTAAGGGGAAGACATCCCAAAGGAACACATTCACTATGAGTAGAAAAACACAAGGGAGTCTCATCTACTAAACCATGGAAAGATATCTCTTGAGATAGCTTATGTGGAATCAAAGTATCAGAAATGCCTCCCAATAACTAGTAAAAACCTTTAAATTAACTCTACTCCAGAATGAGGGATGTAACAGAGGTGGATCAGGAAAATAACCCCATAACACCATTTGTTCTGCTCTGGTAGTTAAGCATTTTAGTTGTCCCCAGTTGGAATAGGATCACTTCGAGTAGAGGCAGCCTGTCAAGAGCAAAGATCAATGTAGTAAGCGAGTTGTTCAGTGAGCTGATCATCCTGGGTCAAATGGATTTGTGGGTACGGTTGGGGAGGAATCCTTCTTCTGTGAGGGTGGCTCATGGTGTCGGATCAGTCGATCAGGAATCCACAATGGAGGTCAGCATCCTGTGGGAACACACAAGCATATCCTCGGCCCAATGTCAATAGAACATCAGGTCCTTTCCACTGCACTGTTAATAAATCTTTCCATTTTACAAGAGGTTTTATTACGGAAGTATTTTCCCAATATCTCATCATAGGAATTTTGCCTTGAGAATCAGCATTCAAATGATTAATCACAAATAAGCCATGTTGGAATATCTGTTGAGGGGAGCTGTAAGCAAATTCCCCATTTCTTAATTTAGTAATTTGAGTTTTTAATGTTTGATGAGCTCGTTCCACAATAGCTTGTCCTTGAGTATTATAAGGAATTCCTGTTGAATGAGTTATGTGGAACATATCACACAAATGTTTAAAAGCCTTAGAAGTATAGACTGGACCATCAGCAGTTTTTAACTTCGAAGGCATGCCAATTGTGAAAAACATAAAAACAAATGTTGAGAAACATCTTTGTAAGCTTCTCCAGATCTTGCAGAAGCTATAATTACATGAGAATAAGTATCAACAATCACATGCACAAAAGACTGTTTTCCAAACTCAGGTATATGAGTAACATCCATTTGCCATAACTTGTTGGGTAATAATCCCCTGGGATTTACTCCCATCTGGGGGGGAAAGAAAAAATGATGGACAAGTATGGCAAGATCTAACGATAGCTCTTGCTTGTTCCCGGGTAATATGAAATTGATGTTGTAAAGAGGAAGCATTTTGATGATGTAACTTACGGGCTGCTGCTGCTTCCTCACAGCTGTGAAAATTGTTGTTTTAATCAGAATATCAGTTTTGTTATTTCCTTCAGACAAAGGGCCAGGAAGCCCAGAATGGCCACAAATGTGTCTGATGTAAAAAGGAGATGTTCTATATTTAATAATATTTTATAAATTTTGAAATTTTTGGAGCTATTAAAGAATTATAAGAAATAGTAGCTGTCTCCAAGGCAGGGAATAGATTAACAATACATTGAGAATCTGTATAAAGGTTGAAAGGCTGAGAAACCTTTTGAAAAGCCACTATAACAGCAATTAATTCAGTCCTTTGAGCAGAAGTTTCTTGAGTCATATTAATATTATGAGGTTGTTGATCAATAATTGTAATTGCTTTTCCACTTAGGAACCATCTGTAAATATAAGAGAGGCAGGGGGCCCCAATGGCACCAGAGAATATTTAGTAGGGAAAATAATTTCTGTATGAGAAACAAAATGTACTAAAGGATGATTTGGCAAATGATATGAAATTTGTCCTGTAAAACCACGAAAGGAAATAGCCCATTGGTCTTCTAATTGAAGTAATTGTAAAAATTGTTCTTTAGTATACGGAAGAACAATTGTTTGCATTTCCTTCCCAAATAATTCTCTGCTTCTTAGCCTTGCTTTAATTACCAAAAAGGTCACTTGTGAGGGATAAGAAACAACAATCTTTTTTAAGGTGGCTGGCAAATGTATCCATTCCAAGGGAGTATCTTGCCACAAACATCCAGTTGGAGTAAAACTAGTCTTTATTATTATTAAAGACCAAGGTTTGGTATAGTCTAATCGTTGTAACTGGTGATTTTGAATGGTCTTTTCAACAGTTGTAAGCGCTTGTTTCCCTTCCTCTGTTAGATATTTAGGAGATGTAGGTGTTGAATCTCCTTTAAGAATATCAAAAAGAGGTTTTAAATCAGCTGTAGTTCATTTTAAATATGGTCGAATCCAGTTAATATCACCCAATAACTTTTGAAAATCACTTAAAGTAGTTAACTTGTCAGTTTGTATTGGTAATTATTGAGTATTAATAGTACAAGTATTAATTCTTCATCCCAAATAATTATAGGTGGGTTAGTTTGAAATTTTTCTGGTGCCACAACAAGTCCCAACCTCTATAACTGTTCTATTAACTCTTTTAATATATTTTGTAACATATCACTTGAGTAGTATATCATCCATATAATGAATCATATACAAATCTGGAAACTGTTGTCTAATAGGCTCAAGAGCCTGATCAACAAACTTTTGACATAATGTTGGACTATTTTTCATACCTTGAGGCAAAACCTTCCATTGATATCTTTGGTAAGGTCTCTGTAAACTTAAGGATGGTAAGCTAAAAGCAATCTTTTACAATCTTGAGTTGCCAAAGGTATAGTAAAAAAACAATCTCGTACATCAATAACAATAGTATGACTATTTTTTGGAATTGCCACTGGAGAAGGGAGGCCAGGTTGTAACATTCCCATAGTTTCATTTATAGCTCTCAAATCTTGAAGTAGTCTCCATTTACCTGATTTCTTTTTTATAACAAAGATTGGAATATTCCAAGGACTATTTGAAAACTCAATATGTCCTTTGTCTACTTGATCCTTGACTAACAAAGAGGTTGCATTTAATTTTTCAGATGTGAGGGGCCACTGTTCTACCCACACTGGGGAATCAGATTTCCAAGTAATTGGGTCAGCCTGTTTAAGAACAGAGGCCCCTAGAAAAAAAGATCATCAGATTCATAGGTAAGCATCACATTCATCTGTCCCATAAGATCTCTACCCCATAATGAAAAGGGGAGAGAAGGGATAACATAAGGTTGAAAGGTTCCTGAATGTTTATCATCAGTCCAATGTAAGATTTGGGAACTTTTTGCCACATTAGAGGCAAGTCCCAAACCCACCAATGTAGATGGCATTTTGTGGTGGGCCAACCTAAAGGCCAATCTTTAGCAGCTATACATGTCACATCTGCCCCTATATCAAGGAGTC
Source organism: Sciurus carolinensis (assembly GCF_902686445.1). NCBI lineage: Eukaryota > Metazoa > Chordata > Mammalia > Rodentia > Sciuridae > Sciurus > Sciurus carolinensis. The sequence goes on from NC_062214.1 coordinate 29,183,230, forward strand.
CTTTAATTGTTTTTCCTTCCACTTTTACTTTTTCATAGATATATGTGAACTGATCTTTTGAATCCAAGCAACTACATGGCTAGATCCAAATCCATTATCATTCCTACAATCTTGTAATATCTGATTTGGCAAATGCAAATAAGGAAGCAATAACAATTGAGCCACACATTGCTGAGGAAATAATTGAACGGTTTTTAAGGGAGGATGAATCATAATTTTAATTTCTCCTTGGTAATCAGAATCTATGACTCCAGGAATAACTTGTATCCCAGCCTTAGACATAGAGTTCCTGCCAATAACAAGACCCATATGTCCCTCTGGCAAGGGACCATATATGCCAATAGGAATAAGGGTGACTTCAGATTCTGGAGTTATTATTAAATGTTGTGAAGAAGGTAAGTCTAATCCAGCACTTCCTGGTGTTGCCCTTGCCAAGTCATTGATTATTGTCCTATTAATGGGTTCTGGGGGCACATAAAGCCCCTGTTTTTTGTAGGGGCCTGGGGCTGGCCCCAAGTCCCGATTTTTGACTCCATCTCAGGAGACTCAAAAGGAGCTGAAGCCTCCTCACAAACACCATTTAAAGAATGTCCATCCTTATGAAATTTTGAATGTCATTCCTTTGCCCAATGAAATCCCTTTTGACATTTAGGAGACACTGTAGTGGGAAGTCTTTGAGAAACTGCCCCAGGAACAATATTTCTTCTCTTACCATTAGGACAGTTCCTGCTAAAGTGGACGCTTTGCCACAAGAGAAACAATTTCCTCCACCAGATGTAAATGGTTTGGCCTTATTGGAAGGGCCAGGATTTTGACCCACATTTTTAATGAGAAAAAGTCTTTCCTTGTAAGGCTGCAGCCATGGCCATACCCTTAATATGGGCAGAACTACAGTCCATACAGGACTTAATAAAATCATTTAAAGTTCTTGTTCACCTTCTAGGTCTAAGTAAGGCTTGACAGGTTGGATTTGCATTTTCAAAAGCCAATTGTTTTGGTAAAATTTCAGCTGCCTCAGGATTAGTTATCATTTTTGAAATATTTTCTTCTAACTTTGCCAAAAAATCCTCATAAGGTTCCATGGCTGCTTGTTTAATATTACTGAGAAAAGTAGTTTTAGTCTCAGAAGATGGTAATCGCTTCCAAGCTGTGACTGCAATTTTTGATACTTCCTCTAAAACTTGTGCTTGAGGATCAAAATAATCTTCAGTTCCTAACAACATAGACATAGTTATTTGATCTCTTGTCCTTTTTACAATTTGTTTTTGGATCAAAACATACTCAGTTTCATACTCAGTTTTCCACAATAAATATTGCCCAGGTGATAAACAAGAGCGAGCAGTCTGTTGCCAATCAAAAGGAGTCATCCATTCACCTGCAACAGTATCTACTAATTGCAAAGTGTACAGAGACGAAGGACCAAAATCTTTAACTGCTGTTTTTAACTCTTTTACTATTTTAAAAGGGAGAGGTTCCCATACAGGAGCAGTATCTTGTTCTCCAAGGGATAATACAGGAAAAGAAAAAGAAGTATCACCTTGGGCACGAGCATTGGTAATAGCTCCCCAAAATCCTACCTTAGTTGGAGTTGGTCACTTTTTCCTTGGCTTTGGCAGAGGTGGTGCAGAGGCTGCTACCCTAACAGCAGATGACCAGTCCTCATTATGATATTTAGTGACTGCCTCTTCTAAATCTATTTTATCTTGTGGAGAAAGTGACTCCTTATCTTCCTTCTCTGAGTCAGATGAACTCTCAGAGGAGGAGGTAGCATGGAAATTTTGTACCTTAAAAGAAGATTTTTAACAGAAGTGTTTCCTCCAGAAAGGCCTCTTCCAGAGAAGAAGCATGCTTACTAAGATACATAATTTCATGAGTTGGGTCTAGTGTATCTCTAAGAAGATTCCAAAGGGCAAGAGCAACAGCAGGGACCTTTTCAGCCCCATGATATTGATAATACAATCTCATTTTATCCCCTAGTTTTTCCCAAATTTAAAGTACCTCCCTCAGGGAACCACGGAGAACATTCTTATACAAAATGAAAGAAAGGTCTCAACTGAGAGGATGAGACAGAAATTTCTCTTTTAGTAAGCATATTTTTTGCAACGTCTATAAATAAGCTTCTTTCCTTAGATTCCGAGAGTCCCATTCTTCTTATTAACTTTTTATATTTCTGTGATTACCTGTCCTTCCTCACTCGGCTTTACCTCTATCGAGGGGTCTGCAGCACCCTAGACATGATCCTAGCCTCCCTGAAACCTGACTTTACTTACCACTCTTCGGGTCCCACTTTGGGCACCAATTGCCGGGTCCAGTCCTAGCAGCGGTCGGGAGTCCTAAGTGGCTGAGAGGCTGCGGTGCATTGGAGAAACAGTACAGATACCAAGTGTTCTGAGGCTGAATCCAAATCTTTATTTTTTCACAAGTCTTTTTATCTGTTAGTACAAGGAAATAATAAGTTAAAAAAATCTCCAAAAGCACAATTGTGAACTTTCCCAAAGAACACATTCTTTCTGCATGATAGCTTAGATCAAAACAACCTTGCCCTCTAGCCATATTGAGGGCACCAAGCTCTGTTTAACTTTAAATTCCCAGAACAAATACATCACTAAGTTTCTTGAGAAGTTACCCTTTCCATGAACTCTAATGTTAGTTATTAACAGTGCAAAGTTTTTACTACTACTAACAGAGAATAAAGAAATCAGCTTATAGTTAATATTTATTCTATTTTTCTTTACTTAATGGCAGACTGAAACTTTATTTTGATCCTTAAAGAAGTAGACATAAGAAAAATACAAATTCTACTTATGATTAACCTATTATTATCTTTTTTATTATGTAGGTAAAGTATCCTTAAACTTAATCATAAACACTAAGAAAGCAATGAAGGCCAAACACCACATTTAAGCTCAAAGGAATACATTCTTATTCACCTATGTATAATGTTTAGAGAATTTTTATACTAAAGAAATCACAGTCTCTTCACAAATTTGAGCAAACTATAATGGTTTATTAATTATTCTATGTATTAATATTAAACTTTATTGTATGTTATTTTGTGTCCCAGTATAGTGAAGCCTCCCCAGTATTTTTTACAATAAGTTTTCTAAGGATATATTGATTATTATTATTAAAAGTAATTGTCTGTGGGGGTATGCCATGCCTATGACCTCCAGGAGGGAAGGTAGCCACTCAATAGAACTGTGTCAAATGTTGGGTCCTCATTTCCAAGAGAACCGTGTCAAGTGTCGGATCCTCTATTCCAACAGAACTGTGTTATGTGCTGGAAAGGTGGGAAATAGACATGGCACCCAGACATAGCAGAGATGACAGGATCACCAATGTGCCCTTGTGCTTTTATTTACCCTAAAATGCCAAGTAAGTGTTACCTGGCAGAAAAAAAAAAGTTTTTCCTTGCCACAAGGGTAGGAAGATATACTAGACAAGAACTATAACAGCACAAAAATATTGGGGGTTCTCAGACCAAGACTGCCCCAAGGTTTCAGGCTCAGTCTGTTGGGAAACTGAGCCAGGCTATTGGCCCTTGCCTGGACTCAAATCTAGTAAGATATATGAATTAGACCCTAAGTTACATCAGATCCTAAACATGACTCATCGTCTCCTCAGTGATTTAAGCCCCCAGTTAGCAAGAAACTGCTGACTCTGCTTACCCTTGGAAGCTCCTCTGTACCTGACCTCACCAGCACCTCTAACAAATTTGACTAGTAAAGGCTCACTCCCAGACCCTTCCTTTAACAAGACCCATTCTGCAGGGGGGTGGGGTGGGGGGAGTGGTGTTGTCTCAGCTCCCACGTGCATTGCCAGTAAAAACACAAAAACAAACAAACAAAAAAACCTCATTTAAATCAATCCCAGTAGGAAGCCTGACTAATGACCAGTACATCCAAACTATCAAAGTTAAGTGGACTGGGGACCTTACTGGGCCAAATTCGATGTGGTGTCGTCCTCACCCCCAAATTGACAAAGTCCCTGACGACCAGAACTTCACTGTGCCTCTAGCAGCACATACTCCAAAGAGAGCAGTCCAGTTCATTCCACTGCTGGTTGGTCTGGGAATCACAGCTGGAATAAGGACTGGATTGACAGGAGTTGGGTCATCAGTTAATTTTTACAATCAATTATCTAGGGACATGGCAGCTGATATAAAGCGTGTGGCCAAATCAACTGGCTGTACAGGACCAACTGGACTCTCTAACATCAGTAATTTTACAAAACCAAAGAGAACTAGATTTAATTACATCTAATAAAGGAGAACTGTGCCTCTTCTCAAATGAAGAATGCAGTTTTTTACGTAAGCCAGTCTGGAATAGTCAGATATATGGCCCAACAATTAAAAGAGAGGGTTACAAAAAGGAGATAAGAATTATCTAATTCATGGAGCATTTGGAGCAATCTTTGGAGCTGGACTTCTTGGCTCCTACCGCTGGCTGGACCCCTTCTCCTGATCCCCCAGCACTCCTGCATTCTTAACATGCTTACCCAATTTGTCTCCTCCTGCTTAGCAGCTATAAAATCCCCAGTGGTTCTCCAGAATTACGAGCAGCTTAGTTTGTAGGACATAGACAGAGGTGATGCCCCTTAAAGGATTTATGGGGGGGCATCAGAAGTGGGGATATGTAGTGGGTAACTGACCCAGGCCTGGATATAAAGTAAACTGAGGACACTGCCCAGGAGAGAGCCGCCCGTCCCCTGTTCCCACCAGCTGGGCTTCAGGAGAACTAATTAGCACCATTTACTCCTTCCTTTTAGAATGTAAAGGACTTTCCCTGGGACCTAACCACGTCCCTTTGAGGTGTAAACGCCCCTGTGAAAGCTCAGAGCTCAAGGCTAGAGATACAAAAGAGCTTGTGAGCCAGCTTCCCTTATAGTGCAGTCTGCTTTTGTAAACAGTTTCCACTCTGAGACCCTTATATGCAATCATGTTGTTTTCTGAAAACTTGTGTCCAATTATGTACTATTTTCAACTAGAAAATTTAGCACACTAGACAGCCTATAAATGTTATGAAAAATTGGTCAGAGGGGCTCAGAATTTTGGAGTGCTAACCTCCTCTGGGCCCGCTGGTGTAAAATAAAGCTTGGTTTTTCTGCTGTCTTGTCATTTCCACAACAATATGACATGCGACCTTTTTCCTCCACTGATCATTATGGAGGTGGTCATTTCCAGGTTCAGAAACTTTAATGCCAATAACAAGAAACTCCCAGACTTTGATCTGAAGTTGCTCTAAGTGCAGTCTCTCAATAAGAGTCCTCACCAACAGTTTCGTCATAGAGGTTTGCACCTACTTAGTTGGTTTGAAGGTGCCTCTGCCTGGTTTTGTGTAGTTTCATTCTGTATCTTTGCTTGTGTTGTCTCCTGGTCATGGACATGGATGGATTTTATAATTGTTGGCTTTTGTTTATGCATGTCCTAGGACAATGCTATGGTTTGAATATACTGTGTCCTTACCAAAACTCGTGTTGAGGTTTGTTTCCCTGTGAGGCAGTATTGGGAAAAGGATCCTGGCAGAAGATGTTTGGGTCCATGAACCAGAGTGCACAGGAATGTATTAATGCCTTTGTCACATGGTTTCCTTCTTCCGGGATTGGATTGCTCACCAGGACAGCAGATTGTTATAAAGTGTGTTCCTTTTCCTTACCTTTTTTTTTTTTTTTTTTTTTTTTGACTCTCTTCTGGACACTCTTACTTGTCCTTCTGCTCTCCACCCTGAGTTGAAGCAGCACGAGGTTCTTTCTGGTACCATGCTCTTGAACTTCCCAGTCTCCAGAACCATAAACCACAATAAAGCTCTTTCCTTATAAATTGGGGTCTCAGGTATTTTATTACAGCAATAGAAAATGGACCACGACAGTTTCCCTAGAAGCAGAGCTGGAGCAGAATTTTAGAGGATAATTTATTAAGAGAGTGTTCTCAGAAGAAATGAAACAAAGGAAGAAGGATCAGGAAAGGGAACTGAGCAAGAATGTGGTCTTGTCTGGAAGCAAGCTTCAGATCACCATGGGTAGTTCTGGAACATCAATCATACCAAAGAGTTGAAACTACCTTGAGGTAAGGAAGCAGCATTTTGAACACATCCCATGCTCATTTAGCAGTCAACACTTACAGCACCAAGAAGGATCTAGCGTAGAAAACTTAGGAGAAGTTTCAGCAGTATATTTTTGTGTGTCTACTACATATAATACCTGCTATATATCAAGCATAGAATATTGCCCTGGCAAGATCTGATTGGCCATCTGACCGTCCCCAGTCCTCGTCAAGCTGTTTTTGCACTATCTGAAATATCAACATGTTTTAGTATGCCAATGGTCTCTTTTTACTTTAGTCTACATGGAACCATTCAGTTCTTTGATTATAGATGTCAGGAGCTCACCAAGCAGGCAAAGTATTTGCTATGTTGCCTGTGAAAGAGGTTGAACCTGCAAGTTTGGAACAAGCAACTGGGAGGGTCCCAGGTAGGCATTAAGCTCTGTCAGAAATTTTATTGGGTATCCTGTGCGAGGGAAGGGTCAACTTAGAAACATAAGTTCCCATCTAGTCCTTGGCAGACTCTAAGGGGACGTATTTAGGAGTCATTAATCTGAGAGTGCAGGATTAGCCCCTTGAGGTGTTGACAGAGATCCCCAGGGCCCCACAAGTGTAGGAAGTGGCCTTTAAATCAGTTCAGGGGACACAATCCAGAACTGAGCTCATCAATTTAAAATAGGAGGACTTGAAATTTCTACTGGATGAGCGAAACTCATGCCCCTTCTTCCAAATTTCTACAATAAAGAACAAAAAGGTTTTCCTGTATATAGATAAGACATTTTGAAAACAGTAAGATTCTTAGAAGGGAGATGGCCTTGCTAAATATGGCCATGAAGAAGGACTTCAAATTAGAAGTCCCCAAACTGAAGTCATCTTTTTGGATAACCTCCGCCTATAAAGTATACTTTAAAAAAAATAAGACCCTCTTTGCTATAGTATAACACAGATGCAGGAAGGAGAAGGCAATGCATTCAATTCTCAGCAACACATATAAATAATAAAGATCCATCAACAACTAAAAAAAATTTTTTTAAAAAGAAAGAGATGTTTATTCCTGCCCCATAATTTTTGTCATTATTTCTAGTTACCATGGTGGGTTTGTTTCCTTTAAGGACAAATGTCATTTGATATTGTGAACAAACTATCCTTGATTGTATCATTAGGAGTTTTTGTTTTGTTTTGCTTTTTATCACAGTCCAATAAATATTCATGAAGTAAACACATCCAAATAAGCAGCACTCAGATCAAGAAATATGACATCATCAGGACTTCTCTGCCCGACTCCCTGTCACCAACTCCACAAGAGAACAACTCTCTTGACTTCTTGTACAATAGATTGGTTTTTACCAGTTTAGTTTTGTTTGTTTGTTTGTTTGTTTGTTTACTTTGTGTAAATTGAATCCTACAGTATGGATTTTTTTATGTGTCTGGCTTCTTTCATTCAGCATTATATTCGTGAGATTCTTCCATATTTTTGTACATAGTAGGTATTTATTTTCATTGCTATTTTCTATCATATAAAAATATAAAAACCATAATATGACAAATTACAGTCTTATTCTATTACTGCTGGACATTCAAACAGTTTCCAGTTTGGAGATACTATGAATATTAATGTTATGAACAGCCTAGGAATTCAATACAGGTCTCTTGGTGCACAATATAGCCCAGCGGTATGCTGGTATCTCACTGTGACAGAAACGCCCTCATGCGTGGCATTAGTTGATTTCTATGGTGTAAATATTCCCACCATGACCTCTGTCAAGCTACCAACATGTCATTGAGAGCAGATTGGGAAGAGAGACCAAGACTGCTCTCCCAAGCAGCGGGAACCAGTGCCAGCACTGAGTGTACCTGGGAGGTCCACTGAGAAACAGATGCCAGAACAGAATTAGACATTGCAAGAGATTTATTAGGGGAAGCGTCTGTGAAGGATAAGAGGGAAGGAAGCCAGAAAAGGCAAGGGGAGGACTCAGACTGTCTAACAGCTGTGAAGGAAAGAAAGGAGGAAGACAGTGGCACATACCTGCAATCCCCACTGCTCAGGAGGCTGAGGCAGGAGGATTGCAAGTTCAAGGACAGACTGAGCAACTTAGTGAGACCCTGTTTCAAAATGACATTTAAAAAAGGGCGAGGGATGTAATTCGGTAGTAGAGCACTGGCCTGGGATGCAAGGCCCTGGGTTAAAACCCACTACCACACATGCACAGACAAAAAGGCTCAGACCTCAGAGCAGGTCCAAGAAAGTCTCTCCTCGGCCAATGTGGAGTCCTAGAGTCAAGTAGCTAGTTGGAGCAGTCCTGTATCTCTCGGAAATCAGCCTGCATTAGCACAAAAACAGTGGCAGAACCAGAGGAGCTGCAGCTGGTGCTGCCAATTAAGCTCCCCACAGCAGGAGCAATGCATTTTATATTGTCACGCCTGGCAATGTCACCCTCTCCCACAAACACGGGATGGTTCTCAGTGTCTCCTCTAGCTTCCATTTTTCACAAGTTAGATGACACTGGCTTGGCTGACTTGTTTTCAAGCTGAACTGGTCACTTAAGATGGAATAAGTCCCAGGTTTCTTGGGTCATTCTGTAGAGAAGAGAGGGGATTCAGGAAGACACTGGATTTCTTCCTAAGGAGCACTGGTTAACATTCTAATGATTAAAGAAACAGGAGTTGACCATACTACAGGCATGTGTTGGTTAACCACAGGGCATCTTCTGAGAAATGCATTATTAGGCCACTATGTCATTGTGCAAACATCAGTGTGCAACTGCACAAACTAAAATGGCTGTATCACGGGTGATAGAATCTTATGGACCACCATTGTAGTGTGGTGCATGATGGGATATATATATACCAATTTATTATTTATATCCCTAATTGATTATTTTATCTTATTTCCATTTATTTATTTATTTAGTGCTGGGGATCAAACCTAGCACCTCACACATGCTAAGAAGTACTCTCCCAGCCCAATTGTTTATTTGATTATATAGGAAAAGCAAAGACAGTGGAATGAATTTGGCATAATTTTCCCATGTACATATATGAAGACAACATAGTGAATTCCACTATCATGTTTGTCCATAAGAAGGGAGTCCTAACTAGAATAAGATATATTTCATGCTTGTATAATCATATCAAAATGGATTCTGCTGTCAGATATAACTAAAAAGAACCAATAAAAATTTTGAAAACTACTCAGAAAGAAGAAAATTACCCTGTACATACCATTTCTCTACCCTGTATTACACTCTTTCCCTGTTGCATGTTAGAGCTCTGTTCTCTTGAGTAGGAGGAATTTGCTCTGAACAGTTTCTTGAGGCTTTAAAATGTTAATACTGTGTAGGTGTTTAAAAAAAATAACGAAGTGGGGTGGTCACCCCCGTAACCCCAGCGACTCTGGAGGCAAAAGCAGGCTGATGACAAGTTAAAGGCCAGGCTCAACAATTCACTCTCAAAATTTTAATTCTCAAAATTAAAAGGGCAGGGAATACAGCTCAGTGGTAGAGAGCACCTGGGTTCAATCCCTTGGTCTCCCAAAATCAGACATCAGACAAGATTTCAAAATGATCCTTTGAGTACTCAGGGGACCCTAGAGATGAGAGATTGAGGCCGCTGGCCAGCTTAGAGAGGGATTTCCAGCCTGTATTAAGGTTTACCAGTGTTACTCCCTGGGCTTCTGGATGGCTTCAGTTCTGGTAAATAGCAGGCTGACCTTTCAAGCCCTTTTCCTTAGACAGTGTGGACCCTGAACTGTATGAAGCAGTGATCCAATCTGAAACAAATCACAGCTCCACCAAAAGGAGAATGATTTTCATTTATGAACTGAAAAAATGATAAGTCAGTAAAACAGGTAGAGAAGTCTCTTAAGAGATGCTCATGTGGGCTCGGGTTGTAGCTCAGTGGTAGAATGCTTGACCTAGCATGTGTGAGGCAATGCATTCGATTCTCAGCAACACATATAAATAATAAAGATCCATCAACAACTAAAAAAAATTTCTTAAAAAAGAAAGAGATGTTTATTCCTGCCCCATAATTTTTGTCATTATTTCTAGTTACCATGGTGGGTTTGTTTCCTTTAAGGACAAATGTCATTTGATATTGTGAACAAACTATCCTTGATTGTATCGTTAGGAGTTTTTGTTTTGTTTTGCTTTTTATCACGCACCTTCCTAATGATACCTAGACAACTTGAACTCAGGGACCTTTCTTTTCTCCAATTATGTGAAATTCTGTGCACACATTGCTTGGATTTCTGTTTTTTTCATAAATTGTACTTTTGCCTACTTCATGATAAAAAGCCAGTTTCCAAACTGATCATTAGAATCTGTAAGTTTGTGTCTCGGTCGTGTGGGTTAGAAAAACAACTGGAGTGGTCAGCACAAAGTGGAATGGTTTGGACCTCGTGGATTATAGGATGGGATGCCCGCTTCATGTGCCGTGATTTGGGTAAACTGCTAGTTAAAAGAAGTTCTTTGGGGAAGCATCTGCAACCACTCTAATTATAAACCTGACATCTCTTCTAACAATCATTAGTAAAATGCTACCTGTTTATCAGGCAGTTATGATGGAAAACCTAATGAACCGTTCTGAAAATAATTTCATAATCCCAGATAATGTAGTTTACCTTTCCAGAACTTGTGTTATAAAAAGCCCTCTAAGCCCGATGTGTTTTAATATATGAATTCACTCTTTTAGAGCTATCATTTCTAGAGAATAAAATTCCTTTAATTAAAAAAAAAAAAAGAAGAGGGGCTGGGGAAGTAGTGCAGTGGCTTGCCTAGCACGTGTGAAGCACTTGGTAGCACTGCATAAAAATAAGGACTATAAAGGCATTCTGTCCATCTACAACAACAAAAATTTATAAAAAGAAGATAATTGAGCAAGTTGGTTAGAAATGAAGCTGGAAAGGATTTCATAATCCATGTTACAACTGGCTACTGAACTAAAAGCACTGTGATGCTTTTTTTTTAAAGTTCCCAAATTCTCTGACACGCGCTTAGAAGTTGAAGTTTAATTCCTCCCCTCTATAATATAGGACAGAATTAACAACTCGAGTCTAATGAACACAATGTGGTGGCATTCTTCTGTGTGACCTCTGAAATAAGGTCCTACAAAGGATAACTTCTACTTCTCTCTCTCTCTTCCCCATCACTTTCTTTGGGGGAAATAGCCATCATGATATGAGGACACTCAAACAGCCTGTGGAGAGGTTTAGGTGGGGAGAAACTGAGGCCCCCCACCTAGAGTCAGGACAACTTGCCAAGCATGTGCGTGAACCAATTTGGAAGTGCGTCCTCCAACCCCAGTCAAGTCTTCAGATGAGCGCAACCCAGGCCGACATCTTGACGACAACCTCAATGAGAGACCCTGAGCCGTAATCACCTGGTTAAGGCACCCATGAATTCCTGATCCACAGAAACTGTGGGGATAATAAACTAATGTCATTGTTGTAAACTAAATTTTGATGTCTCACAGTGAAAGAAAACTAATACAGGCACCAAGAATTTTGAAGTGACCCTACCCACACCCCAGTGTCCTAGCAGGAGATAGTACCACTGAAAGTATATGGCAACTCCATGGGAGATGTTCATTCCCTCATTTTCTGCTTTGGCTCACTGAAAAGCCCGCCCTTCTCCAAGATGATTCCCATCAAAGTTCACTGTGCTGGCACCACCAGAAGCACTATTTCTAGTGCTCGCCCAAGGCCCTGATACAGACCCCTGCTGGGGTGTGAAGGCCTCTGATGCCTACAAAGAGGTCCCCATCTCAGGTTGCTGCCAAAGCCATTGCCTCCAACTCTTCTTATCTGAGAAGCCACTGGCAGCAATGCAACCTTCATTAAGGCAAAGCGGTTCTTGCCTTCACTTGTAGCATGGCAGAAACCCCAAAGTGCAGCAGAGTTGCATATGTCAAACTCTTCAAAAATAAAAACAACCCCATTTATTGGATTGATTAGAGATCTATAGACTAGCTGGGGCTGTCACTTTTTTAGCTTCTAATTGAAGGAATGGTAAGTTACAAAATTTTCCCAATTCATTCTTCTCTGAAATCTGATTTTGCTGCTTATTGTTTTAAGACCCTCAGTTTTGGGGTAGTTTTGTTATGCAGCAACAGCTGCCTGACATAGAAGGTCGCTCAGCAATTCTTGCGTGAAGCAACAAGAGAATGAGAACATCCAAGGGGGCAGAAAATGGCAGGCCAAAGAGTTGGGCAACACACTCCTAGGCTCAGATATGTGCCTAGGGTACTGGCTGCTGAATGTTCCACCTATTCGTTGCCACCTTTTGAAAACATACAGAGGCCCTAGGACAGCATGTTTTACTTTTGACCCCACCCCTCCACAACTTCTGGTGGAGAGCTAGAAATGGGTTTGGGGACCAAGGAAATGTCTAGGACATAAGGCGATAGGAAAGAAGTTCCCAAAGATTGTGCTTGTTTGTTTGCTTGCTTTGCTGGCAGGGGCCAGGACGAAAGTGTGGATTAAAATCTGAAAGGCAGGGCTCCAGGAATCTCTGCCCTCCACAGAGCTGCATCTGGGGAAAACAGGAGACACAGCCAGGCTCCCAGGACAAAGGTCTCTGGGTGTCCAATGTGACTCAGCCTCCCCTGGTGGGAGAGGTTGGGGACTATAGGACCTTTACTCCTTTACTGATGAATTCTTGGGGTGGAGGATGTACCCAGAATGCCCTAGCTCTCAGGGTTGGGAACAACATAGCAGAGGTAACTTCTGATAAGGCTTTAGGGTCCTGGAGTAGGTGGGGCAGAGCTCAACTGGCAGAAGAAACTGAAAGGCTGCAGAATGTGAAGGAAATCACTCAAAGCCTTCTGGCTCTGCCCTTGGAGTCCAAGTTCCTGGAGTGATTGTCAGTGGTCACTTGTCTTTAATTCTCATCTTAGGAGTCACCTCTCCCCAGACACAGGATCTTGGTTTCTGGACTGAACCTGCTGAGAATGGAATGGAGGAACCGGAAGTTATTCCCTGAGGGTTGGGGCCCCAGGCTACAAATCATGAGGGAGAGACACCCTGTCTTCTCTCAGTGAGGACCCATGACCCAAGAAGAACCACAACTTTTCCTGCCCCTACCCCAGGACCTTTCAGTATCCTGGTCTCCATGCCAACAGCTTCTCTGAGAGGTCTGTCCCTTTTCCATGTTAACCCAAGCCCAGAAACCTGTGTGAAGAGTATGAAGCTAAGGGAAGAAAGAGGCAGGTGCTAAGTAATTGGCACAGCATCAGGGTCCCCACCTACCTTGGGGATCAGGCAGGGCTATGGGATACAGGCTTCTCAGAGTGGCTGTTGGGCTCTGGCAGGGTTCACAGGGTCTGGGAGAATGGTGGAGGATGAATGCTATGAACACAGATGGCAGGAGTCCCTGTGCCTGGGGCAGGGACTCAAGGTGACTGGGGATTAAATGGAGAGCAGGTGGTCCATCTAGAGAGAAGAAGAGAGCAGGAGCTCACTCCTTCACTTCCCTCCCCATGTCCCCTGCTGCTTCACTCACCTAGGGCCTGGGACTCTCCAATGGCTGTGGGGCCCAACTCCATGGGGTAAACGCTGTCCAGGGGGTTGTCTTTGCATGGGCCATCTTTGGGCCTGAGCACCAGAATCAGAGGCCAGGAGGTTGGAAGAGTGACCCCAAGCAAGGGACCCAGGAACTGCTTCCCCATAGCATGAAGCCCAGCTGTAGTTCTGCATTAAAGCATTCTCTCTGGCTCCTTCTTGCCCCCACCTGGGAGGAGCCCATGGGCCCCAGGATTCACTTGGGACCCACGCCCTCCAGGTCCCCTTCTCTCCAGTCCTGATGTTTCTTCCAAGCTCTGGTGTCATCCCAGCCTCCTGGCACCCTCCAGATGTTGGCATTGTTCATGTTCCATTGAGGACTGGATGTCCCCTGCCCCTGTCCAGTGGAAGCTTGCCTGCACTCCTTGCTGGTGGGGGCCTTGCTGCCCTTTATAACCCCAAGCCATCTCCCAGGGTCTTGCCACTTTGTTTGCAGTGTTCATGCTAGGCGAGTGTTCAAGTGGGGCCTAATTGGTGCCCTGCCCCTACCGGGGTGCCCTCTGCCCTGTTTAAAATCCAAAATCTGCTGTCTCCTTCCACTGCTGAGCTACACCACCAGCCCTTGCCACTTCCTTTGATGTCTCATCTGAATGTCAGTCACTGCCCTCAAGGCCACACCCTGGCAATGAGATGCAACTGCCACCCCTATGCAGTGCCCCTGACATGCCAAGCTCTGCCCACTTTTCTCTTCTGCCCACAGACCAAGGTCAAGGCCCTCTCAACTAGCATTTGGTACCCTGCCCCTGCTGGGGATCCAAACCCTGCTCTCTTCTTCCACTGGTTCAGAGCACTTCAAGGTCAAGCTATGTCAGACACGATACTGGATCCCAGCAAAGGGGCAGCCCTAGGTGGACCACGCTTAGTGTTATGTAACCTTCCTCCCAGATCACAGAGAACTGGATTTGGGGCATAAGAGCAGTCAGCACCACAGCTGGCCAGTGGCATGGAGGGCAAACGTGTGCTCAGACCAGCACTGGGGAACTTGAAGAGGGTGATAGAAGTGATATGGGCAGAGGAAGTAGTAGAGGGCTGAAAATTCAGGGGACAGAGAGCCTGGAGAGGCCTCCAGGGGCACAGCGGAGCATGAACTGTGGGAGTTGGTGAGAAAATAAGGCGAAGTCAAAGGTAAGGTAACCACCTGGTGGGCGAAGCTGAGGATGTGGCCAAGAAAGGCTGTTATGGAGGGAGGATGGGAGGGTCATGCCCTGAATGCTGGTGAGAGCAAGGATTCACACCCTGGTCTTGCCTGGGAGGCCAAGATTTCTTTCCCAATGCCTCAGGTATCTCTCTGCACAAGGCTGAGGCCCCTGCCTAATTCCTCTGCAGCCCCAGCAGAATTCCGAGGAGTAGGAATCACTGAAGTAGCTCAGAAGGAAGAACCAGAACCCTCAGGGACTGGGTACTCAAGAGCCTACCAACTGCACCGGAGATTCCTCCTACAGTCCCAGGGGCATTGCTGGAGATGGAATCCTGGGAGCCGGTAGTAGCACCAGGCCAGGCCTGCCCCAGGGAGCAGAGGCAGTAGAAAGCTGAGGAGCATGGCTAGCAGGAAGGCATCCTTCTCTGCAGAGGACAAGGGCGCTGAGTCCTGAGCAGGTGCACCATCCCTGGCCCTATCTGCCAGCCCCACAACCCCACTGGCGTACTTTCAGGCTGCACAGGGCCGCTGTCCACACTACCACCAAAGCCTGGCTTGTCGCAGAAAGGTGGGGCCCAGCCAGGAGCACAGTGGCAGTTATGGTTGCTATTGCAAACCTGCAAAGGAGAAGAGGAGTGAAGGAGGGTCACCAGGGATCGGGGACCCCAAGGTCACCTCCACCCCTCAGGCTACTCACCCCTCGGTTGTGGCAGGCAATCAGGCAGCCCTCCAGCTCCTGGAAGGTAGCATTCTGGCAGTGCCTGTCCTGACACACCTATGGGCAATGTACCAACTGGGCAATGAGTGGGGGGAACTTTGGTTTGCAGGACTCAAGTGGCCAGGAGGTGGTGGGATGGGCAGGGCTCACCATTCTAGGTCCACACTGGGTTCCCGCCTCTACTAGGCCCAAGTCAAGTAAGTCCAGTTGGGTTTCTGGAAGTGCAAAGGCTCCACGACAGGCCACCTCACCACCCTCCAAGGGAACCATGGAGTCCATGGGCACAATGTGTGGCACCCGTGGACTTGGATCCCCACCTTGGCACTGCAGCTTCCCACACTGAGCATCCCTGGGGAGGAAGTGGAGGATGGTCAGCAGCGTGGAGTGTCCCTCTTCCCACAATTTACTTCGCAGCTTTGGTTGCTCCACTCCACTCCTCACTTCTGTGCACAAGGCAGGAAACGGCCCTCGCTGTCCTGGCCACAGTTCCCATGGGCATCTCCTGCAGAGTTCACCACCTGGAAACAGGCCTCTGGGGCTGGGTGGGACCCTGAAGAAGAATGGGCAGGACTGGGGCAGCCTGGACAGGGCTGGCAATCAGGTTGCCTCAGTACCTCTGCCCTGTATCATCCCCACAGTGGACAACTGGGCAGAGTCCAGGAGGGATCAGGGTGAGGGCGCACACATGGTCTCACCAGGCCCCCAGAGCTGCTGGCACTGCTGCTCCAGCGTGGGACATGCGCCGTCCTGGCAGTAGCCTCTGCCATTGGCGCAGGGCGAGCCATCCAGTAGGTAAATGTCCGGGGGACAGTGTGGGGAGGTGCCCGTGCAGAATTCCGGGAGGTCACAGTGGCCCGCAGCCGGGCGGCACGGCGTGCCTGCTGGCTTCAGCTGCCGTAGGTAACACAGTTAGGGAAGCGCAGAGAGACACTAGACCGTCAGAGGACCATGCCAAGAACTCGGCTCAGAGTGGAGGACCCGGCAGGAGATCCAAGGGGACTCAGACAGCCAAGCCCTCTGCACCCAGTAGGAGAAGCAGAGGGTACTAATTAGCCAAGACCTACTGGCCCGCCAAGCGCCCCAAGTGGTCATTCCTGGGCTTTCCATTCTCTCACCAGGCAGCGCGCGCAACAGTCACCGTGGGCACACTGGGTCCCTGCACGCAGCGAACAGTTATGCGCGATGCAGCAGGGGTCAGGGCACTCCTGGGATTAGAAAGGTGAGAATGGAACAGTGAGGGCACAGCGCCCCATACCTCGGGGGAGGGGACGAGCCGGGTCCAGCCTTGGTCCCGCAAGGCCAGGCAAGAGAACCTGACCTGGCTGGAGCCACAGTCGCACTCTTCGCCTGCCTCCACGAAACCGTTCCCGCAGCGCGCCGACGGCATCAGGAGCCTGGGATCCGGGGCATCCGAGAGGCACGAGCCACCTCCCTTTCGGAAGAAGGCGCGCAACTGGCGGCGGCTGCAGGAGCTGAACACATGCGGGAACGGATGCCTACGGACCGAGAAGGGTGTCCGACATGCGAGGATCAACCCCACAAAAGCCGACTGGAGTTGGATTCTTACCCCTAGAGTTAGCCACACAGCCGCCAGATTCGCCAGATGCGCGAACATCTCCTGATCAGTGGGAGGCCTAAATCCTCCAGGGTCTGAGTTCAGAAAAGGGAAACCACTTGGGTCATTTGGCGGGAGCCCGATTCGGGAGAGTGTGACGCCAAGAGTGGGTAAGCCAAGGACTCATGGTGGAATAGCGACCCAGAGGTGCTATTCCAGAGTTGGAGTAAACTTGGTAGGTTATTCCAAAACTAATCTTTATATATTCCTGAGAAACCACTTTTCATTGAGGCCTCATAACCCCTAGGGCCAGGTAGTTATCATCATCCTCCATTATACAGCAAAGGAAACTGAGAGATAACCAAAGAAACGCAAAGAGAAACGTGCCCAGATCCAGCGGCTCCTGCCCTGCGCGCGTACCCAGTGGCCGCTGCCATCACGCAGCCGCCCTCGTCCGCCGAGGCCTCCACGCAGCAACCGTCCGCGTCATGGCTGAGGCCGAGGCTGTGGCCTATCTCGTGGGCCATGGTGGCCGCAGGGCCAATGGGGAGCTCCGAGTGGTCCTGGGAGAGTGTGGGGACATCATTGCGGGCCGTGATCCTGACTCCCAGTCGCTCTGCTCTCCTGGGTCCCTGGGAGGACTCACTGTGCTCACGCCTCCAGAACTTTCGACGCAGCACATGCCCTTGACGGGCGCCAGGCCCACAGTGGTACCCTGGAAGGTACGGCCCCTGAGGGTGGAGCGCGGCGTGACCCTGCGGGACCGTGAGTCGGGATCTCCCGGCCCGCGATCCGCATTAGAGTTAGGGGCGCCCACGTGAGCAACTGCGTGGAGTCGTGGGGCCGCCGAGTCCACAACCCCCGGCGCCACTGCAGGAAGGCCCAGAGCGTGGCGTTTGCGTCTGGCGTGATGGGGCTGTGGTCCTGCTCAGTCCACACTTCCAGGCCTGTCAGCACCACCCGAAGGTCCAGAGTCCTGAGAATCTGAGGGCGGAACGGCGGGATTGAGGGCGGGAACCAGGCACCAGTGTTTCTTGGTGGCTGCGACCCTCTCCTCCCGCTGTACACCATGCTGCCCTGTCCCCGCGATCCCCAACCTGGTCCACATAACTGGCGACCTGCAGTAGACGCTGTTTGGTGTGGTTCAAGTTCCGGTGCTGGATCAAGAACTGGGAGGGCAGAATTGCCCTGGAGTGAAGGCTGAGCTGGCCTCATGCCAGGCCCTGCCAAACCCCTTGGGTCTCCCCTCACCAGGGTGTGATCAGCCACTATGTACAGCTCCAGGTACCTCGGATTCCTGCGGTACTCTCGCCTCTCCTACAGAGGGACAAATAATGAAGCTAAGTGACAAGATGGATGCTGGGCTTAAGTCGTGACCACTGACCCCAATTTCCAGAAAGAAGAGTTTTTAAATTTTGCTAGGATTTGTTTCTTCAGCCTCCGAGTTAAAATATCAGGACAGGTGGCCCTGGTCTGGGCCAACATTCCTGTCTCCTCTGAATTGGAGTACTACAGATACTGCATTCCCACTTCCAACTGGGTCTGTGTCCCTGACCCTGCTCTGGGGGGCAGGAAGAAGGCTAGCCATTTCTAGTTTGTCCTTGAGTTCCCTGTAGCCACAGGCCCCTTTCCAAGTGAGCGGTTGATCCACACGGAAGATCTTGTGGGTTGAGAGGTCCTCAGAATCCCCAGGTGGCCAAGGATGCAGATAGTAGCTGGCATTGCTGCTGAGCCTGATCAGGCCACTAGGGTACAGAGGGGTGCAGAGGGGGATGTGAGGGAGCTCTTATTTCAGCCCCATCCCAGTCCCCTCCCCCAGTGCTGCTCACCTCATCCCAGAGCAGGTGCTGAGGACTACCCAGGAGTGAGGGAAGCCTCTCACACGCCCATGGTAGTGACAATGATCCTGGAGAGGAAGGAACCCAACCCCACATCTCAGACATGGCTGAAGCAGGAGGAGCAAAGGGAGGGAAGAGAGGAAAACTGGCTCCAACCTTCCTTAGGAATGGGAATTGGGGAATGAGGTAGGAATGGGGGGGGTACCTTAGGAGCACATCCCCAGCACCCAGCACCCTGTCTTCAGAGCCCCTGGAAGCATCTCACCATGTGGCTGGGGACCAGCACCACTGGCTGCCCATCTGGGCTGTAGTGGGTTTCTGTGTATCCGGGGGCCAACAGCCTGCTGGGAAGGGGTGTTTTAGGAATCATGGAAATTAGCCCACCTCCTCAAAATTGCCCTCCACCATCCTCCCTGAATGCTAATTAAGCAGCTCTACAGGGTGTACCCAGTGTGTGTGTTAGGGAAGGGACAGGAGAGGCTGTGCATTGATTGTCCAGTTCAGAAAAACCCTGAGCTAGAGGGAGAAAGGTGAAGGTCAGGAAGGAGGTTTCATGGTGGCTTAGAAGTGGGAGGTGGGAGTATGGAAAGCACCAGGGAGGGACAGACAGAGGAAGGGTTTGTGGTCCTATGGGGCCTGCAGCAGGCAGCTGGATCTGTAGGTCAGAAGGGGAGGATTCTGGAGACACTGCTGCGGAGGTAAGACTGGGAGCCAAAGAAGTGTGGTAAACTCCCTGAGTACCCCTGCCTCTGCCTACCTTGTTGGCAATCTAGTCAACCCTCTTGCCTCCCTCCACCCTAAATTCTCCAAATCTCATCAAAAGGCCTCCAGACCCCACATGTCTCCCATCTGTCCCTCAGTGATGCTCACATCTTGCTTCCAGAGGAAAAAGAAATTCCACCTGCCTATATCTGTTTCTGCCCTGACCACCTGAGTAGGCATCCCCCTCCCCACCTTCTCCAGACCCTATTCCATGAGGACAGATCAAGCATAAGCCAATCATTCTTCTTTAAAAAAAAAAAAAAAAAAATCCTTGATTCCAACCTCACCTCAACCTCTTTACCTGCATTCTACCTCCAAACACCTGTCATTCCTGCTTTTCTTACTCCTAGTCATTCCTCTACTTTCTCCAGTTTTGCTCCCCTATTACATGTGCACACAAGTGTGCACACACACACACACACACACACACACCATTAATGGGTAGGGACATTGAACCCCAAGGTAACTGTGGTTTGGCATGGTGGAATTAGAGTTTGTTCCCAGTCCATCTGACTCCATTGGGGAAAATAAAATATGTGTAGAATGCTCAGAACAGTCAATGCAATGAAACTACTACTCACTAAGTGATATCTATTGAAAATATAGACTGAAGGGTTCCAAGACCCTGCACTCCATCTTGGACACCCAGCCCACTCAGCCAAGGGCACCATCCTGAGCCCCTCTCTGCCTGATTATTCACCAGCTCAAATTTTTTGGCTCTTCATATGCAGGACACAGCAGGAAATTGCCTTTGGTGATTGGCCCTATTGAGAGTCTCCACATTCATTTCCCCCTGCTTTCTTCCCTGCAGATGGAGACTGTCCAGAAAGTCCAAATTGCCACCCCTGAATGTGCTTTGACTCCTGTAGCCATTGAACCTTTGTCCCTGCCATCTCTTCTACCTGGAATGCTGTCCCATCTGTGGAATTCTAAGATTCTTCTGGCTCGGCATGTCCTGGGAATCCCCACTAGGTGGTGCTCATTCATCACCAGCAGGGAGCTGCCAAGCAGCTCCTGAGGTTGGGACACATGATATGCCCACAGCAGGGCTGACCCAGCTTCAACAGTCCACCTCAGTCTCTTCCTATCACCTGTACCCTTTCTGAGGCTCTCTCTCTAACTAGTTAGTTCCTGTCCCCAGGACTGATCCCCTCCAGAGAGACGGTCTGTTTTTGGTTCCCAAACACCCCTACCAGGTACTCACTGGTTCTTCTCCAGCTCAAGCAGGAGTTCCTGGCCTTCAGCCTCCAAGACCACCAGCCCTGAGTTGAGTTTCAAGATCTGGGCAAGAAGGAGTACAGGCTGTGATGGAGGCTCTGAGTCGCCAGCCTGCCAGGGAGCAGGTAGGAGGTAGAGCTGGCTGGTGAACAAGTTCATGGGAACAGTAGACCCCCATGGGTCATGGACAGTGTAGAAGGGTGTGGAGTGGGAACATGCAAAGATATTCCCAAACTGAGATGTTCATTGATGTGACAACAGCCACTCAAAGGTGCACAAACCTTCCAGGGCACAAAATGTCATCCCTAGATATGAGGGGACCCAGAAAGGTGCCCTGCTTTTCCCACAGTCACTGGGCCTTCCTCCTTGATCTTCCCTCTTCTTTCATTCCCAGGAAGCATGAAAAGCTAAGACAGGCATTGAGTAGCCATGGTTTGGGTCCCCTCACAGCCCCTGTGCTATCTGGGGGTTTGTTTCTGTTTCTGTTTCTGTTTCTGCTGGGAATTGAACCTAGAGCTCTATGCATGCTAGACAAGTGCTCTACCACTGAACTACACCCCCAGCCCCTTGTTTCTGTATCTTGCTGCCCCTCGTTTCCTTTAGAATTCAGACTTTATTCCTCCACCTCCAATTCTGGCAAACTGCCCCCATCTTCCAAAGTTTTTCGTGGCTTCCAGCAGGCCTGCCTCATACCTGAGCTCACAAAGTAAACATGGACTCCATCCAGGCAGAGAAAACTCTGACTTTCTCAGCTAGATGTCAGGGGTTGGGGGGCTGGCCTCAGCCAGCCAGCCCTCCTCCACTTCCCCTCACCCTCTTCACCTCTTGAACCCCATGGGAACACCCCATCTTCCCTCCCTTGTCTGCTCAGCCTGGCTGGGGGCCCAGAGTTGGACTGAGTCCAGGCGAGTCCTGGGGGGTGTGTATCTTCAGAGTGTTTTCCCCCACCCTGCGGGCCCTCCCCTTTATCCTAAAATGCACTGGGCTGGGGCCCTGGCCAAGGAACTCAGAGTCTTGGAGGCAGGCTCTTTCCCTGCAGGTGGGGAGCAGATGGCCCTCACTTCCCCAGCCACAGGCTCCATAAGGCCCCAAACATGAGCTCATATGGCTGGAATGCCACTTGCTTTATTGGGGAAAGGTTTGCACTGGGAGAAAGGCTGTGGCCCACCGATGGAAGCACACATTGGAGGTCCCTGCCCCTCTACAGCCCCTGCTGCCTTTGCTTCTTGCCCTCCTGATGATTATTGCCCACCTACCCTGTGCCCCATCTACGCCCTGAAATGTGCCCTGACTGTTGAAGAGGACACCCTGTCAAAGCTTAGTCCCCTGTCCTGAGCCATCCTGGACTGGCAGGCTTCCTGGGGGCAGAGGCCAGAATCAGCTAAAGCAGGGCCCTATGGGATCCTAGTCTTAGTCACAGCCCAGGCCAGACAGAGAAGGAAGACCACAGTCAGGGTGACCCCAACCTGTGTCCAGCCTTCACCTCCACCAGGTATGTTGAGGACAATCTCAAAGTACAGGCCAGCACTGTGCTTGACCAGTTGAATGGGGGCCCTGGAGGTCTGTGGGACCCAAGTGAAGGCCCTGGGTTGGGAGTCACTGGGCCTTCCAGTAACCCCAACCCACATGGTAGT
This sequence comes from Sciurus carolinensis, assembly GCF_902686445.1. NCBI lineage: Eukaryota > Metazoa > Chordata > Mammalia > Rodentia > Sciuridae > Sciurus > Sciurus carolinensis. The sequence continues at coordinate 29,205,691 of NC_062214.1, forward strand.
ACTCTCCTTGAACAGTGGAGCTGCCCTCTCTTGCCTAGAAATTCAGACCTCTAGGCTTGGGTGGGGGTGACCAGTGGTCTAAAGTCTTTCAGACCTTAACTGGTCTTAGGCTCTGAGGCCTATCTGACCATGGATGATTTTCTAACTTCTCTGGGCTTCAGTTTACCCTTCTGTAAAATGGGCATATTGAGGCTACTAGCCTCAGTTTGTGGTACAGATGTTGTGGCAACAGATGGGAGATGATTATTCTGGAAGAGTATTATGGACAGAGGTTGGGAGGAGGCCAGGCAGAGTGTTCTGGAGAAGCAAGATGGGATGGGCTTGCATCGGGGGGTACTAGGAGAGTTGGGGCCCCTCAGTGGCAGGGTTCTGGGAGGAACAATAAGCAATGTATCTACAGAGTCACATGTTCTGATAAATTTGGCCAAAGGAAGATATTTTGGTTTCTTCTTAAAGCAGTTCCTGAAAATCTTCAGGCCCCACAAACTCTGGACCCATTTCTGCCTGGTGGGGGTGGGGGTAGCCTGGATAATACGGGGAGGGAGGGAAGAAGGAAGGTGGGGGAGGAAACTGAAAATGACTTCCATGTGTGCAGGCTCAGCCGTCTAGATATTTCCCACCCCACCCGCCTGCCTGGTGGGGAGGGGCCTAAGGAAGCAGTAAGTTGATGGTTCTGAGACCCCAGGAAAACGGCCATGCTGCAAATGGGGGAAGGGCAAAACGCTGGGAGACCGGGGCCCCTGCTGAACATGCGGTATTCTGGCACTGACCGGCTCTTCCAGGGTAACTTTGTGCCAGGGTTGTCCATCCAAGACCCACTGGGGGGTAACAGGCTCTCCACAGGTGTTTCCTGGGATGAAGACAGAGCACAGAGTGAGGGCACCTGAGGCATCCGGGAAGGAGGGAGGGGAGGTCCTAGGGGCAGGCACCATCTTCAATAATCCTGGGCTCAGCCTGGGGAAGAAAGAGTGGGCACTCATGGGGAAACCCTGGAACTGAGGAGCCACCAGGGAGATGGCAGGAGAGAGACAGAGGAGCCTGGGAAGGAATAACTCAGCTGGGGATTTGGGAGCTGCCTGACCTGGGGGTGGGGTGGAGTCAGAGGTCACAAGGAAGAGGCCCAGGCCTGAAGTACAGAGGGGAAGGGAAAAAAAGGGAAGGAGGAGGCACCCTCTGTATTTTTAGACTGGGCAGCAGATGCCTTTAGGATGAGAGATTTGTGAGAAGAGGCTGCCTGTGTCTCCCCCACCATCTGAGAAAAACAACAACCAGATGTTGGATCTCGCAAGGTCCACTATGCCCAGTGTTCCCTTGGGGTCTTGGTGACAGGCGCAAGGACCCTGGCCCAGAAGTCCCCTCTTTTTGTCTTCAAGTGGAAAGCCAGGGGACAGAGCCTCAGTGCTCCTGTGGCAGTGTGCCTAAGGGGGCTCTAGGAGGAATCCCAGAGCCAAGTATTACTCAAAGGGTGCCTGGAATTCTCCCCTGGAATGCTCCCTCCCCTCCCCTCCCCTCCCCTACCCTCCCCACAACTGGCCTCAGCAACTCTCACCCAACCAACCCTGCAGCAACCACCCAGAGCCAGCAGCCGGCCCTCCCACCCTTCTGATCCTCAATCCCTAAGGCAAGCCCATCTCCCAGAAAAGCAGCCCCCTGTTTACCAGCCCTGGCCCTAATCCTGCTGCTCAAGCTGATGGTTACTTATGGAGGTGGCTCAGCTACTCCCAGACCACCCCAACTTCTTCCTCCTCCATCTCCTCTCCTAGACTGCAGACATCAAAGACCAAGAGCGACAGCAGCTCCAGGAGCAACCTTTCCTTAAGAAACTTTCTTTAATCGATGACCAAGTTGCCATCAGGCAGATGGCAGGTTTGGGGAGAGACTGTTTCAGAACAGAGGCTAAAGGAGCTAATTGTAGGGAGGGGTTGAGTGAGAAGCAGCATCTTTCAGCCCAGAGAGGGCTTAACTGGTATGGAGAAACAAGTTTTCTGGTTCCAGGCCTCAGAAGGTGCAATGTACAGAAGTGGGTGTGAGTGTTAGCCATGTGGCCTGCATACACCTGCTAACCATTTGCACATTGGCAAAGCAAAGATGGAGTGGGTGCCTGGGTGCATGGGAGCAGAAACCACGGGATCATGTCTGGGCTGAAGAATAGAGCCCCTCTCTCCAGGAGTCCCATCACCATTCCCTGACTCCAGGCTAGAGCTCTGAGGGTAGACAACAGTAAAATCCCCAGGGCTTGTTCCCAAAACTATGACAACTGTTGTACCTTTCTTTCTGACCAGAACAGAGCAGGAACCAATACCTCTGGGGTCCCTCAGTTCAGAGTTGTAGACCCGGAAGCTCCTAGGCTTCCCATTCCAGTCTTTGGTGCTCCCAACTGCTCCAGTTGCCAGTTCAGCCTCTTGTCAAGCACTTGTACAGGCTCTGAAAAATCCCCCCATGTTCCTGGAGGGACTGTTGTGAACAGCCCATACCTACAGGGAGCTTGCAGAGGTCTCTGGGAAGAGAGCTGCAGTCTTCCCCAGGCACCTCCATTTGGAGAAGTCCCTGTCTCTCTAACCAAACTAGGCAACTCCATCAACAATATACACACTGCCCCAGTCCCCGGGAGGAGGGGAGGAAGAAGCGCGATGGGACCAGCTGGTTCTGAGGGCACAGCAGGACTCTAGGGACACAGCAGGACTCAGTGGGCCTAGGGGCTTCTTGGAGGAGTGAGACCTGTTGACCCTGGAGACTGGAGGCACAGAAGCCATTCTCCCTGGCAGCTGGGGACTGGAAGGTTTTGAGAGAAGAGAATTCAGGCAAAAGGGGTTGGGGGGCTGGATAGCAGCAGAGGGAGGAATTTACCTTGCCCCTCTGCTTTGCAGGGTACGAAGTGTGGGCAATTTGGGCCCGGAGGCCACCCCAAGCAGTCAGAGCCCCTAGACAGGTCTCGAGACGCCTGCCTAAATTCTGCATTGTCCTCTTAGCCAGGTGGTCTCAGATTTTCATAACCTCCATCTGCTGACCAGAGCTGGATCGGACCCATCACCACCAACTACCTCATCTGCGCCAGGGGCATACCCCGCAAGCGTCCTCACCTGGAAGCGCCAAGGCATTTGGTACCGGCCAAGGCGATAGCAGCAGGAGCAGCGGCAGCACCAGCACCAGCGACCCCCGAGCTCTCCGGGACACCCAGCCCATGACTGAGAGCGCCGGGGACCCCCAGCTCATGGCTGAGAGCGCCTGGGTCTCCAGTCTCTAGCAGCTGGCTTCGGGCTCCGCCCCGGCTAGATGGAGGCCGACCCACGCCCCGCGCGCAGCCCGGCCCGCAGCCTCCCAACCCTCCCGCGCGACCTCGCGCGGAGCAGCCACCGCAGCGGGTCCTGTCCAGACGCAGTCTCGGGGGACTCGACCTTGTGCGTGCCGGGGAGCCAGGACGACCAGCGCGGGGAAGAAGCGACCGTCGAGGGACAGAGCCAAGCCGCTCAGGGCGGAGGCAGGAATCCAGCCCGCGCGGTCCCTCAGCGTCCCTACTCTTGGGGGCGGGGGGTGGGGATGGGGCGGGAACGCGGGGAAGGTTCTCCGAGGACCGAAGCCGCTCAGGTCGGTCCGGGGACGCCCCTCTCGGTGGTCTTCTGGGGTCGACCTCTGTCCCCACCCTGACTTGATACGGGTCCTGCCCAGAGGCACCTAGGGTAGAACCCCCAGGAGGGTTCATCCATCTGCGCCGGGTGCCCCCAGGGAGAGAGGGACTGTCAGGTGTAGCTGCCTCTGAACTGCAGTGGCTGCCAGCCTCTGTCCCTGAGGCGCGCCGGAGTGGTGGTGGTGGTAGTTGCGGGGCGTGGGGCGGGGGGAGTGGCAGAGGCTGTGGTCTTGGGTACAGAGCAAAGGCGACACTTCAGGACAGGCGCAGGGTGGGGCACCTTTGTCCCAGGTCGTGGCCAGAGGAAAGAATTGTACAAAGTCGTAGACTCCCAGACGCTGGGGTGGGAGTGTTGGGGTGGGGGGGTCGCCTTTCCGTGTCAGTAACATGTTTGGGGGGCGTGGATCCTTTTGGTGTCAGTAGCTTCTAATAGAAAGGCTGGTTGGTTTGAGTACTAGGTGTACATTCAGATAGCGAGGGATGTTAACTTTTAAGCCAATCTGTTTCCAAGATTTTGGAGTTAGTAATGTAGCCAGTAAAAATTCCAGCTTGGAGAGAATCCTACATTTATATGATTCCAGCATCAAAAATTATAATGGATCCTGGCACAGTGACTCCCATCTGTAGTTGCAGCTACTCAGGAAGTTGAACAATCACTTGAACCCAAGAGCTTGAGGCCAGACTACACAATACAGCAAGACCCGGTCTCAAAAAACTAAATAAATAAATATAAAAATTAAGGAATGATAAATTGCTTAGGAAAAAGTCTTTCTACCTCTTCTGTCTCCATCCTTTCAACCCTCATCAGCCAACAGGAAGCTGCTGTTAGTTTCTTATACAGGTTTTATTTTTATACATACCCAGACAGTAAAGACATTTCTTGCTTAACCTTTTTCTGCACCTTGGTTTTGTTTTCTTTTTAATACACCCTTGATGTCAGAGCTCTGAGAAGAACTATGTCCAAGTGCGTCAGAGAACTTTTCTGCCAAAATCTCTGAGCAACTGTAAATTTACTTCTGAGTTTGCAGAGGAGGACATGAAGGTGTTGGATCAAAGTTGAGGGAGGTGGATCCTAGAAAGTCACCAATCAGCCCAGTGTTCATGTCCAGTAATATGGGAAAAATAATTTGTCAAATGATTTGTTGGTGTTTCTCTCTGAGGAGCATCGGGAAGTGTCCTGGAAACAAGATAGAACAAGTGCTTGTGGTGGGCAACATTCACAAACTAACAGGACTCTGCCTGAAAGAGTGATCCAGCAGAGGATGTCCTGGGGAAACAGTGCCAATTCCACTCACCCACATGTCCAGGGTGGCACCTGGAGATGCCAGGCCAGTGGTTGAGTGCATCAGAAAAAGCAATGCGTGTGAATGGAGTATCCCAAAGTCACAGTCAAGGCACCATCCCTGACACCCTGGTACATCCAAAGGGAAATATACTGCCCCTTGATAAGGTGAAGGGCTTGCTTAGAAAACCGATTAATCAGCCAGGATTTGATTTGGGCAAACTGATTATCAAGCATAAAAGGTGGGAGTTTTCTGGTGGTAGTGGTGGTGGGATTTTTGTTGTTGATGTTGTTATTGTTGTTATTTTAAGAAAATGGGGTGTTCGCCAGGTGTGGTGGCCCATGCCTATAATCCCAGCAACTCTGGAGGCAGAGGTAGGATGATCACAAGTTCAAAGCCAGCCTCAGCAACTTAGGCCCTAAGTAACTCCTTGAGGCCCCGATTCTAAATAAAATACAAATAAGCTGATAATGTGGTTCAGTAGTTAAGCGACCCTGGGTTCACTCCCCAGTACCAAAAAAAAAAAAAAAAGAGGGGGCTGGGGAGATAGTTCAGTTGGTAGAGTGCTTGCCTTGTAAGCACAAGGCCCTGGGTTCGATCCCCAGCACCAAAAAAAAAAAAAAAAAAAAAAAAAAAAAAAAAAAAAGAAAGAAAGAAATGAGGTCTTACTGTGTTGCCCAGGTTGGCCTTTAACTCCTAGATTCAAGTAGTCCTCTAGCTTTCACCTCCCAAGTACCTGGGACTACAAGTACCCACCACCATGCCCAGCTAAGTGGAAGATTTCTTTTAAACTTTCTTACTGAAATATAACATATATTCAGAAAAGTAAGCAATTCAATGAATTTTCACAAAGTAAACACCCCCGTACAACATGCACCCAGACCCAGACAGAGCACATTCCCAGGCCCCCTGAAAGCTCCTTCATGGCCCATTTCAATCATTTCCCCCTTTGGTAACCATCATTTTGACTTATATCACCATTAATTAGCTTTGCCCATCCTTTAATTTCACAAAAATGGAATCACACGGTGTTATGGTTTGGATCTTCAATGTCTGCTCCAAAGTTCCATGTATTGAATGAAGGCTTGGTCCCCGGTGCAGCGATGTTCAGAGGTGGGGCTTTGGGAAAGTGATTGGATCACAAGGGCTCTTACCTCATGGATTTATAATTGGATGACATTATCAAGAGGTGGGACATAGTTGAAGGAGTGAGTCCTTGAGGGTGTGCCCTTGGGTACTCTACCTTGTCCCTGGCCCCTTCTCCTCTCTCTGCTTCCTGACTGCCAAGAGCTGAGCCGCTTTCCTCTGCCATGATGTCCTTCTGCCATGATGTCCACTTTGCCTCCGGGACAAAGCAATGGAGCTAGCCAACTGTTCTAGTGACCAGAACATCTAGTGATGTTGTAGTTTTGCATTGCTGTGATCAAAAGACCTAGCAAGAACGACCTTAAAGGAGGAAAAGTTTATTTTGGCTTATAGTTTCAGAGGTTCAGTTCAGGGTTGGCTGACTCTATGTAGCACTGGGCCACAGGTGAAGCAGAACATCTTGATGAAAGGGCATAGCACAGGAAAGCAGCTCAGGATGTAGCAATCGGGAAGTAGAGAGAGCTGTGCTCACCAAAGACAAAATATAAACCCCAAAGGCACACCCCTGTGACCCACTTCCTCCTGCTGCCCCTACTTACCTGAGTTACTGCCCAGTTAATCTAGCTACACCTTTCATAATCTAGTCATTTCACTTCTGATAATTCTTGCATTGTCTCACACCTGAGCTTTAGGGGGACACCCTAACAACAACCATGGACTGAATCCTCTAAAACCATGAGCCAAAATAAATCTTTCCTCCTCTAAGTTTTCTTTTTGGTATTTATTTATTTATTTTGGTACTAGTGATCGAACCCAGGGGCATTTAACCACTGGGCCACATCCCCATCCCTTTTTATTTTTCATTTTGAGACAGGGTCTCCCTAAGTTGCTTAGGTCCTTGCCAAATTGCTGAGGCTGGCTCTGAATTTGCAATCCTCCTGCCTCAGCCTCCTGAGCCACTGCAATCTAAGTTGTTTTTCTCAGGCATTTTGGCCACAGAGACAGAACTGATTAAAGCATACAGCCTGTGTTCTTAGCATCTGGCTCCTTTCACTGAACATTGTTTGAGAGCATCGCCCATTTTTTTCCTGCTCACTGTTATAATATTCCATTTTGTGAACATAGCACAATTTTTTTAGCCACTCCACTGCTGTTGTGTATTCATTGTTTCTAATTTTTGACCATGAGTAGCGTTTCTGTGAACATTCTAGTACAAGTCTTATGGTGACATAAGCCCTCATTTTCTTAAGTAAATACCCAGGGGAGAAATGTTAAGGTCATGGGAGGGATATTTTAATCTCAATAGATATTTTCAAACTGTTTTCCAAAGTTGTCACACACATTGAATGATATCATTTATATAAAGTTCAAAAATAGGCAAATCAAATTTATGGTGGCAGAAATCGAATAGTGCTGCCCTTGGAGAGTACAGAGGGGCTGTGGAGGGACTCTGGGGTTCTGGTGATGTTCTGTTTCTTGATCTGACACTGGTGGCATGTGTGTGTTCACTTTTGGAAAAGTCATTGAGCTGTACACACCTATACTATGTGCATTTTTCTGTGTATATGTTATACTTCAATTACAAGTTTATTTCAAAAGTCTAAGAGGGGGCTTCAGATCACTAGGGATGGACCCAATTAAATGCTCTGAGCACTATGCAACCCAAGGTGGATATACATCCCTTGGAGGGACCCAGAAGCAGATGAAGACTCTCACATTATATGTCCCCAAATCCCCCAGAAGTCACCCCTCCTGCAGCCATCTGAGGTTCTCCTCTCTCTCTCTCTCTCTCTCTCTCTCTCTCTCTCTCTCTCTCTCTCTCTCTCTCTTTCTCTTTCTCTATCTCTATCTCTCTTCCCTAGACAGCCCCCAAACATCTAGCTGCTTTTGGTTTTCTCTCTCCCTCTCCCAACTCTGGATTTAGCCCATACTTTCCACCCTCCTACTCAACAACAATTCAGAAGAAACCATGCCAAGCACTGTGCTGGCGACCCAGGGGTGAACAACACATAACCAGAGCCTCAAGGAGCAAGGAGGGACACAAATTGTTTCAACAGAAGGCAGTTAGTGATAAGTGTCATGTGATGTGCACTCCCTGGCCACCTCTGCTAATAATATTCTCCAAGAATAAAACCCACCAACGTTTGAATCCTCTGTGTTCTAGCCCAGAAGTTTGAGTTACAAGAAACTCACTCCAGTTGCATCATAGGATGGAGGTTTATTGGAGGGACATGCTGGACAGATTCCAAGGAAGAGTGTGTCAATCAGGCACAAAGAAATGGGGTTTGGGAATGAGGGTGGGTGCAGTGTCAGCTGCACAAAGCTTAACTGGCATTTAATTTCTTCCCAATCTGTTAACCCCCATGCCGATGCCCCACTGTTTACCATGCTTCCTAGCCCAAATCCTAGGCCCAGATCAGTCCTTTTACTTCTCCCACTCTCAGATACCAGGCTACAAGGGGCAGGAGTCACCAGCCCACCTGAAAACTGGTTCCCCTCAGCCCCTGATTTCCCAAGAGCACTTTATTCCTTCTTGGTAACCCTCATTCACTTCAACGGGGTACACAAGCCCACAGGAAAAGGACAGGAGCTCACTCAATCAAGGAGAGGGATGCACCTGTCAGCAACGAAGATGCTGATGACATCTGTCTGCGCCTTGTTCATGCTTGAGAGAGCCAGTTAAGCAGGGCCTGACCCTGGAGTTGGGTGGGAATGGAGGCACCTCTTCTTCTGGGGGCCAGATCTGTTACAAAGATGTCTGTTCAGGCACCCTCACAGCCTGGCATGTCCTCACCGTAGGGACCACCAAACCTTGTTTTCCTCAGTCCTGAGATCTGAGAGGGACTACCTCCTCCAGGAAGCCCATGACAAGAATGGCTTGGGTCACAGTGACAGAACTGGCCTGCTGCCAGCATTTCTATCAATGTCAAAAGTTCCAGGCATGAGTCTTTAGTTGGGAGTCCTTTGGAAATAGACGTTCCAAATGTACTTTGGACTCAGAATAAAAACTCCATTGCCCAGACTCCCTTGCAGCTTGGAGTGGTCACATGACTAGCCAATGGGAAGGGAGTGCAATTGACATGTGCCACTTCTGAGTTTGATTGACCAAAGACCTTCCATTTCCTCTTTTCCCTCTTCTCACTGTAGGGCTGTAGACACAGTGGGGCCATAGTGAACCTCACAATCATAAGACAACCTTTTAGGGATGGAGAAAAGTAAGATAGAAGAATCTTGAGCCCCAACACCTTATATCACCATAGCATACCCAAACTAGTATGCAAGAGAAAAATAAAAGTCTATCATGTTGATATCATTGTATTTGATCTCTTATAAGAGAAGCATGAGTTGTATTCCATCTGGTACAACATTTCTGGGAAAGTCTCTGTGGTCTCAGATACTCTTCTATTCTAATCCATCAAAAAAGTCCAGGGTGGGGTTTGAGAAGAAAGATGTGAAGGAGCAGTGCCTCCTTTGGAAAAGAAATGGAGAGACAAAAAGAGACCCAGAGAAAAGATAGAGACAGAGAGAGAAGTGGACAGCATGATCAACTTGATTCTCTTCAGAATCCCACAGAGTCCACACAGTCCTGGGGTAGACTGGGTTTCACCATCACCTCTTACCACCCATTTTTCTTGGGGGCAAGAGACTTGGAGCTAGTCACAGAAAGTCAGAGGTCACTGCTCTATTTGCACAGAGGTAGAACGCTGCCTCCTTCACAGTTCCAGATTTGTTACAGATGCCAGCAATCTCCTCTTCCTGAGGGAAGGTAGTACCACTGGTCAGCTCAGGGGCAGAGCACAGGATGAAGTTCCACATGTGGCTGCATCAGGATCAATGAGCTTCTCACAAAGAAAATCCCGATCACAGGACTGTGGGTGCACAGGAGGTCCATCCCCCGACCCCTAGCCCCCAGCCCTTGGTAGGAGTCCCAAGGGAATTGGTAGGAGTTTTGAATGACTGAAACTGGTTTAAGAGCTATGACCCACCAGATGGGTCATCAGAAGAGGGGGCATATCCCAGGGGAGGGGAAACAGACTTTCACCCTTGATCAGGTGACAGGCAGACTCAGGAGGTGGGAAGAGACCTCAAAACAAAAGTCAAAGAATCTTGGAAGTGGGGGTGATGCTGCTTAGTCCATTCTACCAGAATCAGGGAGTCAGTCACCCAGGGAGCCAGTCACCCAGGGAGAAAACACGTGGCAACTCTTATTCCTAATTAGAACCCTGCTCTCCCCATCTCCCAAGGGATCCTGGTTCCAGGTACTCCCTTCCCAACTCACCCTGGGTCCCAGGCACCATCCTATCAATGAGCATAGCCTTCAGATGCCAGCCAGGCACTGTGGCCCAGGCCTCATGCCTGCAGGTGTCTGTGTGTTGAATAATTACCTGTGTGCTGTCTTTCTGAGGAGCCATCTCCACCGAATTCTCGCCCACCTTCAGTTTATCAGAACACCTCCTCCTACATGTAGGAATGGAGTCAGAGAGGCTCCCTCCTCCCCACCACCTGCCCCCAACCTCCCTCCTGGCCCCCACATGCTGGCCCAAGACTGCCCACTATACAGAGGAGGGGAAGCCCTGGGTCACATGGGACGCCTTATCTTGCTTCCTCCCCAGCCCTTTCTTTAACCCAAACAGTATAGGGAGAAGGAAAGAAAAAAGAAATATGGGTTAGAGGCTATTCTGGAAGAGATCCCCAAGTTTGGAGGAGGTGGGCTAAGAAGTATGTGGCCTGTGAACTTGGTAAGAGGAAGGTTCCCCTAAAGGATATGGGGCAATGTTGGAGGAAAAGGGTATAGAAAGGTGGCCAACCCTCTCTTGCTCTGGACCCACCTCCAATTATGGTAGGCCCCCAGGCCCAACAGCAGGCACAGGCAGCCCACCAGCAGTCCCAGAAACCAGAGGAGCCACTGGAACAGATGTAGCCGGTGTAGAGCTGGAACGTGGAGGAGGTACTCAGGGGGAGGCTATGGCTCATAGCCCCCATTGCTCCCTCCAAATGCATTGGCCCACCCAAGATGAAACCTTCTAGTCTAACTTTCATTTCATTTCCAACCCCGGCCATGCAAGGGAACTCTAAGCAATCTGTTTATTACTAGAAAGATAGTCTGTATGGCAGCCAAACAGATTCAGGGAAGGCAAACTTTGGACCTGAGAACTGTGCCTTTCTGCAGAGTGGCCTGGAGATCAAGTCCCCTCCCCTCACCTCTGACCCCGAAGTAGGTGGAGGCAGAGGCAGAGCCCAGGGCATTGGAGGCAGAGCACACATATTCCCCCTGGTCACTGGGCCGTAACTCCTTGATGTCCACCCTCAGAGCATTAGGGGAGGCTGAGACACGGATGTGTGACTCAATGGGAGCTTCCTGAGGTTTGCTGGAGGCCACCAGTCGGCTGCCAAGGTGAAGGGTCAGGCTGGCAAAGGGCTCACTGTCCACTTGGCAGTCCAGGATGCCCTGGAGGCCACCCTCAGGCTCCACAAAGACTGTCATGGTGGGCATCTTGGGAGGGTCTGTGGGGAGGTAAAGAGTATGGTGATTGTAGGAAACGACCACAAATTCCACCCTTCCCGCACATAAACAGCTTGTCTGCTGCACATCTCATGCAGCGGTAGAGCCTGTTTCCTAACTTTTTGACTCTGTAACTCATTTCAACCAATTAAAGGCAAAAGTGACATTGTGGGACTTCAGAGATAGACCTCAAGAGGCCTTGAAGCTTCCACTCTGCCTCCTGAAATGCAACCATGTGGGAAGCCCAGGCCAACATGCAAGGCACATGTAGTCCAGTCACAGCCATAAGAGTGAGACCATCTTAAACAATCCAGCTTTAGTGGAGTCACTGAACAACTGTAGCCACATAAGGCGAGAACAGCAGAAGAACTTCCCAACTAAGCCCAGCTCAAATTTTTGACCCACAGAATTATGAGTTTGGGGGTAGCTTGTTATGTAGCAGTAGCTGACTGATGTAGAGGTGACTTGTTACACAGCAACAGCTGACTGATGCAGCATGGGTGCTGGTAAAGACTGGAGTGGGAGATCAAGGCTGACAAGGGTACCCTGTATGCCAGGCACTCAGAATATGCCCCAATTCACAGACAAGGAAACCATGGCACAGGTGCACAAGAGCATACAATCAATTGATGGAAGAACCAAGATTCCAACCCAGGATTCCATTCCTGTAAAGCCTTTGCTTTTGGCCGATAAAAGAGGAGGAAGACCTAAGGGTCATGGAAGATGGGGGAAGACCAAGGCTGGTGGAAGGGGATTCACACTCACAGAGCACACGAAGCAAGACTGGAGCAGAGGTGGTGGCCCCAGAGGGGAGGTCAGCCCAGCAGTGGTACAGCCCAGCCTGGGCACGGGCCACATGGGCGAAAGTGAGAGTGGGCACAGACTCAGTGTGTAGTGGCCGGCCATTCCAGAACCATGTGAAGGTGGAGTTGCTCGGGAGCCCAGGGCCACCAGGGAGGTGGCAGCTCAAGTTCAGTGCTGCACCCTCAGGCACATCCAAGCCTGGCTCAGCTACCACATGCACACCTGTGGGCCAAGGATGGGAAGGTGGTCAGGGAGCGGTATCCTGCCTCTGTGCATTACAGGAGGTCACAATCTATCTTGGGATCTGGCCCTTGCAAGGTGGGACTGTCTCTCCCTTCACAATGAGGGCAAGGAGAGGGCTGTTCTACATCCATACTCTGGGGCTCCCAGGACAGGGCTGTACCTCCATTTAGACAGGCTGTCTGATGCATCCAATCTGAGAATAAGGCTCTGTCTCTCTCCCTGCTCCAGGCTTTCCCAGGGCAGGTCTGTCACCCCAGATTGGGCTCTATGAGGGCGGGGTTATCTCCTCTCCATTCCCACTTCCCTTGGGCATTCCAATACCTCCCCCTTGCTGTATCCTCACCATCAGACTGGGCAAGCCCTTCCATTGGTCTAGACTTCTCAGGGCAGGACTCTCTTGTACACCTTCAGGCCACACAGCCCCCTCTAGTGGAAATCCCAGTCCCTCACATAGACTCTGGCCTCATAGCACCCAAACCCCAAGCCCAAGCTCTGTTCCTGCTCCAACTTTCCTACTCACCTTCTGCCTGCAGCTGCCCAGTGGTGCTAACTGAACCCAGCAAGTTGCGGGCTGTGCAAACATAGACATCATCGCCTGCATGCACATCTTGCATCTGCAGCCGCAGCATGTTGCGGGTCACCTGCACGTGGCCCATCCCTGATGCTGAGTCATGGAGCCCATTGCTGGTGGCTAACACCTTGCTGTTGTGGGACAGGGTCAGCTCGGCAGCAGGTTCACTGTCCACAGTGCACTGTATCACAGTCATGGGTCTGGCCCTGGAGTCCCGGAAGGAGGACAGGACGGCATCTCGAGGGGCATCTAGGGGTGGGGCAGGGCACAGTTGGGGGCCTTGCCTATGCGCTGCCCATTGACCACCTGCCTGATGCTGTTGAGGCTGAAGCCTCTGGATAAATGGTCACTTCCTAAAAGAAACACCTTCTCAGGAGTCCTGCAGGCAGAGTCCTGCAGGGCCATAGGGTCTCTTTCCTCATTACCTACATCCTTGTTTCCCCAAGTGCCCATTCCTGAGCCCACCACAGTCCCATGCCCTCCCTCACTGGAGCCCAGAGGCACCTCCCACCACCTTCATCCTGGGCAGCCCCAACCAGCTTCTCTCACTCACAGAGGACTTGCAGGGCCGCAGGCCGGGAGCTGCGTGTGCCCTGGGTATCCTGCACCTGGCAGGAGTATGAACCCGCGTGAGCCCTTGTGGCCATTGGGAACTCAAGAGTGGTGCCTGGCCCCTCCTGAAGCCAATGGCCATTATGGTACCAGATGTAGAGACTGGGTGGGCGGGCTGCAGTGTCCTCACAGGTCACTGTGATGGGATTCCCCTCAGGCACAGTAGCCGAGGGAGTGAGTGTCACCCGTATACCTGAAACAAGAAAGTCAGGGTCAGTTGGGGCCAGCCAGACACCACAGCTGATTCCCACGCCTGTGGCCCCAACCTAGCCCCACTCACCCTCTAGCTGCAGCTCCAGGGATGTGTTGGCTTGGCCTAGGGGGCTGTGGGCAGAGCAGCTGTAGAGCCCCTCATCACTTGGCTGTGGCTCCTGTAGTTCCAGGCGTAAGGTGTTCGGGACAGAAGCAGCAGTTGAGGAGGCCAGGAGGCGGCCGGCGTGGCTAAGGGCCATTTGGGCAGGTGGGCGACTATCCACAGTGCACAGTATCAGGGCCAGCTGTCCACCATGGCTCTCTAGGAGGTAGGTCAGACGCAGGCTGCGGGGCGCGTCTGTAGAGACCCAGGGAGCAGACAAGTTTAAATGACAGCCTTGCAGAGGCCAGTTTGCAGGTGCATAGGAACTGAGGAGGGCCCTGCTCCCTGCCCCATAGGCCCTCTAATTATCCAATCTGGGGTACTGCTCCTCTGCCCAAAAAAGACCTGTCCCTATTGCTCCCCGCTCTAACACCCCTTGTCCAGTGCTCCATCAGCTGGCTGGGTATTGAGTCCTTGGGCTAAACCCCTGTGAGACTCTGGCCATTCCCTGATCCCTGTGAGCTGCTATCATTCCTTTCAAGCCCACCCTGCATCCAGCCAGACTCACAGAGGATGTCCAGGGTGGCAGGTCTGGAGAGGCGGGGTGCCTGGCCAGGGAGCCCTACACCACAGCGATAGGAGGCAGCATCTGTGACCGTGACGTTGGGCAAGGAGATGGAGCGGGCGCCAAGACGCTGCTGCCCATCCTGGTACCACGTGTAGGTGAGCTGGGCCAGGTTGGTGGCCCACACAAGGCAGGTCAGGTTCACCTGCTGTCCCTCCTGCACCATGGCCTTGGGCCATACCTGCACGCTCACAGCTGGGGAGAGAGGGAGGGCACAAGGACACCAGTGAGGGTCTTGAGCTGAGCTTAGGAAATAGCTCACTATTTCTTGGGTGGTCCCAAGTGGAGCTCTGCAGAGTCCTAGAAGGCCCCAAGCCCCTCCTCCCTGACTCTGGTGGGAGGCAAATGGGGTGAACACTGTAAATCCTACACTGGGGTGGTTTCCCCTTGAGAGGCCCTTTCTGATTAGTTTTATCTGCTGGGCATCCATGAAAAATTCTGTTTAAAAAAGGCTCTTCAGTGAAACCTAAGCCTGAAGACCACTGGCCTCAGGCAGGATGGGAATGGGAAGCCCCTATGCTCCCAGCCTTCTAGAGCCCTCTCCCTCCTTCTCTCCCCAATTCCAGGAGACACACGTGCACAGACACACACAAATGCATGCATACACACACACACGCGCGCACATGCACACTGACCCTGGGCATCGAAGTTGGCCGAGGCTGAGGCCTTGCCTAGAGTGTTGGTGGCCTCACAGGTGTAGATGCCCTCATCTTCCAGCACTGTGTTGTGAATCTCCAGGCGCAGAGTGTTGGGGGCCACAGCCACCTGCAGCCGAGGAGAGTTGCTTGCAGTTTCTGCTACACCTTGTAGTGTTGAGGCCACAAGGCGGTCCCCATGGAGCAGCTGCAGCTGGGCTGGAGGGTCACTGTCCACACGGCAGAGGAGGAGGCCCAGTCGCCCCGGGCCCGTGTCCATCAGGGTGGTGAGTATGGCCTGGCGTGGAGAGTCTACACCAGGTGGGGAATGGTCAGGATGTGGCCCTGGGTCCCTCAGCCAGGGCTCTGTCATGGTGGCAGAGTCCAGGACCAGGGAATGCATCCTCTCCCCCATGTGTGAATGGGAAAACACCCTTACAGGACACACGGAGGCTGACTGGAGCGGCCAGGCTGGTGGTTGCTGAGCCTGGGGCCTGAGCTTGGCAATGGTAGGCCCCAGCTTGCTTCAGAGTTATGGCTGCAAAACGGAGCATGGCAGAGTTCGACTCCTGGAGGAGCTGGCCATCTCGATACCAGTGATATGAGGTCCCTTCAGGGACCCCCGTGGGCACCTGGCAGCTCAGGACCACAGCCTGACCCTCCTGGAGCTCAGGCGATGGTGAGACCTGGACCCAGGCACCTGCAGGGAGAAACCAAGGTCAGATGAGGGCTTGCCGACACCCAGGCAGTCTGGGACCCCCCACAGTCTGGGACTGTTTGTATCTCTGCACAGGACTGCACCACCCTACCCATACATCTGGGAGCCACAGCTTTCCTCCAGACCACTTCCCAGGATCCACCTTTAGCTCCATGCTTCTGCTTTTCTACCCGACTTGCCTGCACAAGCTGTACCCTGGCATTTACCACCCACCACCTGGAGTTAAGGTTTTGCTCTGTCAGTCAATCTTGCCTACCAGAGGGTAGGCCTCATGGGAACCAGGCTGGTGTGACCTATAACCCCATTGCCAGGCACAGCACCTCATGTGTCAGCTCTTGACAAATGTTGGATTGACCCACGAAGCACTGAAGGAGCTTAGGTCATGGCGAGGGACATTGTCCTGACTGAATGGGACTGTGTGGGTAGCCGAGAACTGGAAGGAGAGGTTGGCAGCTGTGTGACCTTGAGTTCTTTCTGCCATCTCCAGCCCAGTCCAGCACCCAGGCTCCAGGTCACAAGAGTCCAGGTACTGGGCAGTGAGCAAAGGTCAGTTTCTTGGCAGTCCCTGGCTCTAGAGCAGGAGGAGACCAGGGTGGGGGTGAGAAGGAGGGACAGCTGGGTTGGTAACTGAGAGCAGAGGCCATACCAGGACCAGAACCAAGTTTGTCCAGAGTTCAGGGCCCACTAGTCATACGCCCATGATCAAGCTCCTAAGACTCTGACCCTCAATTTCTCTGCCTGTGAAATGGGTATAATAACTAAGAAAATATACACAGAACCAAGGTCCAAAGTAAATGCCCCCAAATTGCAGCTGTTTGTCATTATGGAAGAAGAAACACTTATTTTTCTTTGGGGCCTTTTCTTTGCAGGTATTGTCTTTCATTTTTTCTGTTTTATTTGCCCAGGGAGAATTTTTATAGAGAATATTTACATACATACATACTTATATAAATATGTATACATGTATATGAATGAAGAATATGAATAAGAATACACAGAGGTATGAGTATATGTGCATATATGCATAATACACATACATATTCAGTTTTGTATGAGAATACCTACTATGTAACAAAATTATAGTATTGCAATAAAGTGCTCCAGGGGCTAGGGAGATAGCTCAGTTGGTAAAGTGCTTGCCTTGCAAGCACAGGGCCCTGGGTTCAGTCCCCAGCACCGCAAAAAAATAATAATAAATAAATAAAATTAAAGTGCTCCAACCAAGCAAACCATCTTGTGCAATTGCCACTGCCTCCTAGTGGTTGCTACAGTTATTACAGGTGAAAATATCTAGTGGAAGCCAGGCATGGTGGTACACACCTGTAATCCCAGCTATTAGGGAGACTGAGGTAGGAGCATTGCAGTTTGAGGCCAGCCTCAGCAACTTAGCAAAATTCTGTCTCAAAATTTTAAAAGAACTGGAGGCATAGCCCTGAGTTCAATCATTAGTTTCAACAACAACAACAATAAAAACCTAGTAGGAGGCATTCTGCTGGCTGGTTGGAAACTGTCCCCTAACCAATGCTGAAAGACACATTTCTGTACAAAATTTATGGCACCCAGACCCAAGTCTGACCTAAGTAGCCTTCCTGGGCATCAATGTCATTCACACTGTGAGAGCACTGACACTCACCTCGGACCTGGAAGAAGAGCGAGGTGTTGGTTGATCCAAGAACATTTGTGGCCTCACAGCGGTAGTTTCCAGAATCCCTAAGACCCAGTTCTCGAATCTCCAGCTGTAGGGAGTTGGTTGTGGCCTTGGCCTGCAGCCTACCGTGGGATGGGAGCTGTGGTCCCAGACTGCTGGCCAGGAGGCGCTCCTCATGGAACAGGGCTAACTGAGCCAGAGGACGGCTGTCCACAGTGCAAACGAACACAGCCATGTGGCCCTGACCCATGTCCAGGAGGGCCGACAGCTTTGGTGGGTCTGGGGGATCTGCAGGAACAGGGAGAACTCAGGGGCTGCAGCCCAGCTCACCACATTCCAACTGCCACCCTACGGTCCCTTCTCCTGGCACACGCACAGCCCAGGCCCAATCTGGCCCATGGCCATACCAGGCTCTCGCCTCCCCAAACCCCAGTCCCAGCCCTTTTTGCCCCTGGGACCCTCCACCCTGCAAGCCCCTGGCTGCCCGTGGCCAGCACTCACAGAGCACACTCAGGATCACGGGAGCAGAGAGCTGGGCACCACCCTCTGTGATGAGGTGACAGGCGTAGAGGGCAGCATCGGTTCTGGCCACGGGCAGCAGTCTCATAGTTTCCACGGGGCCCTGGGCCCACAGTGCCCCATTCCGGAACCAGGAGAAGTTGGCAGGGCTGCCTGTGGTTTCCCGGCTCACATTGCAAGTCAGGTTGGCCTCTGAGCCCTCCCGAAGCGTGTTGGATGGTGCGATGACCAGGACCGTGGCTGGACGGCAGGCAGTACCAGTTCATCAGAGATAGGCCTCACTTTGACCACCCCCTGCCCCACCCAGGGACCTGGAGCAGGGAGGCAAGAAGACCCCCTGGGGTGCCCACAGTGTGGGGAGGAAAGCAAATGAGCTCACGAGAGAGCCCGTGACAAGTGGGTCCTAGAGGACATGGGACCCAGGTCAGAGAGGCAGGGCGTAATAAAGGAGAAAGAGGATAAGACAGCCCTACTGTCCTTTGCTCAGAGATCAACCTCACAGTTCCAGGCCTGTCCCTTGACCAAAACTGAGCATGGGAAGGACCTGAAGCTTTGGCTTCCCTCAGTGTGGGGGCCCCGGGACCCCCTCTTCTGTCACTGGGAGCAGCTTTGCCTCCCACTGCTCAACAGGAGAGGTTTTGCCTGATCAGCCCCTCCCCCAGCGCCCCGTCTGCCCGTTCCCTGCACCCGCTCACCCTGGGCATTGAAGGTGGCCGAGGCTGAGGCGTTGCCCAGTGCGTTGCTGGCCTCACACAGGTACACGCCCTCGTCCTCCAACACTGGATTGTGGATCTCCACCCGCAGCAAGTTGGGGGCTTTGGTGACTTTTGCCCGCTGGGAGCAGCCCCCACAGGTGCTGCAGCCACTGTGTGATGACACGGAAGTGGCCACAACATGGTCCTTGTGGAGCAGGCGTAACTGGGCAGGAGGGTCACTTTCCACACGGCACAAGAGGAGGCCGTGCCGTCCCGGCCCAGCTCCGGCAGCACTGAGGTCCAGCTGGGCGGTGAACAGGGGCTGGCGTGGAGGGTCTGTGGGGAGGAAGAGCATGGCCACTCATCCCAGGGCCCCAGGTCCACTCCAGGCTGGCTAGACTTCCAGGACACACTGAACAATCCATGTCCCCAGAGTAGCCTCAAACAGCTGTGTAGGTTGTGCACTGCACGAGGGCAACCAGACCAGGGTGGGTGGGATTCAGCCCACGCTCCTGGCTCTAACCTGTACCCTGGTACTGTATTTAATCTTCCCAGAAGGAGAGACATTTGCTAGCTGGGGCCAAGATGCCATATGGGCTAGAGACCACTCTGTATCAGTCCCATCTGCTTCTGAGTCCATCACCCTCAGAGCAGTCCCTTGGAGTCTTGATTTTGGTTCCTTTGAGCGTTGCCTCAGGGTCCTTCCTACCTCCTCTCTGATCTCCAAGCAGGCTCCTGAAACATTGGATAATGCCTATAAAAGCCTTTTCCTAGAAGTTTCCCATGACAGCTACCAGTCAATACCCCCCACATGACCTCACTCAGAAACCCCTGGTAAGGTGCTGTCCTCACAACAATCCTGAGACATTGTCCCTGCACACACCGGGCAGGGGAGATTTTCTGGAACTTAATCATGCTCTAAATATTATGCAGCCCCTCCAGATAATATGGAGCATCGCCTCTTGGCGGGGTATGGAAGGCCTGGTGCAGAGGCCCTGAGGAGTTCTGACCTAGAGTCTATAGGAGCCTGGGAGGGCTCAGCCTATGGGGTATGTGCACATGTATAGAAGTACAACAGCCCTGAGCCACCCAGGAAGGCAGTTTGGATATGGGCCCACGGTGGCTTTGAGAGTAGGGGCAGAGGGATTGGGATTGGAGGGCAGGACTCAGGAAGCAGAGGAGGCCCCAAATCATCTCCCCAGTCCAGGGTGGAGAGGGCCACTGTGGCCAGGCCTGTGACCACTCTCCTGATGTAGATCCCAGGGCAGGACTTTGGGGGCGGCTGGCAGTCCCAGTGGGCTGACCCTCCCCACAGCAGGTGGTGGCTGGTGGCAAGGCTACTCACGGAGCACAGTGAGGACCACAGGCAAGGAGGGGCCGCTGGCACTGTGGCTGTCCTGGGCCCGACAGTGGTATGAGCCGGCATCGCTGCTGGAGGCAGCAGGAAGCAGGAGGTTGCTGCTGTGTCCCTCGAGAAGCAGGACTCCGTTCCGGTACCAGGAGAAGCGGGTGTCCAGAGTCGGGCTCAGGCCACTTCTGCAGCTCAGAGTCACGGCCTGCCCCTCCACCACCTTGGCTGCCGGACTGATGGTGAGGCGGGCCGCTGGCAGGAGGAGAGAGGAGGCTTGGAGAGGCTGTGAGGTCCCCACCCCTCCATGTCACCTGCTGCAGGAAACCCTCCAGGTTCTTTCCCCGCATGACTGTGGGTAGGCGTGAGCTTTGTGGTGGATCAGGAGGACTTGGCCTCGATGCTGCCGCACAGTTGAGAAGGTCTCTGAGCCAGAGCCCAGGCTTGTGTCAAAAGCCTCGCTTGATGAATTGGCTACATCTCCCATGGCCTCAGAAGGGAAAAGCAGCATTGGGAAGACCTCGCTTCTCTATTTCACTTCCTGCATCTTAGCACAGAGCCTGCCCCAAGAGTTTAACAAATAAAAAACAAAGGAATGTCCATAAAGGACCCTCCAAGTTCAGAGTCAGAGTGTAATCTACAAAAGTAATGATGTGCATTGCCACATTTCCCTTTTTGCCTTGGCTTCTAGGACTCTCTAAGGTTGGGATGACCGGATAGCTCAGGTCTTTGATAGGGCCTAACAAACTAGTTCAGCCTCTCAGTTGAGTCCGCTAGACTTTTAAGGGAAGAAGTCAGAGCATGCCTCCTTTTGAGGGCTCCCCCTCCCCACTCTCCTGCAATCTGTGCCTGTGTTACCATTGGCATGGAAGTCCAAGATGGAGGTTGAATTTCCAAGGGAGTTGGTGGCTGAGCACTCATACTCTCCACTGTCAGTTTGTTGCAGGTCTCGGATCTCCAGGCGCAGGGAGTTAGGTGCAGAGGAGATGCTGAAGCGGGGGTTGTAATCTCTCTCCCCAGAACTGGAGGCCAAGATGTGGCCGCCATGTGACAGCACCAGTGTGGCCACTGGCTCACTGACCACGGAGCAGTGGAGGATGCCCATGAGCCCAGCCTGTGTCTCCAGGAAGGCGGTCAGGTCTGGAGCAAGGGGTGGGTCTGTGTGGAGACGAGAGGTGGGCCTGTCACCCTCAGGGGGAGAAACCCTGTTATAACCTATGTCCCTGCACCCTTTTGGCCCATAATGCTCCAGGACAAGGGGCAATCCCAGAAGCTCCTGAGCACCTGCCAAATGCACTTTTGCTCCTGGGTCAGGTAAATCACTCTGTTGTCCCAGACAGTCCTCATGGTAAAATTGCAAGCAGGGACCGGGGCCCCACTTCAAAGATGAAAAAAAAAAAAAAAAAAAAAAAAAAAAAAAGATAAAGACCAGGAGGTGGACAGCACCCTAACCAAGCCATCGACAGGGACATTACCAGCATGGGTCAAACTGACACCAGGTGCCTCCCAATAGGATGTACGGGAGCTGGGGAGATAGCTCAGTCGGTAGAGTGTTTGCCTCGCAAGCACAAGGCCCTGGGTTCAATCCCCAGCACCGCAAAAACAAAAAAACAATAGGATGCACGGGGGTTGACGCAGCATCACACCTGCGACCTTCAGCCCAAGCTCAGGGTCTCAGGCCGGTTGAGTCAGACAAATGCAAACTAAGGGACAGCACAGAACAACTGGCCTGTGCTCGTTAAACTTCAATGTCATGAAAGATTAGGGAAGACTGAGGAACTGTCCTAGAGAGACACAACAGAAAAATAAGGAGATATGTAGGACAACCAAACGCAATGTGTGTGCCCAGATCTTGGACCAGAAAAATATTTGCCATAAAAGACATTGTGGAGTCAATTGCTAAAATTTGGATATGGACTATAGGTTAGATAATCATCTTGGATCAATGTCACTCTTCCTGATTGTGATCTTTGTACTGGGGCTACATAAGTGATTGTTCTTAGGAAATACTCACTAAGAAAATGAGGGGTAAAGAGATATCATGTTTGCAACTGCAGCAATATAAATCAAGATGGTCCTCAATTTACAATTAGTCCAACGTTATAATGGTGTGAAAGTGATACACATTCATGAGAAACTGCATTTTGAAGCTGGGCACAGTTGTGCACACCCATAATCCCAGCAGCTCAGGAGGTTGAGACCGGAGGATCTAGAATACAAAGCTAGGCTCAGCAACAGCAAGGCGCTAAGCCACTCAGTGAGACTGT
Source organism: Sciurus carolinensis (assembly GCF_902686445.1). NCBI lineage: Eukaryota > Metazoa > Chordata > Mammalia > Rodentia > Sciuridae > Sciurus > Sciurus carolinensis. The sequence continues at coordinate 29,228,168 of NC_062214.1, forward strand.
CTCTAAATAAAATACAAAAAATAGGGCTGGGGAAGGGGTTCAGTAGTCAAGTGCCTCTGAGTTCAATCCCCAGTACTTAAAAAAAAAAAAGAAAAGAAAAAAGAAAAAAAAAAACAAACTTTGAATTTGGAATTTTGATCTTTTTCCAACCTAGCAATTTTGTGGTGTGATTCTTTCTCGTGCATGTTGCTGGGCAGTGCAGCCCCTAGTCAGTCCTGAGACCACGAGAGGAAGCTACTGACACCCTACCATATGCTGTGTGGCCAGCATTTTGGGGATACAGCATTCCATAAATTCCAAGAACTAGTCCACACTTTATTATAAAGTAGGATTCATGTTAGATGTATTTGCCTAACTGTAGGCTAATTTGTTTTGAGCACGTTTGTTGAAGGTAGGTGAAGCTAAGGTACACTGTTCAGTAGCTTCTTGACTTTGACATTTTCAATTTATGAAAGGTTTATTTGAGATATAGCCTCATCAAAAAGTGAGGAGCATCTGTATGAAGGTGGATAAATAGCATATATGTGATTGTGCATGTACTTGGAGAGTGCATGTGTGTTTACATAGAGAGTAAATGTGTGTCCGACATGAACATATCAGTGCATACATATTTTACATATATATATGCATATGTGTGTGCAAAGAGAGAGAAAAGGATAAAGTAACATACCAAAATATTAATAAGTGGGGACTTGAGGTTGAAGATATATAATTCTTTCTACCATTCTTGCAACTTTTCATAAATTTGAACTTTTTTCCAAATAAGACATTTTTAAAAGTAGGAGGAGGGTGGGGGGGAAGGGAAAAAAATATAACAGAATGAATCAACCAACATTACCCTATGTGAATTTATGATTACACAAATGGTATGCCTTGACTCCATGTACAAACAGAGAAACAACATGTATCCCATTTGTTTACAATTAAAAAAAAATGAAAAAAAAAAGTAGGAGGAAACTGAGGCCCAGAGAGGTCAAAGCCTTGCCAAAGTCAAGGTGTGCAGAACTGGTATGTGAGTTCAAGGCCACTGAGCTGTGACCTCAGAGCCCCCGCCCACGACCCCAAGCCTCCCATGGGGCTCCGCCCTCAGGGTCTGCCCTGGTAGTATCCAGTGCTACCCAACCCTGGCCACTTACGGTTGACCACCACACTGACAGGGCCAGAGCGCTCACTGCCCTGGGTGTTGTGCACCTCACAGAAGTAGAAGCCAGTGTCAGCCCTGGTGACTGAGGGCAGCAGGAGAGTGGGACTTTGTGCTTCCTCTAGCAGGATATTGTTCTTGTACCACGCATAGCGGAGCTCACTGGGCGCCTCTTTGGGAGTGCCGCAGGACAGCGTCACAGTCTGGTTCTCCAGAATGGAGCCTGCTGGGCTCACCTTGACCTCAGCCACTGTGAGGGAAGCAAAGGGCATGCTAGAGCAACACCTAGCCAACTTGGAGCCCCAACCCCTCAGAGTCCCAGATTGCAAGTAAATCAGCTTCAATCTCTACAGATTCTACTGCACCCCTCCCCAAGCAGAGAAGCCTCCTGGAATTGTCCAGCATCTCTGTCCTATTGACAGGGGTCCTCATGACATCCCTCCCTGTCATGTGTCTCACAGTGAGGCAGAGCTGGGATCCACACGTGCATCCCAGAGGCACAGAGCCATGCCAGCCTCTAGATCTGCCCTGGCCTGGCTCTCCCCAGTCCCCTGCCTACACCCCATCCCGCCCTCTGACTAGATCCAGCCTCACCCAGGACTCACTGAACACATGGAGCCTGACTGGGGGTGAGACCGAAGAACCAATGCCGTTTCCAGCTTCGCAGGTGTAGACGCCGGCATCGCTCCAGGCTGCCTGGGACAACTGCAGCACGCGACCATTGGCTTCCAGGAGCACCCCGTCCTTGAGCCACTGCACAGAACTGACCTCAGGGTAGCTGCTGTTCACTTGGCAGGTGAGTGTGACCAGATCACCTGGAAGGATGTTCCGCCCTGCAGGGCTGAGGCGGACCTCCACGCCTCTAGGGGCATCTGCAAGTCATGATGCAGGTGTCGGATAAGGCAGGGGGTAGCGCACCTCTCATTTCCTTTCAAAACTCTGCTTTACGGAAGGTCACCCAGAGCAAACATCGGTCCCAAGAGTTCCCCTGTCCTGTCCTCCCCTATCCCAGACATATTCCTGCTCCCTTCCTTTTCCACTGAGACTCTAATAATGTGATGCTTGGCCTGGCATCCAGCTTATGCTGCCTTCTAGGGTTTTCTGCTTCAGGATACTGCCTGCTGCCCCTGTTCTGTTTGGGGGTGAGTTGCATGAACAAGGTCATGGACACCACTTTGCTTGCATTAGTGGCCTGTGGTGGATGTTGGTGAGGGACCAGTTACCTACTGGAGGAGCCAAAGGGTTTGTAAGGAAGGAACCAGCCATACTTAGAAGCTACATTTCTTTAAATCTTGTTCCAAGGTCTCTTTTTATGTCAACACACTAACAAAAGCTAATATTTCAAGTGCCCAGCACTCTTCTAACTACCATACCTGTGTCCGCTCCTTTCATTTTCATTCAATTCTGTGAGACAGGAATGAGGTATTAGCTCCACTAAGCAGATGAGAAAACAGATGGGAAACAAGTGGCTGGCCCAGTGTTTACTCATCTAGTGGATGGGGGCCAGCAGCCCGGTGCCTGTGCATAGTAATTGTTCTAGAACAGCTGCCCCATTTTATTGAGATGGAATGATGCCTAACCAGTGGAAACCCAGGCTTTCCCCCCCTTGATTCAGCCAGGCCCCTGTGATACCCTGTTCATTATGACCAGGAGCAGCTTAAAGCAGAGAAGGGGTAGACTCCATCTCACCAGCATCCTCCAGAGCGGAACTGAATCCTGGGGCTCTTGTCACCAACTCCCAAAGCCACATGGAGACTTCTGTTCCTTGACCTTTTGTGTTTCCCCTTCTCTGCCCAGTCTGGCCTTGAGGATAGACCCTTCTGAGGCCAACAGAGGTGGAAGGGAGTCATAAAACGTGGCTCTCAGAGCATAACACTCTCTCCATCAGCACTGCCCTGACTGTATGCCTGGTTTTGCCCCAAGGACACAGTCTCTGTTCCTCTGTTTTTCACTGGGGAGCCACAGCCGTGGGGCTCAGTAACAAGGGTAGGACCCCTTGCACACTCACACTGCACTTGGAGGTGAATCTCACTCTGACTCCTGAGGCTGGCCACTGAGACCTCACAGCGCAGTGTCCGGCCATGGTCCTGCCATGACAGAACCATGTGAAGCGTCTCCAGGTGGCCGACACCGGTGGGTTCAAGCTTCTGGAAGCTGGAGATGACAGAGCGAGCGGGGTCCTGGCCCTGCCATGTCAGGCTGACTGGCTCCTGCAGGCACGAGTAGGGCGTGGAACAGTTGAAGTTCACTTCCATGCCTTCTCGCAGCTCCATGGGGGAGGTAATGACGGGCTTACTGGGCTTCTCTGAGGACAAAGACAGGTGGGTTCAGGACTCCCCTTTGCCACACCTGAGACCTCTTGCCCTGGAAACCCCAGCTGAGAGAGGAGACTAGATCAGGGGACTTAATGGCAAAGAAAGGTTACTTTCAACCCCTAGCCCTACTTTGTTGAATGCAAAGGGTGGCTGGGGCTCAGACCAGGTTGGGGGGCTGGAACAGAGGCTGAGAAAGGACCAGGGCAAAGTTTAGGACAAAGTCTGGGGCTATGAGCCAGTGGGTTCAGATGCAGCTTGAAAGTTCTTTCCAGGCAATAGCCAGACTACCCTACTCCTCACCTGTCACAGAGACCGAGGTGCCTTTGGCATCTGTCCAGCTGTTGCTGACACTGATCTCAAAGCGGAAGCTGTAGGTGCCTGAGTCCTCAGGCTGCAGGTCCTTCAGCAAGAGGTTGCAGACGTTGCGTTCCACATTCCCCAGCAGCTGGGCACGGTCGCGAAAACGAGCCTCCACCTTCGAGGGCTCTGCAGAGTGAGTCACCACCTGCCGCTGGCCCCAGTAGTCAAAGTACCAGATGGCTGTGATGCTATTAGGCACTTCCACATTGGCAGGGAAGCTGAAGATGCAGGGGATGAGCAGGCAAGACCCCTTCACTCCCTGCACAGTCTTGGGACTGGAGACACCCCATGAGGTGTGGCCTGGGGGGAGGATGGGAGAGGAGGAGGGTGATACAGGCCTGGGGACACCACATGCCCTACCATTCACCCCAGAAAAGATGCCTCAGGTAAATCCCCCAAACCCTGTCCTGCCCTGCCCTCACAGTGCCCCATAGCTCAGGCCCACTCAGTGCCCTAAGGATGGGGGTATCCCTTGGGGGCTGTCAGAGGCCCAGCAGGGTGACTTCAAGAGAAAACTTGGCCTCCCGGTCAGCATCCTGCCACTGCCTGCCTGTGACCTCCCTTGATCTCAGCCGCCAAACTTGACCAAGGCATAACCAGTCTTCAGAGGCCTGGACCTTCCAAGGCTGGGCCCTGTGACATAGGCTTACCTGTTGGGAAGAATGAGACCAGAAGGAGCAGCCAGAGCAGGGAGCCCATAGTAGGTCCTCAGGTGGGTTCCAGTGCCTGAGAGGTGGTACACAGGGATGGCCGAGCACTCAGGGGGCCCCCAAGGACACCTCGGGGCACCAAGGGTCCAGCGCTGTGTCTCTACCTGCTGTGCTTACCTGCCTAGGGAAAGGGCAAGTCTCCTAATGATGTCTCGGGTGGCCACCAGCAGGGAGCCAGGAGCCCACGTTTCTGGTCCAGGCTATGCCCACAAATGTCCTCACTTGGTGGCGTGTCCAAGAAAACTTTCTGCTCCCCTTGGCCCAAATTCAAGTTCTGCTTTTCCCCGCCCCTCAAGGATCAGGGAAATTGCTGGCAGATGAGCAGCTGTTTCTCCCTCCTCCCCTACTTCCCTGCACCATCCATGCCACCCAAAGTAACAGGAACTAGAGCCCAGAGAGATCCAGAGCACCCAGTGAAAATGAGAGTTTTTTGTTTTGTTTTTTTTCTTTTCACTTGAGAGTTGTCTCCCCATCACTAGCCTTACCAGTTCCAGGCCATAATGGGGTTTGATTGAATTTAACCTAAGTACTGCCTTTAAGAATTATTCCTCTGTTCAAAAACCTTCTGTGGCTCCCAATTGTCGGTGAGATGTGAAAGGGACTCCTTTCTTGCTTCCTGCTCCATCCCATTCCCTCTCCCCACAGACCCACCCTGGGGCCAGTCCTTCTGCTCAGTGGCTCCCTAGCTACCCAGCTCTGTCTCTACCACAGATGGTCTTTGCCTGCTGAAACCTTATTCTGCCTTCCAAGTGCAACACCCATGGACTTTACATGGGAACTTCTTCTCCGGGGTCCTTTTAGTCACCCGAGCACTTTCTCTGTGTCTGCCCTCTTCTTGGCAGCCTCCATTTGGAAATCCTGGGATTGAGGAGATGAGATCCACAGCAGTGCAGAGTCCCCAGGCACACAAGGATCCCCCTCAGTTGGTGAGAAAGGTCCTTAGGGGTTCAGAGCAGAGGCAGGGAGGTGACAGAGCAAGTCTAGGTATGACAGGAGACACAAGAGCCCTACATTACACATATCCCATAAATATGAGTTAAGTACCTGCTGTATACCATGCACAAGAAGGCAGCCCTGTGCCATGGAGTGGGAGGTAACTCCAAGACACCAGAAGTTCTAAAACTCTTAGAGGATAACATGGATGAAAATCTCTATGACTTTAAATCAGTTTTTGAGAATGTCATCAAAAACACAGGGGAAAACAAAACAAAACAAAAAAAACAGAAGCTGGGTATGAGGGTATGTGCCTGTAAATCCAAGTTACTCTGGAGCTGAGGCAGGAAGATCATGAGTTCAAGGCCAAGGCCAGCCTGGGCAGCATAGCAAGACCTCAGTCTTGAAAAAGAGAGAGAAAAAGGAAGTAAGGGAGAGAGATGGGGGGAGAGGGAGAGAGAAAGAGAGAGAAAGAGAAAGAGAAAGAGAGAGAGAGAGAAGAAGGAAGGAAAACAGACAACTTGAACTTCATCAAAATGAAGAAGTTTTGAGGTGGGCATAGTGGGTCATGCCTGTTGTCCCCACTACCTGGGAGGCTGAAGCAGGAAGATCAATTGAGCCCAGGAGTTTAAGGCCGGACTAGACAACATAGTAAGATTCTGTCTCAAAAAAGACCAAAAAAAAAAAAAAAAAAAAAGGAAGAGAGAAGAGAAAAAAGAAAAATTTATGTACATCAAAGGGCACTATTCATAGAGTAAATAATAATAATAATAATAATAATAATAATAATAGAATAGAAGAAAATATTCACAAATCATTGCTTATCAGGAACTAATATCCAGACTACATAAAGAATTCTTACAACTCAAAAGAAAAAAAAACTAACTCAGAAAATAGACAAAGGACTTGAATAGACATTTCTCCAATGAAAATAAGCACGTGGAGCTGGGCACAGTGGTGCACGCCTACAATCCTAGTACCTCGGGAGGCTGAGGCAGGAGGGTTGTGAGTTCAATGGCAGCCTCAGCAAAAATGAGGCACTAAGCAACTCAGTGAGACCCTGTCCCTAAATAAAATACAAAATAGGGTTTGGGATGTGGCTCAGTGGTCAAGTGTCCCTGAGTTCAATCCCCAGTACCAAAAAAAAAAAAAAGAAAAAGAAAAAGAAAAGAAAAGAAAGAAAGAAATGAAGAAGGAAAAAGATAATAAGCACGTGGTCAATAAACAGAAAAAGATACTCATCATTAGCCATTAAAGAGATACAAACCAAAACCACAATGAGCTACCACTTCACATCCATTTGGAATGGCTATCAATGAACCAAGAAAGTAGAAAATGAAAAATGTTGATGAGGATGTAAAGAAATTGGTACCCTGTGCATTATTGCTCGGTGGGAATATAATGGTATAAAAAACAATTTGGAGTTTCTTCAAGAAGTCAACAAGGGGGCTGGGGTTGTGGCTCCGTGGTAGAGTGCTTGCCTAGCATGCATGAGGCACTGGTTTCGATTCTCAGCACCACATATTAATAAATGGATAAAGGATAAATAAATAAAGGTCTATCAACATCTAAAATTTGTTTTTAAAAAAGTCAATAGGGAGTTACAATGTGGCCCAGTAACTCCATTCCTAGGCATATAACCAAAAATCATTAAAAACAATTCAAACTGGTACTTGTACATCAAGGATCACAGCAGTATTATTTACAATAGCTGAAAGGTAGAAACTACCCAAGTGCCCATCAACAGAAGAATGGATAAACAAAATGTGTTTTGTGCATACAATGAAATATTAATCTATCATAATAAGGGATGAAGTTTTGACACTTGCTATAACACACATGAAACTCAAAATCGTTACATTGCGTGAAATCAACCAGACACAAAAGGGCAAATATTGTGTAGTTCCACTTACACAAAACATCTAGAAAACACAAATCCCTAGAGGCAGAAAGTGAAATAGAGGTTACCAGGGGAGGAGGGAATGAGTAGTTAGTATTAATGGGTACCAAGACTCTGTTGTGGATGATGAGAAAGTTCTAGAAAGAGACAGCAGTGATAGTTACACAACATTGTAAATGCCACTGAATTGCACACTCAATGAATAAACTTTATACTATGTATATTTTACCATATACACTGCTGTCAACTCTGCAATCCTCCCTAGTTCCTGCTGACTCTGCAGAGTGGCAGAAGGGCCTGGGGAGGTTGGACATGGGGACAGGAAACTCATGACCTCTCCCAGCCCCCAGCCCATCCGCCTGAAGGATTGGGTGCTGCTGACTCTGCTATCTCCAGGGGCACACCTGGGGAGGGCTGAGCAGATGCCCAGGCCTGGACCAGGCCTGAGCTGCCATCAGGATGCCCAAGCAGTACTCAGCTCAGTGCAGAAGGCAGAAGGGATGTTTTGGAAGGTAGCACAGCAAAGCTCATGGGCAGGTCAGGAACTCTGCACCCCAAGAGACCCAGGTCATTTGCACTGGTCTAACATCTCGTCCTCAGTTTTTGGCATCCCTAGGCCTACTCCCCTTCCAGGAAGATATATCTGCAGCCTGTATAGGAGATGGCCCCAGGTGGGACTCTGAGGCCCAAAGTTGCACTTCTCACTTGGAGAAAAAGCAACCTACTGGCCACATTGGGGTAGGTGTGGCTCTGGAACCCAGACCTACACAGAGTGTCAAGGTCATTTCTCTGCAGCAGGGGATATTTGCAAGTTATGTCCATGTTGTCCCTGTCACTGGCAGCCAAGCCAAGGAAACTACCTGGATTCCAGCTAGTTGGACTTGGCCATCTACCCACATACATGATGTAAAAAGGAAAAATGAATGTAATGATGTTTTATCAAACTGCAGAGAAGCAGCTTATTCTTATGCAGGTGGACAGCTGAGTCTAGCCAGCTGGGGTCAGGGCAGGTTTCCCTGCAGGTAACATCCCCAATTACCTGGTTTTTTCCATTTGGGGTCCTAGAATGGATAACACTGAACCTCACAGAGGAATGGTGGGATTTGGACAGGTGGAGTATGTGGGAGAACCTTTCTAGACCCACCTAGCTCACATCCTGCAGATGTCACCAGAATGTAGCTCAGCCCTAACACCAAAGGTCAGCTCATTGGCTCAGTTGGTCCATTCCAAAAACCAACCTTGGCCCAGAGAACTGTCCTGGAAAAAAGAAAGAGCAGAAACAACCCCAGAAAGAAAGACCCTCATCTCTGTTTGAAAGGCTGGTATCGAGGAGAAGGAGCCCCCTGAGCTTGGGATGGAGCTGGTTGGCCTAGTGGGCACCTAGTGCCCCTGGTGGTAGAGGAACCATTTCAGTCCTAGGGAAGGGAGCCACGGATGAACTGGAGGACAAGGAGCCCTGTCGCTCTGAAAAACCTTCTCTTGGACGAGGACTCTTGGACAGCACTGCCCTCCAGACCGAAGTCCTTGATTTTCATCCTGTGTCTCCAAGTCTTGGGTGCTCCAAGGGCAGGGTTTTAAATCCCCAGAACTGGCATGTGGCAGGTTGGATGGACTGGTGCCCTGTAGGCACCTGTGTTTGCTGCATGTGAGACCAAATACCCAAGGGTAGACTGGGGCCCCAAGCCCCTGACCTCTGATCCCAGAGGCAAGTCTAGCCGGAAAGAAAGGGTCAAGCAGTTTCGCTATAGGTAGGATTCAGTTTCTGTTTCCTGACACCAGGCCTTCTCCCCAACTTCCCTCTTGAGCTGTGAAAGGAGGGACAGGGGGTGATAAGGCCAGCTGGAGGGCTCTGGCTCAAAGAAAGGAAGTCAGGGTACTGTCGGGCAATTCCAGGAGTAGCTTATTCTCAAAATAGAGAAAAGTCCAAAACACAAGTCCAACATTAATTCTACAAGCCACAGATTTCATACATAATATCCATGGGCTCTGATGGGAGCATTAGAAATTTCACATTTCGGGGGGCTGGGGATATAGCTCAGTTGGTAGAGCGCTTGCCTTTCAAGCACAAGGTCCTGGGTTCAATCCCCAGCACCGGAAAAAAAAAATCACATTTCATTCCTTAAGCTGGCTCTAAATATCCCCAACTGGAGCCACCCCTTCCTGAGCTGCAACTGACAGTACTGAGGGTCCCTCTTGCAGGCAGATGAGGTGATGGAAGGGATTGGGCTAGAACGAAGAGGAGATTAGGACTGGGCTGAGCTTGGAGGGGGATGGGGGATGATGGATGGGATTGGAATGGAATCCGGGCTGGGATTGGGGTTGCCAGGTGAGAAAGGTGTCTGGGGTGAGGGTGAAAGGTGGAGATGGGTGCAGGTGAGGTTAGGATGAGGCGACCCCTGGGTTAGGATGAGGGGGACAGGGATGGGGTTATGACGGTGGATCATCTGAGATTAGATGAGGAAGATGACTTGTGAGTGGTTGGGGTTGCCATGCAAGAGAGATGAGGTTGGGACAGGAACTGGGGCCGTGCAGGGTTAGGGTTAGGGCCGGGACTGTGTTCTGCATTGCGGAAGATTTAGGGTGGTGGAGGATTTGAGTTCTGATTACAGCTCTGGTTGGTGTCTTGGGTTTGGGGTGGTTTGGGGTCTAGCACTCATACCCAGATGACCCCAGCAAAACTCAGCCTCTCCCTACTCCCCACATTCCCACTCCTCCCCTCTCCCCGCCCTCCAGGCCCAGGGTTGGGGAGTACCTGCTCCATGGGAGGAAGTGACTGTGGGCTTGGCAGACCTGCCAAGAAGAAACGGAAGAAAGACCAGGAGCTCTTGGTGTAGCTGGTTCCCCTCGGTTCTGCTACCCCAAGAGAGGAGGATCCAGTCTCTGGGGCTGCTTCCTCTTTCCCAAAGCCCTAGGCTCTTCTCCCCAGCCCAGAATTTGGCCAGGGAGGCAGCTGCAGGTCTTGCACAATACCAGGACAGGAAAGACCTAAGTAGGGAAGGACCCCAGTAGGCCCAGGACCTAGAGACTTAAACAAGCAGAAGTGGGACCTTGGGCCACACTGGTGACTCTTCCCAGGCAAAGTGAAAAATGGGGGTGGAGTTTCCTGTTCACCAGCATGCCCACACCCCTCTCTCTGGGTCATCTAGCCTTTGGAGGGAGTCAGAGAGACCAAGGGGAGTGATCTTCCCTGATGACCAGGAAGGAAGCGATCTGGCCTGGGGAGGGGCAGCATCACAGAGTACCCAGACCAGAGCATTTATTCTCCAAGCCCTTTGGGAGATTCTCTGTACCCCACTGCCACCTGGATACTCTCAGAACTTCCCCAGTAGCAGGCCCTAGTTGTGGGGAACACAGGCTCCAACATCCGGGACATTCCACAGGCTGATTCCTCTCTCTCCCTCACTGTCCTACACCCTCACTCCCGGAAGGCAGAAAAGGAAAGACCCCACCAAACCTGGTTCTAATACTGGAGTCCATTTTTGAGGGCCTACTATGTGCACCTGAGATATGGGATAGATGCTAACTGCTTCAAGCAATCTCAGATACACTTTTTTTTTTTCCATTTCTCAATTCAAAACCAATTCAACTCAGTTCCTGCCTTCCTGTCTTGGTGGGAAGCCCAGCTGTAGCAGATGAGGTCCCTGTCCCTGTACACAAACTTGCATGTGCAGATCCAAAAGGAGGTGAAACCCTAAATCAGAGCAGATTCGAGATTCCAGACCACGGTGACCCAGAGTAGAGGTCTGGTGACATTCTATGCAAAATCCTCAGAGATTCATTCTCTGTCACTCTGTCCTCCATCTACTCCTAAGCTTGGGTAATTTCCTCTTTCAACCAAAGGGTTCGTGCCATTGCTTCCTTCCTTGACAACTGGTCTGGGGACCCCAACTGTAGGCCTAAGGGATGGTGACCTATTGGTACTAACCCTTCAGTCCTCCAGAGACTACATATCCATCTGCCCCACTGCTTCATGGTGGAGAAAGCACATTCCCCTGGCCCTGGATTTTGGTCTTAGCCCTGTGGCTTACTCTGGCCATTGGAGGTAAGTGGACAAGACATAAGCAAGGTCTTGAAATGTACTTATGTGCTTGACCTTCCCACGTGTGTCTCTGCTGATGTCATACAAAGGACAGACTCCAGCTAGCCAGCAGGTCCAAAGAGGATGAGAGACACACGAAGAGGACCAGAACCACACCTCTAGCCTGGAACAAAGCCCCGATAGGCCCAGCCTATGTCAGCAGACCTGAACCACCCTAGATGTAGGGGCTTATCATTGGATGCCCCTGGGAATTTTTTTTTTTTTTTTTTTTTTTTTTTTTTTTTTGTGGTGATGGGGATTGAACCCAGGGCCTTGTGCTTGTGAGGCAAGCACTCTACCAACTGAGCTATATCCCCAGTCCCCTGGGAATTCTGTGGTAGCTCATTTAACTGCATCAGCAACTTTTATGTAAGACCTAAGTCTTACATAAACTTTATGTAAAACAACATGCACAGAACCTGCTTATCTCTCTGTAGGGTAAAGAGATTTGTCTACCTTGCCCAGTCAGGGAACACTGCTTTTCCTCATTTCTTTCAGTCTACAGCAGCCTTACTAAATAAAAAAAAAAAAAGAGTACACAGAGATTTCTTCATAAGTAACATTGCTACACTACATTTAACCTTCATGAGCACACTCTGTGAGATGGATACTATTATTCTCATCCTAGATATAAGAAACAAAGTATAGAGAGGTTAGAGAATTTTCCCAAAGCAAAACTTTTGGGATGCAAAAAAAATAAATAAATAAGTTTGACTACAAGTACCAAAACCCCAAAATACCAGTGGTGTAAATAAAATAGTAGTATACCTCCCTTCCCCTCCAGTTAGCGTTGGCATCAAATATTGATGTGGCAACTCCATGATCATTGTGAAACTAATGCTATTACATTCATAAAACAAAAAGAGACAATTAGGAAAGGAAAGAAAAGAATTCTTGGAAATTTAAAATAGAATTTCCCTTCCTTTTGCCAGCCATCAATAGATTGCTTCTATTCATAGCCTCAGCCATTATAGCTGGTTCCAGCAGGAGGGAGAAAGGGGGAAAGGAGGTCATGCTTCCTGCTTCACAATAACTCCTTAATTTGCACAGTTTTGCTTCTATCCTACTAACCAGAAGTTAGTCACAAGGTCTTATGACTTTATTCTAATAAAGGGTGTGTACTGGTAAGTATTGTGGACTCATTATTGAGAAGCTGGGGGAAATGAAGGCCTGCCCTCATATGGAGCAACAAGGATGCTAATGAAGTCATTCATTCCTTGAACCTACCTGAATTTCAATCCCAGGCCCCTGCTCACTCTGCAGAACCTCCTATCTCCTCCAGAGGGAGCCAAAGTCCTCTGCTTCCTCTGCCTTTAGACACACACACACACACACACACACACACACACACACACACACTTCAGGACTATGCTCCAGTCATGTGGGAGCAGAAGAAATCATACAGCTTGATGGTTAAGAGGCTCAGTCCTAGTTGGGCGTTAGCACATATCTGTAATTGCAGCAATTCAGGAGACCGAGGCAGGAGGATCACCTGTTTGAGGTCAGCCTCAGCAACTTGGAGAAGCCATAAGCAATTCAGCAAGACTCCATCTCAAAATAAAAAATAAAAAGGGCTGGGATGGAGCTCAGTAGTAGAACTCTCCGGGGTCCATCCCCAATGCTGCAAAAAGAAAAGAAAAAAAGGATTGCTTAAGGAATGAATAGCAAATAGCTATTGAGGACGTACTAAGGGTTGTCTCCATTTATAGTAAAATGAGTCACAGGCAGGTAAAGTAACTTGAGAAGGTTTACACAGCTATTAAGGGACAGAGAGATGGAATTTGAATGCTGAAGCCTGTTTCCTGAGATGTGCTCTGAATCAATCAACTATGCTGCACCTTCTCGTTGGTTGGTTGTGTGGTATTGGGATTGAACCTAGGGCCTCGCATGCTCAACCCTGTTATCTTCTTAATAAACTAAAAGAAGGTGAGCAAACCAGTCCTAGAGGAAATAAGAGAACTATATAGAAAAAAATACTGATGCTATTACATTCATAAAACGAGAAGAGACAGTTATGAAAGGAAAGAAAAAAATTCTTGGAAATTTAAAATAGAATTGCTAGCATAAAAAATTTCATAGAAAGAGATGTGAACATTTGTGGTTTGGATTTTCAAAATTAATTCGCTCTTCTTCTATTAAAAAAAGAAACCTGATTTCTCTCCTGTATTCTCAAACCCTTTGATGGGTGGGATTGACCCCTGCCCCATTTACAACACAAGAAGATCATGCTGCTCTGACAGTCCACTAGGAGGAGCCAGGGGACTAAGACATGCACAGGGCAGAGGAAAGGTACATAGGGACCCTGGATTCTTAATAACATCATTGAGTCCCTGGATCAAGCCTTACCTGAAGCTACAAGAGTGAGTGCTTCACTTAATATCCACTGATTTAATCCCACAGAAGGACTCAAATTATCCTTTAGTTGTGTCCAGCTCTCAGATGAATCATCATCAAGATAAACTGCCAGACCTTGATTACAAGATCCCCACTAAGTTTGCAACTGGGGAAAAATACCTAAATCACAGTATTAGACTAGGAGAGCAGAAGTTCATGAAAAGAAAGGGGAGGAGAAATCTGGGGTGTAGCTCAGTGGTACAGTGTGTGCTCAGCACAGCCACGCCCTGGGTTCCATCCCCAGCACCAAAAAAAGGGGGGTCATGGGGGGCAGGGGTAGGAATGCTGGATAAACCCTACAACAGCTCCATCATCTCACTTCACTCACAAAGGACCCGGCATGAGAAGATGCACATGGCAAATAGGTTTTCTGGTGACACAATGGAGATGACATCTGTTTCTTCTCTCAGGGAAAAAAAAAAAAAAAGAAAGAAAAAAGAAAGAAAAGCAATTAGAAAACCAGAGACAACAAAAATCTATTCCAGGAACCAAATATGAAGCAACACGTGTGAGGCATGATTTTGAGCAATTAGTGTAGTATAAGAAGAGAGAATGCGACCGACCTTGACTTTGGAACAGCAACTATTCTCCTCCCAGCAGCACAGGGTGGAGGAAAGGGAATTAGATTTCCTTCTCAAAGGAGCTCTCTCATTACTTGGTGCTGCAGTAAATAATGGTTATATAATCAGGGCATTGGTTGGCTTTCAACTTTCCAAACCAACCTGAAGATAGAGCGTGGAGGATTTCATTATGATTCCAGAACAGAATGTCCATGTTATAAATGTTGACCATGGCGATGAAAAGAGAAAACCAACCGAAATTAGAAGGTGGGGAGAGGGGTGTCGGGTGGCATGGGGAGCTCTTTTGTCTTACCTAGCAATTGAGCTCAAGAAATCCTGTCTGAAGGGCTTGGGTAGAGCACCTGCCTAGCATGTGCAGGGCCCTGAGTTCAATCCCCTATGCTGCAAAAACAAATAAATAAGGCACTTCCGTCTGAAGTGGATGCACTAAATTTTAAATTTTACAGATTGTTTAGAACTGTATGTAACACCAACATAGAACTGCAATAATACAGCAAACAAAACTGAGACAGCAGACCTGGGGGGAGATGAGAGATAATGTGATTTAAATCCCTTGCTCAGCCAGGTACACTGGAATACATTCACCTGTAGTTCTTGCTCCTCAGGAGGCTGAGGAAGGAGGATCACTTGAATTCAGGAATTCAAGGCCAGCCTGGGCAACACAAGACCCCATCTCTTAATAAAATAAATTTCTTGCTTAAATAATGAGGTATCAGCGGGTAATCTCTCAAGTTACTAAATCAAGAAACAGAGGGAAAGCATATTTAAAACCATGATGTTAAAATTCCAGAAGATCTTAAAAAGGACAAAGTTCTGAGGAGTGTGGCTGGAAGTAGGAAATTTTGCTTTTCACTTCATCCTGTTTTGTAACGGCTGCATGTCTTTACCTCCATGTCCCACATCACACCATCAGCCCTCCCTCCAACCACAGTGATCCTCCTTCCTCAGCCTCCTGAGGAGCAAGAACTACAGGTGAATGTGTTCCAGTGTACCTGGCTGAGCAAGGGTTGTGTTTACATGAAAAACTGAAGGCTGGGCATGATGATGCATGCCTGAAATCCCAGTAACTCAGGAGGCTGAGGCAGGAGGATCGCAAGTGACAGGACTTCCTTGGCAACTTAGTAACAGGCTGTTTCAAAATAGAAAATTAAAAGGGGCGAGGGGGGTTGGGGTTGTGGCTCAGTGGTACAGCGCTTGCCTAGCATGTGTGAGGCACAGGGTTTGATTCTCAGCACCACAT
The DNA here is from genome assembly GCF_902686445.1 of Sciurus carolinensis. Classification (NCBI taxonomy): domain Eukaryota; kingdom Metazoa; phylum Chordata; class Mammalia; order Rodentia; family Sciuridae; genus Sciurus; species Sciurus carolinensis. The sequence goes on from NC_062214.1 coordinate 29,243,820, forward strand.
ATAACAACTAAATAGAACAAAGGTTCATCAACATCTAAAAAAAATTTTTTTAAAGGGCTAGGGATGTAGCTCAATGGTTAAGCACCCCTGGGTTCAATCCCTGATCTAAAAAAAAAAAAAAAAAAAAAATGACACTCAAGATTCATTCCCACTCCTTTTAGTTTGTCTTCCTGTGTTGCACAGGCTGGAAAACTAGATTTCTATTTCCCAGACTCTCTCCAGCTGCCTAATGCCATCATGCCATCCAGTCATAACTAATTTCCCACATCACTAAACTAGTCAAATAAGAGTCTCCTGGAAATTTGGGAGGCTAAGAGATTGTATTTGGGACAGTATTTGGCATCTTTAAGTAGCTGGAATCAGGTAAATAGATTCAGGAGATGTGGAATGATTCTATTCACAGAGAAGAAAAAATAAATTAAAAAATGCAATCTGTGAAGAAAATGAACAGAGGAGTCACAGGTGGGGGGCACATTTGCAAAACACAATTCTGACAAAGAACCGTTATCCAAAATAGACAAAGTACTCTTAAAACACAAAAATAAATCAAACAACCCTATTAAAACTGGACAAAAGCCAGGCTTGGTGGCACATGCCTGTAATTCCAGCAACTCAGGAGGCTGAGGCAGGAGTAACTCAAGTTCAAGGCCTGCCTGGCTATTTTAGTGAGACCCTACTTCAAAATAAAAATCTAAAAATGGCTGGGAGTGTAGCTCAGCGGTAAAGCACCCCTGGGTTCAATTCCCAGTACTTGATAGTAATAGCAATAATTTTTAAACTGTGCAAAATATGTAAACAGATACCTCACCAATAAAGAAATACGCCTGGTAGACATTAAAAAAGATGCTCAATATCATATGTCATTAGAGAATTGCAAATGAAAATGAGATGCCACTAAACCTAAAATCCACAACACTGAAACCACCAAAGACTGACAAGCATGTGACACATAACCCTCATGGATGGCTGGTGAGAAGGTAAGATAGAATGGTCACTTTTGAAGACAGTTTGTTTCTTACAAGACTAAACATAGTTTTACCATTGAACCTAGTGATCGCACTCTTAGATATTTATCAAACTGAGCTGAAAGCGTCCACACAAAACACTGCAGAGGAATGTTTGCAGAAACTTTATCCATAATTGCTAGAACCCTGGAGACTACCAAGATACCCTCCAGTGAGTGAATAGATAAACTGGAACATCGACACCACAGAGTAATAGTCGGCAGTGAGAGAGTTGTCCAAAAAAGACATGGAGAATCTCAAATGCGTATCATTAAGTGAAAGAAGCCAGTCTGAACAGGTATATGCTAAATGATTCCAACTATTTGACATTTTGGAAAAGGCAAAACTACAGAGACAGTAACAAAATCAGTAGGTCCCAGGAGTTCTGGGGACAGGAAAGGTGGAGCACAGGAAATTTTTTAGAGCGGTGAAACTATTCTATATGATACTGTAGTGGTGGTTACATGGTATTATGTATTTGTCAAAACCCACAGAAAGTATGACACAGAGTTAACCCTTGCTGGGTATGGTGGCATGTGCCTGTAGTCCTAGCTTCTAGGGAGACCTAGGCAAGAGAATTCTTTGCGCCCAGGAATTCAAGGCCAACCTGGACAACATAGTGAGATCCTGTCACAAAAAGAGAGGGGGAAGGAAATGGGCAGACACTTCACAGGAGAAGATATACAGGTGATCAACGAATATATGAAAATTCTCATCATCTCTAGCAATTAGAGAAATGCAAATTAAAACCACCCTAAGATTTCATCTAACTCCAATTAGAATGGCTATTATTAAGAACACAAGCAAGAATAAGTGTTGACGTGGATGTGGGGAAAAAGGCACACTCATACATTGCAGGTGGAGTTGCAAATTGGTGCAGCCACTCTGGAAAGCAGTATGGTGACTCCTCAGAAAGCTTGAAATGGACCCACCATTTGACCCAGCTATCCCACTCCTCAGTTTATACCCAAAGGACTTAAAATCAGCACACTATAGTAAGGCAGCCACATCAATGTTCATAGCTGCTCAATTCACAATAGCTAGATTGTGGAACCAAACTAGATGCCCCTCAATTGATGAATGGATAAAGAAACTGTGGTATATATATACACACAATGGAATATTACTCAGTCATAAAGAAGAATAAAATTATGGCATCTGCTAGTAAATGGATGAAGTTGAAAAATATCATGCTAAGTGAAATAGGCCAAGCCCAAAAAAACAAAAGCCAAATGTTTTCTCTGATAAGTGCATGACAATATATAACGAGGGGGTGTGATGGGGGGAAGAGAAGAATGAAGTAATTTTGGAAGGTGTAGAGGAAAATGGAGTAGAAGGGGTTGGAGGCCAGAAAGATAGAATGAAACAGACAGTATTACCCCATGTATATGTATGATTACATGAATGGTGTGAATTACATTGTGTACAACCACAGAAATGAAAAGTTGTACCCCATTTGTGTACAGTAAATCAAAATGCAGTCTGTAAAAATAAAAAATATTTTAATAATGAAAAAGAGGGGGGAGGGGAGAAACTTCATTAATGAAAGCTATAGACTTCAGTTAATAATGTATCAATATTGGTTCACTAATTTTAACATATGTATTATATTAATCCAAGATGTTAAGAGTAGGGGAAACTTTGTGTGAGGGAAGAGATCTATGGGAACTGTATGTACTATCACTTAATAATTTTGTAAATCTAAAACTGTTTTTAAAAATAAAATCTAGGAGCCTGATGTGGTGGTTCACACCTGTAATCCCAGCAACTTGGGAGGCCGAGGCAGGTCAGCCTCAACAACTTTGCAAGGCCTAAGCAACTTTGTGAGATCCTTTCTCAAAATAAATGAAAAGGATTGGTAAAATGCCCCTGGGTTCAATCCTATACTAAAACAAAAAACAAACTTATACAACCTATTCCATACACTTCTTGTCCTCCCCCCACCACCCCCTCCATTCAATTCCACATTATAAAAACCAAAAAATATTCTAAGAAGACAGAAACCTCTTTTTTTTCTTTTAAACTGGGGACTGAACCCAGGGGTACTCTACCACTGAGTTCATCCCCAGGTCTCACTAAGTTACACAAGCTGGCCTCTAACTTGCAATCCTCCTGCCTCAGCCTCCCCAGTAGCTGGGATTCGAGGTGTGCACCACCACGCCAGCTGGCAGAAGCCTCCTTGTGTGAAGGGGTGGATGAAACTGAGTGGACAAAGGCTCTTTCGTGGGTAAGAGGAGACGGTGCAATGGCAGAGGGGAGCAGGCCGGCCTCCTGAGCAGCCCTCATCCTTTCTCTTTCACACCACACACTGCCTGAGTGAGCTCATCTGTCCTTATGTCTTCAATTTCCACCTCCTTGAGAATGGCTGCCAAATTTCTACCCACAACCCAAAACTCCACTTTGAGCTCCAGTTCCATGGACCAACTGCCTAGTCAACATTTCCCTGTGATGTTGAATTAGATAGGATTACATTCCGCTGTGAGTAATAGAGACCAAAATGCAGTGTCCTAAACAAAAGAGTTTCTCTTACATTTAAAAGTCTGGAACTACCCAGTCTGGGGCTAGCATGGGGATACTGCTCCAGGGCTCGGTCTCCTTGAAGGTCACTGCTTTTCTGTTGTTCAGGTTTGTCCTTTAAACTCATGGTCCAAAGTGGGGGTGAAAGCTCCAGTCATCCCATTGATAATCCAGGCTACAGGATGGAGCAGAGCAGGAACAAGGATCAATGGGCACCCAACCAGTAGTTTCAAGGAAAAATTCTGGAAAAGGCCACAAAACAGTTCTACTTACATATCATTAGCTTAATCATGTGGCCACAGTTTGCAGCAAGGGAAGCTGGGAGATATGTTCTTTGTGCTGAGTGAGAGTAGGGATGAGGATGCAGCTCAGGGGTAGAGCTCTTGTCCAGCATGTGCAAAGCCCTGGGTTTGATCCCTACACGGCTAGAAAAGAGAAAGAAAAGAAAAACCGAGAGTTGATATTGGGGTAGGGAGCAACCAGCATTGACCTGTCCGCAGCCCTGCAATCTCCTCAGGGGAAATCTCATCTCCAGTTTCCTTTTCCCTTCATCTTGCTCCTTTTTATACTGCCCCCACCCCTGACCTCAGAGAAGGGCAATTCTGTGGGGCAGGGGCTGGCAAGAGGAAAGTCTCACCCAAACTAAGTTGAAGGATTGGGCAAAGCCCAACTCCAAGGGTCACAAGTGGAAAGAGAAGACCCCACACACACAGAAGACACTCAAGTGGAACACGTGGGATTGGGGGTTCTGTGCAAAGACCAGAATGCCTGTGGGGTAGGAAACGGGTAGGTCTGTAATCAAAAGCAGCAGGGACAAGAGCCCAGCTCTTCATCAGGCTGGTTGCCAACTACGTCGATTCCATTCTGCCTCCGACTGGCACCGCCCGCCATGCCTCTGCACTACCTCTTCCCTTGGAATACCCTTTCTACTTCTCCATGTGGCTCTCAGTCACCCTGTGGGGCTCAGATCAGAGCCCACCTCCTCCAAGAAGCCTTTTCGGTGTCCCTATGGCAAGCTCTAATGCAGCACTGAGAGAAGGACTTGCAAGTGAGAGGGGTCAGCACAGAGTTTTGGAGGAAAGTCCAATCCTGGTCCTTTGGGTGCCATTTGGGGCAGGGCAAGGGGAGGCTCAGCTGGAAGATGGGACCCCAAGTCTATCTTTTTCTGAAGAAGGAGGCACCAGCTGCCAACAGCAAGAGTCACCAAGGTTTAGCCTGGAGCTCCCGGCCACCAACCTACCACAAGCAATGGAGGAGGGGTTGGATCTTCCACAGGCCCATTTCCAGTGAGGAAAATGATGCTGTCCGAGGTCTTGAGGCTGTGGGCCAGGGAGAGGAAGTCCATCTGGGTGGGGGCAGGCAAGTAATTCCTGGAAGGAAGCTCACACCTCAGGAATCTGGGAGAGGAACATTCTAGAGGTCTCTGTCCCAGGAGTTGCTCACCTCCCCATCTCCAGGACCAAGCAGGCAGAGCTGGGCAACCAAAGCGAGCGTGTCACCTGAGCTGGGGTGCTGAGGTACCAAGTCCCATCTCCAGGTCCCTTCAACTGTGGCACACAAGAGCACAGGCTAGGAGGTGCCTGTTGAATAAGGTTGGGCAATTGCCCATTCTCTCTCAGCTTTCTCATCCAGAGAGAAGCAGCGAGGCCTTCTTTCTATGAGTGTGCTGAGGGTAACTGAGGCTGCAGAGGCACCTGCACACCATGCGATTCATTTAACTGTGAAAAAGCCTTGCCTGCTCTTCGCGCATGCGCGTGTGTGCATGTGGGTGCCCCAAGTTCTGGGACACAGGCAGGAGGTGGAGGGGAGACTTTGAAGTCCCCTCCACAGCCCCCCAGCATCAACAGGCTTAGGTGGCAGGATGGCACATCCTAAAAACTTTACCCTCTGCCCTAAAGCCACCAACTGCTCTCCATGTCCTGGGTACCAGGAAAGGGACGTCTACACCTTCCTGCCTTCCAAATCCAGTCTCCTTGGATTCCCCACCTGGCACTTCTTAGGGTTGGGAACTTTCTAAGCAGACACAGCACCCACAATAGGGTTCAAGGAACCAGTTTCTCCCAAAGGCCTGAGAAGGGAAGGATGCTGACCAGCAGATGAAGGCTGGGGGCTGGCCAAGGTGGAGCAAAGGTTCAGAAGGTCAGAAGGGAAGCTGTGCCACAAGGGCAGGAGAGACACTGATGGTTAGGGCTGGGAAAGGGAGTTTGAGAGGTCAGCCAAGGACAGTCCAAGCACTGAATCATTCGACTCTTTTCTTGCAGGTCCTGGGCAGCCATGGAAAGTGTTGGAGTGGAAATGATGGGCCAGATTTCACCTTCGAAAATCTCCAGTTACACACTAGAGATGGCCTGAAGGGGCAGGGCTGGGGGCTAGGGCATCCCCTGGGAGGGGAAGGCCCCAGGCAGAGGACCAGAGAAGGGAGGTTCGGCCTGGCAAGAGGCCGTGGCTGGGGAGGACACACTCGGGCTGATCTTTGTTTGTGCTTTCCCCACCCGGATAGAGGGAGGAAACTCGGTGAGGTCAGTGGGTGGGCCCACAATGGCACTGGAAAGGAGCAGGAGGGAGACTTGAGACCACGGAGAGGTGAAGGGCAGAGGTTCTGCAGAACCCTCTGGGGCCCAACTTTATGTGGTAATTGAACTTCCTCTAACATGGATCAAGGATTCACTGGGATCATTTGCTGTCCTTCTCTTGTCGGACTGGAGGATGCCCAAGGGTGGAGCCTGTGATTCCTGAATCAGACTGAGGGGGCCTGAAGTTGCGGGAAGCAGGGAGCTTCCAAATAAGAAGGCATCCTCAAGTCCTGCTTGGAGCTTGCTGCCGTGGCATCAAAGACAAGCCCATCCTTGGGACTGGGTGAAGGGAGACAAAAGGATGGAAGTGTAAGGCGAGAATGATAAACAAGGGGCACGCATGTGTGAATCCATCCTCTTCACCTGCTGCCCATACACTCACTACACTCATACTTCAGTCCTTCCTGGCTTGACTCAGTCGCAAATTAGATGGAGGTCCGCTAGCCCCTGATCAAGGACTCCTGTTACACACTCACGAACACACACAGACACAAGGACACAAGACACAGTGCCACACATACACAATACACAGATAACACACTCAGGCATCCAGTGCAGACTGCTCTTTAGATACTTCGCTGGCTTGTTACTGACAAGTACTGACATCCAGAATTGTCGGTGCATTGCAACCCCAAGTGTGATCTCATTACAAAGGTCCTCAGGCTGAAGGCAGTGGTGCCTACCTGTAATCTCAGCTACTCAGGGTGCTGAGACTGGAGGATCTCAAGTTCAAGGTCAGCCTGGGCAACTTAGTGAGATCTTCTCTCAAAATAAAAATAAAAAGGACTGGGGATGTAGCTCAGTGGAATAGTGCTTACCTAGCATGTGTGAAGCGCTAGGTTTGATCCCCAGTAGGAGGGAGGTGTGGGGGGGGGAACACCTCTGGGACAGTAGTCCTGATAATAAGGAGAGGTGATACTTTAGCTGGGGAGCATTGTGGCTGGGCAGAAAGCAGGCCAGGGAAAGTAGTCCAGGAGGGAAAATAGCCCCTGGCAAAGTTTTGGGTGGGGGAAAGCATAAGTGGTGTTCCCTGAAGAGCGGGGCCTTGTCTGATGGGGCAAGAGGAGCAGACACAAAGAGACATGGATGGATAAGCTGCCAGGCACAATGAGAAGAGGCAAGGGGTCTAGGCCCTGCCAGGTCCAGGAGGGTAAGGCAGGGGTAAGTCAGCTGCTTATGAAGCTCCATGAGGGGCCCAGCAGAACCAGGTCTCAGCTCCACAAACTCCTTATTCAGAAACCACATTCTGGCATCCCTAGGAGAACCTGGGTTAAGACAAGAAGGCAGGTATAAGCTCCACTTAAAAGAGACTGAGTGTTGAGTGTTGCTGAGACAGGTTGAGTTCTGAGTGGTCCCTTGACCAGGCAGGAGTGGGGCCCTGGTGGGTGAGAGGCCCTGCCTTGCTGTCCCCAATTTGAGCAAGGACGGGACTGGGTCACAGTGAGGGACCTGAGGGCCTCCTCACCCTCAATTGTGCCTCTTCTGACACAGGAGACCCGGCTAGGGAACTGCAGACTAAGCGGGGGTCTGCTTCTGGGTCTAGACACCGGAGGGGTCTGGGGCGGAATGCTCCCCCGGCTGGTGGCTAGGCCTGGACACATGCAGATGGGCTGGCCAAGGCTGAGCCCCAAGGTGGGCTGTTGGGGCGGGGCCGGGGAGCCACAGGAGGCCGACGAGGGGTCTGGAATTCCTCTTCCCCTTTCTCCTCCGCCCTCCTCGGCCTTCTCCCACCCCCTGGTCTGCGGGCGGAGCGGGGGAGGCGCCGCGGCCCCGCCGACAGCGGCTAAGCGCAGGAGGGGCGCAGGGAGGGGCCCTGGACGCGGCGGGGCTGGGCCCCTCGGCAGAGGCCCGCGCAGGCAGGCCCCGCCCCGGCCTCGCACATCTGGGCCGGGAGCGCGGCCATCCGGCCTGGGGGAGGGGGCGCGGGCCAGAGCAGAGCCGGAGGCCGCCGGCCGGGCGCACGTCGAGGGCTGCGGCAGGCACTGCCGTCCGCTGCGGGCCGGGATCCAGGCGGCAGGACCCGGGCCGAGCTGTCGGGAGGGCGGAGGTGAGCAGTAGGGCGGAGGCTGCTGGACTCCTGGAGCGGAGAGAGGCGCAGAGGTTGGCCTTCCCGGGCTGTCTGCGGAGACCCCACGAGAACGGCTCCTGACTCCGGTGAGACAGTTCTGCAAGCCCTTATCTCCAGCGGGGCCGTGGTGAGCGGGCTCCTACTTGGGCTGTAGGGCCCCACACCCGCTGCGCGGAGGCTCCGCCAGGAGGATTGGAGAGACTCCTGTGCCTGGGGGCTGGCAGGAGAGCCATTGTGGGCTGGGGCCTGCTCTGGGGAAGCGGTTGTGAGGACATGGTGCCCAGGCCTGGGATGGAGACTGGAGGTTGAATGTAAGTGTGTTTGGGGAGTTGCCTCAGAGCCCCCAGGCCCTGTGGTCTGGGCTGCAAGAAAGTGGCTGGGTGGTCAGGGTTCTGGTGTCCCAGCCTTGGGTTTCTCTCCTGAGGTGGCATCTGGGCTCCCATAGGGGTCCTGGGACTGTCTGTGGAACAAACCTGTGTTGGGGAGAGATGGGAAGAAGGGAAATCTTAGCCAGGACTCCAGGGAACAGACCCACCCAGGAGTTATGGAAAGTGAGGGAGGTGATGGAGACTGATGGAGCAGAGATGGAAGGACTTCATGATCCTGTGGGACAGGGGTTGTTTGTGAACTGACTGTTCCCATGATGAGGACCCAAGGGGGTGGGGCAGGATGTATAGAAAGCAAAGTTGAGGACAGGGAGGTTCTATAGGAGGCCGTTTCTGTCACCCTTGCCCAGTCACAGGAGGGGGCAGCCCCTTCACCCCACAACCTCCCCCTAGTTCCCTTCTTGAGTGCTCCTCTCCAGATTCAGGGTGGGGCAGTCTTTTGGGTGCCATTTCTGATCTGACCCTTGGACCCTGGTTGGTTGGCCCATTCTGTGGCTTGGAATAAATGCCTGTGGCCTCACTTAGCCCGCTGACAGAGTCCTGTTCCATTAAAGGGCCTGCAGTATGCTGAGCAGGCAGCAGTGGACAAGAGAGGTAAGGTCCCAGGGAGGAGGGAAATTGTAAAGATGTGGAGGGCTCTTTGTCCACATGGACACTGTGTGGATTCCTGAAATCCAATATACCACACAATTGCAGAGATGTGGGGGGTGAGGGGGTGGGCATAGGTGCCCAGCCTAAACACCCCTAACACAGGAAGAGACTCTCAGAGAATTCTTTCCATCAGGTAAAAAAGGCCTAAGCTACTATGAAACTAGGGAGCACTCTAGGCAGTCTCTGGTGTAAGTCCCTACTTGGCCACACCCTGTCCTGGTCCCCAGTGACTGATAGAGCATGGCTATTGGGTAGAAATCAGGACCAGGGGTGAGGGAGAATCTGTAGATTAGAGGTCAATATGAGACCAAGAATTAGGAGTCATCCATGAGCAAAGTGAAGGGTCTGTCTATGGGTATGGTAGGGATCAGATTGGGGCCAGAATTTGGCATGTGCTTTCAGTCAGGAAATGGAGGTACTTTCTGTGTAAAATCAAACTGTCCCAGCCAAATATTCTCAAACCCATAGACATCACTCTTGGAATTGTGGGCCCCTGGAATAGGGCGCTGCCTCCCTCATTTTCAGCTGTAGATTCTGTCCAGACCTAACTTTTGGGAACTAGATTGTCCTGAGCCTCCTGGTCAGCATTCCACTTAAATGTCTTTGGGTGCATTTGCATGGTGGGAGGTCAGTGAGAGGTTCCAGAGACACATGGGGCATGTGTGCATGTTTTATGGCTGCCACCCTCTTCTACCTACAACTCTCAGGGAATCAGTAGGAAACTCCTTCTTTAGCACAAATTGATTTGGTTCCTACCTCCTTGACAAAGAACTCAGAATAACTAAATAAAATTCTCAGTAAGACTAGAAACTTCTAAAAAGCCAAAGTTCAAAATTTACATGAAGCTACGAAAGAAAGAACACTGCTCATACATGCCCAACTCTGCCTTTATCAACACCTTCCATACCTAGATTTATTGATCCTCTGAAGTCCCCCGTGTCACCCATTTTATAGGAAATGACATTGAGGTGCAGAGAGGTGACATGACATATTCATGCAAGGTGCCATGATGTACTCACATCAGGTACTCAAGCCCCTGCCATCCCTGAGAGACCAGTGTAGGGGCACCCCATGAATGACACTCTCAAAGATAGGTGATAGCAAACTTCAGAACTGAGGAGATTATAGGCACATGGTTGGGGGATGAAATTCAGCTTAGAGTGATGGACAACTCAGGTTTTTTTCTTTTTTTCTGAGTTCCTGGTTGTTTCTTTGGTTCCAGTAGCATTGATCCATCCATCCATCCATCCATCCATCCATCCATCTATCCATCCATCCAACAAAATGGTTCCCAGCACTTAGCACAGAGAGACTGGCACAAAGAAACACCTAATATGTGTTTTCAGAAGACCCAAACATTCCAGGAGTGATGGTGTATGTCTGTAATCCCAGAAACTCCAGACTAAAGCAGAAGCATGGCAAGTTCAAGGCTAGCCTCAGCAACTTATCTAGTCTTTCTCAAAATAAAAAAATAAAAATGGCTGGGAATGTAACTCAGTAGTCGAGAGCCCCAGGGTTTAATCCCTACTATTGCAAACAACAACAAAGACCATACAAATGGGACTGCCAGCTTCTTTATTGTGCCTGGATCCAGTGAAATGCTGGTCAATGTTTTACAGTCAAATCTCTGAGAGGGAGAAAAATCTGATTTTGTAGTGTTTGCCAATTCCCATTGTATAAATATTCCCACCATGACTAATTTCAAGCTACCAACATGATATCAATGAATACAAATTGAGAGAAGAGACACAATGTCAGCTGGACATTGTGAGAGCTTGTGGGACCCAGCTCTAGCATGCCACTCTGAGCTGGGTTCCTGTCCCTGGTGACCAGGATTCCTTTCAATGCTATCTATTGGCTTTCCCTTTTCTGGACATCATCTGGCCACTACTATGCAAGTGCCCACAGCCAACCCCAATCCTTCCCCTGATTCGGATTCCTGGGAATCCAACTGTGTACCTCCAGTGACATGGTGGACAGCAAGACTGCATGTTTCTGGCTGTGCAGGAGTATCCTGGACATGCAAAAGGGTGTAGGAGTCTGGGTGTCTGTTCACTTTATCCTGGGTTTGTCTAAGCTTTGCATGATCGAGGGTGTGTACATATATGTAAGGGCGTGCCAGTGCCAGCTCTGTGTTGACTTCTGTTCTGTTAGCAAAACTTCCTGATCCTACTAATGGCTACAGAGAGGGAGTGGGCCCTGGGAAGCCCCCACCTTTTTTAGAGGGGAAATCAGGCCCACAGATAAGGAGAGTAGCATCCAAGATCTGCAGGCTATTGAGACGGAGGGACACTTGAGCAGCACTTCTCAAACTTTAATGTGCATCGAAATTACCTGGGGATCTCTCCTTAACATGATCTCTCCTTAACATTACAAGTCCTGATTCAGTGGGTCCAGATGGGGCCTGAGTTTCTGTATTTCCAACAACCCCCTGGAGATGCCAGGAAGATGCCCACGCTGCCATGCTTTGAGTAGCAATGGTGTTGAGAATTTGGAGGATCCTGCCTATAGCTTGGCTCCCAGAACTTCGTAGACACAAGCTCGAGTTCTTCCCATCTTAAAAAATAAAATAAATATCCTTCCTCCCTTCCCTCCAGCTACTGCCCTGTTCCCAATCTCAGCCAACCTTCTAAGACGGTCTAGCCCAACTGCCTCCTGCTTTTGGTCATACTTGGATTAACCTGCCTTGGACCATTAAGATAGGTGCTTGCAGTCTCCTCTAAGGGTGGTTTTTTTGTTTGGTTTTGTTTTGTTTGGTTTGGTTTGGTACTGGGGATTGAACATGAGGGCCTTCTACCTCCAAGCTACATCCCTGGCCCTTTTTATTTTATTTTGACGGTCTTGCTAAATTACCCAGGCTAGCCTCAAACTTGTGTTCCTCCTGCCTCAAACCACCCAGACGTGCATCACCATGCCCAGTTAGTCTAAGGATCTCTTAAAGGCATCTACCTTCACCCTCTTATCATAGTCTTCATGAAACCACAGGAAGCTTCTTGGTCCTTCCGCCAACTCATCTTGCCCTATTCAGCTTTTAAGTTGCTTCTCCTCTCTTCCCTTTCCCCTCTACTTTCTGCCAGGCCTCCCATGAAAATGACTCCCAAACACATATCTCCAACTTGGATTTCTTCCTGACCTTCCGATACATATCATCTGACTTGTTGGTATGTTCTCTTAGTTCCAAATTCTGTCACTTCTCCCCGCCAACCTGCCCCTTCACTATCTAGCTCATCTGTCTCAGCTTGAGCCGGGGCAATACCACCTTGACTTCTCCTCAGCTCTGACCATCAGCTCTATTAACCACTGTCTCTTAAATGTCTCCACCCTTTCCAAGGCACACAGACGCCATCATCATCTATAGCCTGGAGGGCTATAGTAGCTCAGTTGGTCTCCTGCAATCCACACCCCCAGGCAGCCAGAGGGACATCTCTAAGTGCAAATGAATTTATGCCACTTCAAACCTTTCAACCTAAAGAAAGGTCCACAGGGGCCTGCCTACAAGCCTACCCCCTCCCCATCTGCTGTGTCCAGCTGCCACATTCACAGTCCATTATTGTTTATGATCTCAAAATTGCTTGCACTGATTATCAGATTATGATCATCTTCCTCACCAGGCTGTGAGTCCCGAGGGCAGGGACAGGGTCTTTCCAGATCACTGATGTCCCCCAGCACCTGGTACAGAGGTGGGCTCCAGAAAACACTGAGAAGGATCCTGAGTCCTAAAAAACAAAGTCATTTTTAAGACAAACTGGGCCTGTGAGACTGAGCTTTAGATGAGATGAAGGAATTGCTGTAAATTTGGTTAGACATAATAATGGTGGTGTGATGATGTTTTTCAAAATGTCTCTATCTGTTGGAGAGACATGTTAAAGTGTTTATAGGTGAAGCAACATGCTGACTGGGATTAGCTTCAAAGGACTCCAACCAAAAGTAAATAAATAGAATAAATAAGCATTCAGTGGAGGAACAAAGGAACAAGTAAATCCCATTCTGCTTGTCTGTTCCTGTTGACAGCTACAAGGCTGCAAGGATGCTGGCTGTCCCAGAGATGGGCCTGCAGGGGCTGTACATTGGTAAGACCCCCTCCCACTGCCTCTGGCTACTCTGCCTTGACCACCACCCCACTTGCCCTGCCCTGAGACCCCTTCACCTGCAGGTTGTCCGCAAGTGCCTCTCCTAGCAGAGGTTCTTGAGAGCCATTGTGTGTGTGTGTATACACATGCCCCATCTGGTCACAGAACCCCTCTGTGCATACACAGGTGTGAGTGCAGAGAGGGTGTGTGCACACACAACTGTCTACGTGTACACGTGTTTTGTGCAGATCATGTGTGCACAGGACCTTGTGTATGTGTTAGTGTGTGTGTGTGTCTTCATAGGACCTGGGTTGGGGGGTAGTCTGAGGTGGGCACGTGAGTACAAAAGTCTGTACTTGCCTATGTGTCTGGCCTAGTCTAGGGGCAGGCTCTGGGCTCTCTGCAGGGGTGGGAGGCTAGCAGGCAGGAGGGACACTCCTCAGGAAGTCCATTCACAAAGACCTGGCGGGCTGGGCCCTTCCTTCCTGCCTCCCTTCCCAGGCTGGGGCCACAGCAACTTGGCCTCTCATGCTGGAGCTGGTGGCAGGGCCAAGCCTGTGCTGGATGCCTGAGGAAGGGGAACCCTCAGAATGTGAATACCATGTCCCTGCCCCTCTGGCACTCAAATAGACTACAGCCCTGTTCAGGCATTTCCCAGAATTCCATTCAATCCCAACCCCTACCCCTCACATGTTCCTGGGTTATCCCAGGCCAATGAAGACTGGGACTTGTCTCAGGTCACACTGCCAGGCTGTGGCTTAGGGACCTGTCTCAGGTCCCTTCCCTGGCTCAGCATGCAGCCTGACAGACCTGCCTATTTGTCTGTAAATCTTCATGCCAGGTCTCTCTCTGCCTCTCTGGACAACCTCCTTGTCCTCATCCATGGAACTCAGGACTGCCCCAGTACTTCCCACATGACCCTTAGCAAAGTTCTGTGATGATGGTGACCAGCTGCCAACCCACACCTGTGAGTGTCCAGCAAGGCAGGCCCTCCTGCCCAGTGAGCTGCCTGATCCTTCAGGGAAAGCCTTGGGCTGCCTCCTGGGGGCTACTGGTGACCTCTTACCTAAGATCCAGTTCAGTCCCAAGCCTGCAAAGGGGTCTCAATGGAACCTCCTGCCCCTAAATGATAGCTGGGGTGTGTGTATTTGTGTATGGGGGTGTGTGTTTAAAGGGTTGGGTGATCTGACTTCCTAGTGCTGTGGACATGCCTAAACTCAGGGCTGGACTGGAGGGAGGTGCTGGCCTCCCCATCCTGATCCTCCCTAGGCAGCCAGCTGAGCCTGCCGGTGGCCCGGACGATGGGGAAGGGAAAGGTCCTCAAACCCTGATTAGAACCATGTGGCCCAACTTTAGGGTAGAGGGGAGCAGCCCCACTTCTAGGCCAGCTATGCTACCTCCTAGTCACTTAGATCTACAGTTCCCCCTTCTTTTGTGACTTCTCCACCCTCCATCCCTACCCTATTAGCTCACCTACCCACCCTCTCCTGCCCTTCCATCTCTGGATAGTGTCTCCCCACCATATGATGCATCGCTGTCTCCTCTCCTCCCTAGCTAAGTGTATCTGAGGGTTGCTGAGGGAGTCAGTGAGCCCAGGTGACACATAGACCACCCTCCAGGGAAAGATTGCCTCTAACTGATAACAGACCCTCAGCCCCTGCCCCTGCCTCAAAGCTGTCCTTCCTACTACTCCCTTCCAGTCCCTCATCCCCAATAGAACTGATGGAGAACCTCCCGGCACCAGGCCTGGAACCCTGCTGAACTGATCATGCCAGAATGACTTGCTCTCTCTTCTCTGCAGGTTCCAACCCAGAGCGATCACCAATACCCAGCCCACCTGGCTCCCCAAGGACCCAGGAGAGCTGTGGCATTGCCCCTCTCACACCCTCACAGTCTCCAGTAAGCCCAGATCAGGGACTGGGGCTATGGGAGGCCTGGGTGGCAGAGGGGGTGGAACCTGGCAGAGTTATGGCAGGGCCTGGGCTGGGAAGGAAGAAGGGGCAGGTGCATTCCGCCTCGCCCTGCCCCTGTGCACTCTAATCACACACCCCCAGGAGGATTAGCCTTGAGTGGCCTTGGGCTACTGGGCAGGTAATTCCCACATAACTAACTCCCAGCCCGCCCTGCCACAGGATGACACCCAGGGGCCACTGCGACTGGCTGCGGTGGGTGGTGGGGCAGGCATATGGTTTTGATAGGTTCTCATAGCACTAGGGCCTTTCAGAGTTGCTCCACCTCCTGCCAACCAAAGTCCCACCTTACTTCAAGACACACTGGAGGAAGGGAAGTAGGTTGCTAAAAAAAATAGTTTGAAAACTACTAGTTTGAAGTTTCTAGGAAATAGCCTTCTCACCCCCAGTTCCCTGAGGGTCTTGACCTGGTGATCTAGCTTGGGGGGTCCTCTTGTTCTCAGAGAACTCAGGCCTGGCCTGGGAGAAGTCTGTATGTGCGTGGGTCCTCTCCTCTCTGCCACAGAATTGGACAGAATCTGATTTGTGTCGCTGTGGCCACCAAAAGAGTAAAAGGGTAAAATATGCACAGGTCCATGTAAAGCTGTAAAACTGCCAGAGGAGCAAAATGGCTCCTAGCTGTGCCGAGACTGGTGTAGGCAGGGAAGATGGTGGGAGATGGGGCTGGACCAAGGCAGTCCAGGCAGTAGCTAGGTGAAGAATTGGAAATGGGAAGGCAGCTGCTGGAGCCCAAAACCACAGGGCTACCTGAGAAACCTCAGGCTTTCTGAGCAGTTGGTATGCCCAAGCCTCAGCCTGGAGCCAGGGAGGGGAGGGGAGCCCTGGCAGGCAGGTGGGCAGGTGGAGCTGGGCCAGGGCTGCTCTGGACCATAGCTGGCAGAGGGGACCAGTTCCCTGCTGGCAGCTGGCCAGTCCCTGCTGGCTGCTCACTTACTCTGGGTCTTGGACTTGCAGAAACCGGAGGCCCGAACCCCTCAGCAGGCCTCCTTCTCCGTGGTGGTGGCCATTGACTTCGGTACCACATCCAGTGGCTATGCCTTCAGCTTTGCCAGTGACCCTGAGGCCATCCACATGATGAGGTGACAGTGGCTGGGATGGGAGATTGAGGGGAGGGGGATCCCCAATCCTGAGATGGCCCTGAACCCAGAAATAGTCACTGAGACATGGGGTCTTCTCAGAGCTGCTTCCATCCCTAGTCTAGGCTCCCCACTGGGACAAAAGGTTGGAGGATGGCCTCACATCTGGTCTCCAGTCCTCAAGTGGAGCACTCCCCCCTCTGCCTGAAATGTGGGACTTTAGTTTTATTTTTAAGTTTTTATGTATTTATTTACTTTTGCATCGTTGGCAATGGAACCCGGGGCACGTGCTAGGTGCTCTACCACTGAGCAACACCTCTCAGCTCAGGGGTTTGTTTGTTTGGGGCAGTGCTAGGGGAATTTATTTTCAATTTAAAAATTTTTGTTGAGATATAACAAACTTGCAATAAAACACTTTTTATTGGGTTATACACAAACATATATATCTAATATATGTGTTTTCAAGATAAAAGCTATAATAAAACTTGCTTTATTTTATTTATGTATTTATTTATTTTTGTGGTACTGGGGATTGAACCCAGGGGTGTTCTGCCATCCCGAATCCTTTTAATTTTATTTTGAGACAGGGTCTTGCTAAGTTGCTGAGGCTGTCTTTGGACTTGCAATCCACCTGCCTCAGCCTCCCGAGTCTCTGGGATTATAGGTGTGTGCTACGGTGCCAGCTCTCTCTTTCTTATAAAACCACTGGGATTCAGTCATGGGGTCTTCACCTTAACAACCTTATTTTAGTCTTTATCTCTTCCTGAAGGCCTCACCTCTAAACACCATAAATGGATTAAATCTTCACCCTCCTAGTACCTCACAATGGGGATTAAATTTCAACAGATGAAACCTTAGAGGACACTTAAACCATATCCAAGCCATAGCAACTCCTCTCTGGATCTCAAAACCCTGATCCTTTGAATGTATCTTACTAAGACTGCCGCCAATAGGTGAAGCTACAGAAGACTCCAAACTCTCAACCAAGACTAGTATGGGAGATACAGGGGAGCTTCACAAGACCTGGGAAGCTGTGTGGAAGGGTAAATGGAGAGACAGAGGCCACTGACCCCAAAAAACATGAGACTTGAGCTTCCTGTGAACGGGGACTGATTTTCCCCTTTCTCTGCTCCCTCCACATGACAGGAGGCCACAAAGGCACTTAGAGCCCTCTAGGAGCTGCAGGGCATCCCAGCTGGCATGCTGATCAGCATACACAGCTGAGGCCGTGCCAGGTCCCATGAACACATGAAGGGACACTGTCCCATGAAAGTGATGGTCACAGAAAGAAACTGAGGAACATCTTGACGTCCCAGGCCTTCTCACCACCACCAGCCACCAAGCCCCATCATTTCTAGGCCTCCCTAATATCTCTGGCATACCCATCCACTCCTCTTCATGGCCACGACTCCAGCCTAAGTTCAGCCCCCATCCTCTCTCACGTGCCCTGCTGCAACATCCTCCTTCCTGGTGTAGCTTCTGCATCCTCTTTTTCCTCCAATCTGCTCTACACGGGGACCAGCGACCTCCCTTTCCAAAGGTAAATGCAGTCATATCCCTTTACTCCCTTACTTAAAATCCACCCAGATAGAATTCTGGTATGACATTTAAAGCTCTTCCTAATCTAGAATTCCTGTATTTGTCTTTCCTGCTGCATATTGAGCCAATCTAGAATTGGTTCCCCTGCTCTTTCACACCTCTAAGCTTTTGCACACGCTCCTCTCTGCCTGGATGCCCAATTCCTTCCCCCTAAGGGCTGCAATGGCAAACTTGGCCTGAAGAGGTCAGGGCATCAGAGAAGGAAGAGGAACGGGGAGGAAAGGATTTGCCAGGGAAGAAAGTGGGCAGGGAGTTCTGAGTGTAGGTCCAGAAGTCCCTGTAGACAGGGAGTTTCAGAATCCCAGTCAGGGTTTTGGGATCTGCCAGAGGCACAGTCTCCTAAGGTGTAACTGCTAAGGTGGGTCAGATGGAAATGGTCTTGAAAGACTTTGAAGGAGTTTGGCCTTGGAGGATGGCCTCCAGGAGGGTAAGGTGGCTGGCTGGGAGAGGGCTTCTGCCAGTGTTCCAGAGATAATACATCAGGAGACCAGATGCAGGTCAAAAGATGGTGGCTTTTTGCTGCTTGAAGGGTTACAGAGAGGAGAGGTCAAATGGTGTGACTTAATGGAAGAAACAGGGGTCAGATGGGACCAGTGACCCCATGGATAGGGAAGATTCCATCAGTACCATTTATGGAGATTTAAGTAGGTGCCATCTATTTTTCCCAAGAACAAATCTTCCCTCATTTACTCTTCACAAGAACCCTAAGAGGTAGATACCATCATTATACCATTTTACAGAAACCGAGGCTCTGAGTTGTGTCCTGCCTGAGGTTACACAGCTGGCCGCAGAGCCAGCACCCAACCCCATGAAGGATGATTGCCGCCAAACCCACTGACGACTCGTCCTGTGCCTCCACAGGAAATGGGAGGGCGGGGATCCAGGCGTGGCCCACCAGAAGACCCCTACCTGCCTGTTGCTGACCCCGGAGGGATCCTTTCACAGTTTTGGCTACACTGCCCGTGATTACTACCATGACCTAGACCCTGAGGAGGCGCGGGACTGGCTCTACTTCGAGAAGTTCAAGATGAAGATCCACAGTGCCACTGTGAGCCACATTCTGGCTCGGGGCAGGGCTCGGAGCAGGGCTGGAGCCAGGGAGGCGGGGCCAGGAGGGGAAAAGACGGGGTAAGTGAAGGGTGGGCCACGGCTAAAAGAAACAAGGAGGAGCCTGATGGAAGGATGGCTAAGGGGCGGGACTGAAGAGAGCTGGTCCAGGAGGTGGGCGGAGCTCATAGGTGGTGGGGCGGAGCTAAGGTGAGCGGGACTCGGGGCCAAGAAGAGTTAGAGGAGGAGCGAGGCTAAAGAGAAAGAGGTCATCAGGGAATGGTGGCAGACCTTTGGCTTACGGCAGAGTCTCCCTGTGTCCCTGCCAGGATCTCACCTTGAAGACCCAGCTAGAGGCGGTAAATGGAAAGAAGATGCCGGCCCTGGAGGTGTTTGCCCATGCCCTTCGCTTCTTCAAGGAGCACGCCCTTCAGGTGTGCTGCCACCCCAGTCCAACTAACTGGGGAAGGGACTCGGCCCTTCTACTCCTTCCTTTCCCCTTATCCCACGTGGTCCATCAGATGGATATGTAACTACTGCCAGATATTATAGACCATCTTCTCTAGTCCCCTGTCTTTCTATCTGGTCTGATAGGTGGAGGAGGGAGAGTCTTCCAACTCATCCTGGAAATCCTTCCTGGGACTTGGTTAGTTCCCCCAGATCCCACAGAAGGCTGAAGATGCTCCCAAGCCAGCTGTTTCCCTCACCGCTCCCTATTCCTCCAGGAGCTGAGGGAGCAGTGCCCATCTCTCCCAGAGAGGGACACTGTGCGCTGGGTGTTGACGGTGCCTGCCATCTGGAAACAACCGGCCAAGCAGTTCATGCGGGAGGCTGCCTACCTGGTGAGGAATGCAAGCAGAGCAGAGAACGCTGCTGCGGAAGGTCCAGGGCTGGCCCCAGACCCTCATCTCCTCATCGCCCCTGGGACCACAAATCATTGTGTAAAGACCTCCAGCCTTCCCCCGGTGGGAATTTTGGAGGGCCATTACCACCAGGAAAGAAGGGCTGTGGAAACAGGAAGCAGAATGATGAGGGGCCCAGCCCAGGCCAGTATAGACAGAACCCTTTTTGTTTGTTTGTTTGTTTTGTTTGTTTTGTTTTAATGGAATGCTTTATGAGTATGTGTCACCCTTGTGCAGGGGCCATACTAATCCTCTCTGTATTGTTCCAATTTTAGTAGATGTGCTGCCAAAGCGAGCACTAGACAGCATCTTGAGTTTCCTAGAAACGGAGCTCAAGATGGAGAGTCTTACGTGGTTTTCTGTTGAAAACAAGCTCTCAGGAGAAAGGGAAGGAGGAAGCAGGACAGGAGAGAGCTGAACAGGGATGTGATCTTGCAGGAGTCTAGCCTCAGCCTGGTCTCCCAGGGAACTCCAGAGGGAGAACTATAGCACTGAGTTGGCCACAGTGAGGAAAGGGTCCATGTCAGTCAGTGACATGATGCTGGGGGAATGGGAGGGATGCCTGTCCAAGAGAGGCTGTTCCCATTCAGTTGAGGACAATTGTCCAGAGAAGGAGCAGTTGTGAGCCAACAGCAGCAGACACAGCCGCAGGCAGGGCACCACGGACATCTACTTCAGTTGGCATCAGTACTTTCAGGAACACCCCTGCCTCTGCCCCAGCCATTGTAGGTTCTTAAACAGAGGGAAAGGACTATGAAACTATGAAGGGAGGTGATTCTGCCAATGTGTGCCAGTCTTCCTACCACAAAGATGTCCAAAGGCCTGGAGAAAGAGGAGGGTGCACAGGCACTACCCTCTCCAGTGTGAACAGAGAGGGGACCCAATCTCACAAAGCAAAACTCATTGCTTGGCCTTGCCCTTGGAGTTTTAGGGGACAGATCCTAGAACACCCAAAAGGGATCTTGCCCATAGGCTCCCTGGAGATATCAGTGCCCCCCAATACCTCCACCCCTGTGGGCCAGGCATACTGTAGGGGCCAGGTCTATAGGTATCTATGCTTCTCACTGTAAGCCAACCCTGAGCAAATGGGCATCTCCCCTCGGGATCAGGATAGAAGCAAAGCTGTCTGCAGCAAGAACACCTTCCTGTCCTAGTGTCCCTCTGCCCATTTACCAGCCCTGCTCCCTCCCACACTGCTCCCTGCTGCCAGCTCAGAAAGGGCTGACCCTGTGCAAAAAGTCTCCATCCCTACCCATGTGCCCCTCCTGCATCTGGTCAGAATCTGGGGAACCCCAAAATACCTAAAATACTTCCCAAAGGGATCTCCTGTCCTAATGCAGGAAATAACAAATTGTAAGTGTTTTTCTCCCCCGACACTGGCCTATCTTGGTGCCTGGAATTTCACTGTTTCCTTCCTGCTATATCAGATTCTCTGGGAACAAAGTTCTCCTGGGAGTGGGGCAGCCTGTGGCCAGTGTCTGACACCAGCCTGGTGAGCCCAAGTGGGCCCCCACCACCTCCTCTGCTCTACCACGCCCCAAACACTGGGCTAGAGTCTGCTAACACCCCAGCCTGTGCCTGCAAAGGGGAACCTTGCTACAGTTCTGTCATCTTCCTGTTGGGCAACCCCTGTTTTCCTTTGGCCATGGCCATGGCCTCCAGCCTGGTCACAGAGTGGCTGTGAGCTCTACATTTGTGCAGCATGAAGGGGCCTGAGAGGCCTAGCATGGGTGGGGTGTGACCGGGGTGGAGGTGGGGGCCCCCTGGTGTCCATCTTAGATGTGACAGCCCATAGCACTGTCTGGTCCTGCCCACCCTCCACCCCCAGGCTGGCCTGGTGTCTCGAGAGGATGCAGAACAATTGCTCATTGCCCTGGAGCCTGAGGCTGCCTCCGTCTACTGCCGAAAGCTGCGCCTGCACCAGCTCATGGACCTTAGTGGTCGGACCCCAGGTGGTGGGCGCCTGGGTGAGCGCCGCTCCATTGACTCCAGCTTCCGTCAGGGTGAGCTGCCTCAGGGACCTTGCCCAGCACTAGGTTGAAGACAGTTGCTCTTGGAGTGTCAGGGTCACTGAGGCCACAGGCTTCATGTCCAAGATGAAGGAGAAGGAGCTCCAATCTTTTTTTTTAATTATTTTTTTGTAGTTGTAGATGGACAGAATGTCTTTTATTTTATTTGTTATGTGGTGCTAAGGGTCAAACCCAGTGCCTCACCTGTGCTAGGCAAGCGCTCTGCCACTGAGCCACAACCCCAGCCCCAGAAGCTCCAATCTTGGGGAGGTGGCAGGAACATTCCTGGTGAAGTTCAATTGATAGAGGGAAGTGCAGCCCTGCTCTTGGAGCCATCCCCTAGTCTGGGAGGTGGAGGGGTTGAGATTTCACCTTGCCTAGAGGCACATAGTCTGAGGAGAGCAGGATTCACTCAGGCCTGAGACAGAGGTTGGAGGTGGGGCACAGCCCGCCCTGGGGCAAGTTGCTCAGGTAGGCACTGCCAAGAAGGAAATCTGCCCCCACCCTCGTCTTCAGGAGCGTTCCCTTAAACAGCCACTGCCCCAGCCCCAAGCTTCTGTTGCCAGAACCAGGCACTGAGGCCAAGGACAGCTATGGATAACATTGATCATCTTCCCAAATGTCATATCCCATGACAGGAAGAGGTCCCAAGCTCTGAGCTCCCCTAGAACACCCCCAGGTCTCCCTGACCCCAGCTCCTCCAAACCCTTCTAAGTCTGATTTTGCCTGGCCTGGTCCCTCCTGGGTTAAATAAAGGTCCTGTGTCCAGATATTGCCCTTTCCCAGTATGTGTGGGTAGGAGTTTCCAGAGCACTGGCTGCTCCAGGTGCTCTGGAGGGTCCTGGCAGGGAGGATGGGGATGAACGTGGTAGCATGGTCTGATTTCACTCTCCTGCTGTCCTCCAACCCCTAGCCCGTGAGCAGCTTCGAAGGTCCCGCCACAGCCGCACATTTCTGGTGGAGTCGGGCGTGGGAGAGCTCTGGGCAGAAATGCAAGCAGGTGCAGTACAGGGGAGATGGAAGGACACTTATTGGCCCCTTCAGGAAACCATATACTGATTGAAGGAAGGACACACCTAACCTGGCAGTCCCCTCAGTCACTAGCACCTTCCCTCTCACAGCTGTGCCCCTAACTCCCACTTCTTCAGAGTTCTCTGGAGGAGTCAGGAGTTGCAGAGCCTCTGCAACCATTTCTCTCCCACACCCTGTGCCCATATTTGGTGACCTGAGGTTCAAGCACTTGAAGGTCCTCACATCCCTCCCCACATCCTGGTAGTGGCAGAGCTCGGGACCTTGGGTAGGGCTGGAGACTGAGCCAGGCTGGAGGGGGCGCAGGATTGAGGGTTCAAGGCAGGCCATGCATGTTTGCCTGTGCCAACTGTTGCAGGAGACCGCTACATGGTGGCCGATTGTGGGGGAGGCACTGTGGACCTGACTGTGCACCAGCTGGAGCAGCCCCATGGCACCCTCAAGGAGCTCTACAAGGCATCTGGTGAGTAGCCAGGCAGCACCCTTGCTACGAAGTGCAGGGCCCAGCGCCCGCCAATGGTCCCTGGTGGGCCAGTGGGCGCTGACACCCCTTCCACCCTCGGGCTCACTGTAGGCGGCCCCTACGGCGCGGTGGGCGTGGACTTGGCCTTTGAGCAGCTGCTTTGCCGCATCTTCGGTGAGGACTTCATTGCCACCTTCAAAAGGCAACGGCCGGCGGCCTGGGTGGATCTCACCATCGCTTTTGAGGCCCGCAAACGCACCGCGGGCCCGCACCGTGCGGGGGCGCTCAACATTTCGCTGCCCTTCTCCTTCATTGACTTCTACCGCAAGCAGCGAGGCCACAACGTGGAGACTGCCCTGCGCAGAAGCAGGTGGGTCCAGGGGCCCGTCTCAGGCGGGATTTGCTTTTGGGGACTGGAATGCCCCTGCCAGAGACGGTCGTGGGCCCCACAGGACGGTCGCTGTCCGCGTGGACTGTTGGATTACAGAAATCTCGGCGGGTTAAGGGGCGTAAGTACCCAGTGGAGCAGCCCAGGAATCCAAACCCCAAATTTGGCAAGAGGAAGAATAAAGGGTGGGTGGGGGGAGTTCGGATGTGTATCTTCTCCTGCCCGCCTCTCACCTTGCCAGTCGGCCAACTAACGTAACGTCCCTTGGCTTCTCTGCACCTAGTCAAGGAGAAGCTCTTCTCCTCGAACCTCTTGCCTAGGACTGTAGAAAGCTGCGGAGTCGGGTGGAGATTAAATGCCAGCATCTATGTCCACCCTTTACGCTTAACCTGCAGTCAGTGCCCAAGCACATCCCCCTGGCGGCAGGGATAGGGAATGAAGAACACAGATTCCAAACTTCCGCAAGCATCCTGACCCTGACTCATGGGCCTGTGCCCTCTTTTACCACTTACAGTGTGAACTTCGTGAAGTGGTCCTCACAGGGGATGCTCCGGATGTCTTGTGAGGCCATGAATGAGCTTTTTCAGCCCACGGTCAATGGTATCATCCAGCACATAGGTGAGTGCCTAAGCTCTGTCCTCCATTCACTCCGATTAGAGAATAATTCCCCTCATCAGTGCCTGGTAGCCACCACACATCCATTCACTGGGATGAGATCCAGAATCACCTGAAATACCTGGAGCATGCAGTATGGCAGCGATTATGAACTAGAAGGATGATATGTATCCCTGCCAAATTAAAGAACTGGGATGAGACCCAGAATCATCTGAAATACCTGGAACATGCAGTGTGGCAGTGATTATGAACTAGAAGGATGATATGTATCCCTGCCAAGTTAAAGAACCTCTGGGGCCTCAGCATCCCCATTTATAAAATGGGGTGATCATACTAAGTTCCCTAAAATGCTATCACAGGGATTAAATGAACTGAAGTGTCTAGAGAGAGGGCACACTGTCCTGCACAGTGTATAGGTGTTTGACACTGTAAATGCTGGTCCCGATCCCTTACCCTCCATGGGGTGGTGGGAAAGAAGTGGGTGATGACAGAGTGTTGGGGAAGCAAAACCCATGAGGACTGCCAGGAGCTCTCAGTGAAAGTGCTCAGTGTTTTTATCAGGACATAGTTCAAATGGCTAGTTTTTAATTGCCTGAAGAGCACAGGTGGGGGAGAGGGGAGGCGCCAAGTTACCATGAAGTTGTCGCCTCAGTGGCTCTTTCTCTTCCCTTCCCTCCTCCTCATCCCCCATCTTGTTTCTGCCCCACAGAGGCATTGCTGGCACGGCCAGAGGTGCAGGGTGTGAAATTGCTGTTCCTGGTGGGCGGCTTTGCGGAGTCTGCGGTGCTACAGCATGCAGTGCAAGCGGCGCTGGGCGCCCGTGGCCTGCGCGTTGTGGTCCCTCACGACGTGGGCCTCACCATCCTCAAGGGCGCGGTGCTCTTCGGCCAGGCCCCGGGCGTGGTGCGGGTGCGCCGCTCCCCGCTCACCTACGGCGTAGGCGTGCTCAATCGCTTTGTGGATGGGCGCCACCCGCCTGACAAGTTGCTGGTGCGCGATTGCCGCCGCTGGTGCACCGATGTCTTCGAGCGCTTCGTCGCCGCGGAGCAGTCGGTGGCCTTAGGCGAGGAGGTGAGGCGTAGCTATTGCCCAGCGCGCCCGGGCCAGCGGCGCGTGCTCATCAATCTGTACTGCTGCGCCGCAGAGGACGCGCGCTTCATCACCGACCCCGGCGTGCGCAAGTGCGGCGCGCTCAGCCTCGAGCTCGAGCCCGCCGACAGCGGCCAGGACAGCGCCAGCGCGCCCCCGGGCCGCCGTGAGATACGAGCCGCCATGCAGTTTGGCGACACCGAGATTAAGGTCACTGCCGTGGACGTCAGCACCAATCGTTCCGTGCGTGCCTCTATCGATTTTCTTTCCAACTGAGGGCGAATCGGCCCCGCCCTCTTTCGGTCCCTCGGTCTGGAGAGTGCGGTGGGAGCAGAGGAACTGACCAGTTCTGAGGTCAGCGCCCCTTTCCCAGCCCTCCATCCTGGGGAGATGAAGTCTAGAGGAAGGGTGGGTACATATGGAGACTCGCTTTGGGATTGCGCTTTGATTCGCGGATTGGAAGGCCAAAGGGCCTGAAGGGCCCCCACCCCGCCAAGTACCAAGAACTTCCGAGAGGTTTGCAAGATGGGAGGGCCCAGACTGGCAGGGTGTGTGTGATCCCTTAGAGAGAATTCTTCGACATAAGACTAAGCCCTGGCCTGAACACGGGTTGGGGGAGAAGCAGCAGCAAGATAGGCTGCCAGGTGCCACTGCAGGAGGGAGGTTGAGAAGGGTCTGGGCCTGAAGGGCCACAGTTCACTAATTGATGGGCTGCTGCCACAGGGGAGCCAGGCAGAGCAACCCCAAGCCACAGGTAAATGACAAGTGGACATTAAAGGGACAGGTGTTAGTAACGACTTCCTGGATATGCTCACCACCCAAATATGACTCTTAATTGTAGAAAGGGCAGTAGCTGACAAGTGGGGAGTAAGGCACATTATTATGGTGAAGGCAACTGTGAGGGGATGTGGAGACATGCTCCAGAACCCAAAGAGAGCCTGTGAATGACCCACCCCACTTGCACTGCTTGGATGGGCAGCTGAGCGAGGGTAAGGAGACAGAGGAAGCACTGGGGGATGGTCCCAACTCTGCCATCGATCCATGTGCCATCAGAACATTCCCTAAGCACCCACAGGCCTGCTTCCCCAAGTGTGAAATGTCAGGTATATCCTTCAGTCATGACATGCAACACCCCACCCTGAGGCTCACACTAAAATGACAATAAAGCATTTATGCTCAAGGGCAAGCCACAGCCTGCTGGTACCACACAAGTGGGGACCCTAATAGTTGGAGTACTGTGGGAGGCATGAGTGCTAGAGAGAAGGGAGAAAGTTTTCAGCTGTGCACAAGGCAGGAATAGGCCATAAGGGGGTGCTGCTGTCTTCTATCAAATAGCCCAAACAGACCTCTCCCTGGCCAGGGCAGAAGGCCCGTCCTCAAACAAACTGGGGAACTAGCCTCTGGCCTAAAATGCCACACCACCTGTGCACAGCTCTTCTGGGGCTCTTCACTGGGTGTGCTTGCCTCCTGAAAGAACTAGTTACCCAAGTCATTCCCTGGCCCATCTGTGAGGCACTGGACAATCTTGAGACCCCAGAGAACAAAAAACCCATTGGTCTCTGGTATCCACTGAAATTTTTATTTCTTATGGGTTCTATCCCAACCAGTCATTTAAAAACCAAGTAACACAGACCTGAGGGGCAGGGGCTGGGAACTGCACCTCCCTCCTACTCACAAGGTAGCAGTGGGGAAGAGGGAGGGGTGGGAGAGGTGGCTGAGGCAGAGAGGCAGCAGCAGCAGCAGCAGTAGTAATGGGGCATTGGCGTCACAGAGCCACTCAGTCCTCTCCCAGACCCTGACTGGAGCCCACATGGCTTGGGATGGAGAGTGGATAGAACCCACCCCAGGCTCTCCCCTTCCCCTCCTTGGATAGCCTCCTTGGGGGCTCAACCCATTTCTTCTGGCAGGAGACTGAGGCACACGAAGAGGAGGAAGTGGGAGAGGAGAACACAGGAGAGGCGGGGTGGTGGCAGAATGAAGGCAGAGGTGAGAGGTGTGGGTGAGGCCCCAACACCATCCCTTCACCCACCCTGGGGGAAGGGCGAGGAAGCCACATCATCACGCAGGTGGGGTTTAAGGCTGAGGGGCCCCAAGGCAGCTTGGCCAGGTGCGGGGCTCAATCGAAGCCGTGCCAGTCGCTGTGCTCAGAGTCATACTCCAGCTCTGCACCCACACACTTGACACCATCCAGGAGCATGGGCGTGCCATGGTGCCGGTCTGCAAAGCAGGCATGCAGGTTGGTGTGTCCCTTGTGCCCTGGTCCCACCCCAAAAGATCTCCTGTCCCCTAGGGATCAGGGAGAGGAAGCTGGGAGGACCTGAGCCAAGAGGTTGGGACCCCAGGCTGGACAAGGATCCCCAAGGCTAATCTTGCATCTGCTCCCTTCCAGCCAGATTTATGCCTTACACTCACCCATGACACGTGCCTGTACCATCACGCGTACACAGGCGCCTGTGCCACCCTCGCAGGCTAGTAGCATCTCCTCTTTGAGGACGCCCTCCTTGTGTGCTGAGTACTCGCACTTGATGCTGTAACCTGCCCAAAGACAGGGACAGGTGGGCCATTAGCACTTCCCACAGCTTCACAATCCTGTCCCCAACACGCATAATCATCACCCATCACAAGACATGCTAAGCCTTCTGGAGAATGGGGCAAGGATGGCCCTCCAGAGCCCAGAGACTTAGTCTCACTGCTAAGATGGGCCTACAGGCCTAGGAATCATCCCTTGAGATTGATATGCCTCTGGCCTACAGGCCACACCCAGCATGGCTCCCAGGATGAGGCAGACTCAAACTCAGGCTTCCAAAAGAAAGAACTGTGTATTTCACACAAAGGCAGGCAGTGAAGGGGGTGTTGGAGAACAAAGGAGGCAGGGAGGCGGACCGAGCAGATTGGTGGCAAGAGCAAGGCAAATGCCTGAGGCACATTGCTTGAAGTCCACTGAAGGGCAAGGTCATGAAGAGGTAGGGAAAGGGGGATATGAAACTGAAGCTGGGGTTTGTGGGCAGCACAAGAAACTGACACCCTAGCCTCTACCAAGCTGAGGGTAGGGGATAGAGTAGGGCCTGAGGCCAGCAGGGTTGGGAGAAGCAGTGTGAAACCTAAAACCTGGGACTGGTGGGTGCTAGAAGTTAGCCATACAAAGTTCCTGCAGCTCCAGCAGGTTATTCTTAAGGGCAGGCAGGAGGGAGGGTTGGAGGCCCAAAGCCAGTGGCTCCCATCTTGGTGTCTTCCCCACTAAGGAAACCATCAGGCAATGGGCTGATGCAGGCCTGCAGGGTGAGTTCAACAGCTTCTGTCTAAGAAGGGAGGCCTGGGGCATGGGAACTACTAGGTTATCACTGCAAGCTCATAAGAGGTACCATGTCCCTGACTTGAAGTACCCCATATTCTCACTCCCACTCACATCTGGGACCTGCTAGAGGAGGACAAGCCCCCAGAACCCCAGGAAGGGACACACCTTCAGGGATGGGCATGACGCTGAGGAGCTTGAGGTGAAGGCTGGGAACAGGTGCCTCACGGATGTCCTTGCTCAGCCTGCGCACAGGGGGCAGAGTGAAGGTAATCTCATACCTGTGCAGGATCTTCAGGAAGCCAACCTGTAGTAGAAGGGATGAGAGGACAGGTACCTCCAGTTACTGCTTCTCCCGAAGCCCATCCAGGCCATGCTGCCTATGATCCTTGTGGACACCACCAACACCTGTTTCTCTGGAAGCCTGACTCTTTCCATCACTCTAGCTGGTCTCTACCCCAAGCCTGATGGCTCCAGGCCCTTTGGCAGAATCAATTCCCCCGAAGGCCAGCACAATCCTCATCATCTGTCAAGGACCCCACATTCCTCAGTGGCCTATTTTATAAAGATGGAAGTTAGAAAATGATTGGCTGAAGATCACATTATGTGACCAGGGAAAAGTCCTTCCTAGACCTCTCAGCCACTCTTGCCACGTGTGGCACAGAAGACACTAGCCACTGCCCTCTCCACAAAGGGAGGTTCAAAGTTCTATAACTCAGACCATCCACCAGGCCCCACTACTACCAGCACCTGTTCAGGACCAGTAGCCCAGGGTCAGGGATGCTGGTCCTCCAGTCCCTAATTTGGAAACACCGGGCAACAAAAAACATCATGGGATGAGGGATAGGATGGAATTAGATAAGTGGACACCAGGGAGTAGGGGTACAGTTCAGTGCTAGTTCACACTTAGCACGTGTGAGGCCTTGGGTTTGATCCTGCACCAATTAAAACCCAAAACGAACTCCAGACCAGCTATGTCACTCCACAGATGGCCCACAGACCTGGCTTCTGCCTGCCTTGCTGGCATCAGGTACACCCACCTGCTCACGCAGAGGCCCCTGTCCATGGCCCATGGAATTTGTTGTTGTTTAGTACCAGGAATTAAACCCAGGGGTGCTCTACCACTGAAATACATTCTCAGCACTTTTTATTTTTTATTTTGAGACAAAGTCTCACCAAGTTGCTTAAGGAAGGCCTTGATAAGGTGCTGAGGCTGGCTTCCAACTTGCTCCTGCCTCAGCCTTCCTAAGTAGCTGGAATGTCAGATATGGGTCATCATGCCTGCTTGCATATTTGTTGTTTACACACAGTGTTTGGCAACCAACATTGTCCTTCTGGGACAGATGCTATCCTTAGAAACTCAGTGGTGTGAAGTGCTGGGGAGTGAACCCCAGCATGCTAGAAAGGCACTCTTCTGCTGAGCTACATCCCCAGCCCCTTATATTTTTCTCTCATAGATATGAATGGATTTTGCAATGAAAGCAGGGAATTGTTTTTGGTTTTTGTTGTTGTTGTTTTACTTTTGTTTTTTAAGCTTTGGTTCATTCCATATTTTTCCCTGGGGAAAAAGGTCAGCTGTAGGAGAAAGAAGGAAGATGTTAGGGTTAGACACATACAAACTAGGGCCCCTTTCTCAAGGACCAAACCTCTGCACCCCACCACAGGGCATTCCTGCTCAACTCTGGATCCTGAGTTTATTGACCAACCTGAAGATCTCAATCTGGCCCCTCCAAAGATTCCCTCTTGCCCTTTCCAAGTGAATAGGGGACCTAACAGTCTCTTAGCAGTTGAAGGAGCCATGCTGGTGCGTGTGTGAGACATGGCCATGAGAAGGGAGTGCTCCACCAAGTAGAAAATGTGGGGTGAAGCAGGATATGGTTCAGTGATAGAGTATATGCTTAGCAGGCACAAGGCACTGGGATCCATGCCCAGGACCAAAAAAAGAAAACACGGGGTAATAAATACCATTACAAAGAGCCCAAATCAGTCAGAGATTTGGCAAACAGTAAAAAGTCACACTTTGTTGTCACCAAACATCTGCATCACATATTCTTCAATTCTCATACCAACTATATGGGGTGTGAACTGTCTCCACTGGAAGGAAAATAAATGGAGATGACCTGCCTAAGGTCACAAAGCTAGAATGGCAGGTCTAGACCTGAATCCAGGCTGTGGCATGACAGCCTCAACACTAGCCTTCCATCCCTACTGTCTGGGCGAGGCCAATGGCAACAGCTCCAGTCACCTGGTGATGCATTCCTCTCACTGACCCTGCCGCCACCACCACCATTTTACAGATGGGGAAACCAAGGCTCAGGGAGGGACAAGGCATGCCTGTGAATGCCACTGAGGAAAGGGGGCAGATAGTCCCAGGAAGCTGAGCAGAGCCAGAGAGGAAGTAGAGTGAAGCGGATTCTGGGGGAAATGTGAACATACCTTGACCAGAAAACTGCTGTCACCCTCCTGGGTGACCATGACCACTGAATCATGTAGCTTCTCATCAAAGTGGACGTGGCTCTGGGAGCCTTCAGCATCATGGCCTGCTGCAAAGCGGATACTCCGGACTCTGGGCTTATTGCCTAAGAAGAGTGGGAGAAGAATCCAAGGGTGGCTAGCTTCTCCTACCCCTAGAAAACTATGTCCCCCTTATTCACTTGCCATCCCCAAACTTTCCTTGATATCACCCAGCACCCACTTGGTCAGGCCAATTTCAGGACTAAGTTCACTAGCAGTCATGAAGCTTGAGATCCCCTACCTCATTTCTACCTGCCAGTCCTCTAACAGCATGGTTGTGGGTCCCTTAAGGTTGGCTGATACAACACACACCCCCTTATTTGGAGGGGAGAGGCTGTCACCAGAGACAGGAAGACACAGATTCTCCCCAGGTGCCCAGCAATGTAGCCCAGGCCTCGGCACTCCTTCACAGTGCCACGCTTCCCAACCCTGGCAGCATCTCTCTCAGGTCTGTCAGTGCACGAGACTCCAGTCTACTCCCCCTAATGACCTCGAGCAACCTGGGGGCCAGAGACAGAAGCGGATTCTAGGTGCTCTACTTGGAGATAACAGAAATGATGAGGGTTAAAAACCACACTCTATCCACCTAGGAGAGGCTGCAACTACCATTAGTGCTCACTGATAACTGGCAGGTTCAAGAAGAAAGAAGCTAGGGACCCTCCTCACCCTCCCCATGCCCTTTCCTTCTCTGCTTAGCCCTTGTCAAGGCCCTTGGCTGTCCCCAAGCTGGGTCTGGTTCTCCGAGGCCTAAAAGATCAGGGGGTTGAGAGGGGAAGAGTGGTGGGGAGTCAGGTCAAGTGCCTGGTCTGAATGGTCACTCAGGCTGGGGGAGGCCAAGGGCATGAATCCAGTCCTCTCTGACACCCCAGCCCTAGACCTCCTAAGAGCCCTGTCTAGAGTCCTTTGGTGGGAAGGCCTGGGTCAGCCTTGGCCTGGGTTCTTAGACATTCAGCAAAGGCCCTGGGGGCTAGCCTGGCACATCCACAGTTCCTGTTGTACTCCATTAACCTGACCATAAGATTTTACCAGACCTCCCTTGCCTAAAACTCTCCAGTAGCCCTCTGGATTCAGTGAAATCCAGATTCCCTTTTATAGCCTGCTGTGACCCTACCCCTCTCCCACTTTCAGTACTCACCACAAGCCCTTCATGTCTCCGGACCACTAGCAGTACAATAGAGGGGCTCACACGAGACACAGGAGCACACACCTCCAGAAAACAGCAAACCAAGGAACCAGTAGGGGCCCCTGCTAGGGCTTGGGTGATCTCCAGGACCTGGCACACACTGACATATTCTGAATGACATTCATATACACGTGCATACAAACACACACACACAAAGAGCTGAAGCAGGCCCCCCAAGCAAAAATGTCCCCTAAGATCTCATGCATACCCACAGGCCAGGAAGACACTCACCCTTGTTGGCCGCAGCCATGGACGCCCTCCCTGCCACCAGGTGAAACACACAGCTCCTGCTGTACACCTCCACTCAAGCTCAGCAGCCTCCCATGCTCCAGGGACACAAGAAGAAGCCTGAAGGAGGGGGGATGGAGAGGGCAGCAGTCAGGACCACCCATAAGCCCATGGTTGGGGGAGAGCAGAGGATTTTCCTTTAGGAAGGACTCAAACTGCTGCTGCTCTCAGCAGCCCAAGTGGGGCCTGCATCCGTAGCACAAGGGTATGTCTGACATATACCAAGTGCCCTCACCTCTTCCTGACCCCCTTCTGACCCAAGGCCCCTGCCAGCACAGGCTAAGTTTCTGGTTGCCAAAGTGCCAGCACAGGACAAGCACTCAGTCCACCTGAGGCTGGCAGGAAAGGTAGCCTAGAAAGAAAGGGAACTTTGTTAGTAATTTTTAGGGGCCAGTTCTGGCACTGCTGACCCTAAAGGGTATGCCCAGGGGTCACATTATTCATGTCACATATCCAGTGCAGCTAAGTGCTGGTCAGTCAACAGCATGCTTGGAGATGGGAAAGAATAGGGATCACATGAGATAAATCTATCCTTGGAGCTTTCCCTCCTGGTGGTCAGTCAGAGCCACATACTGAACAGCGGCCCATGGAAGGGATATTAACCCATCTGAACCCACCATCCTGACCCTACCCTGAATCTCAGGAACCCACCATCCAGACCCTGTCCTGACTCAGCTCCCAAGGGCTGCCTCAAGTGCAGAGGCAAGTGTGAGGTGTCCTAAGGATGCCTCTGATGGACTAAGCTGGCCCCATCTAAGCATCAAAAAGAATAAGAAGCACAACTGATGGAAACAGATGGAATACATAAAATCAGAGCATTCACAGAGATTACAAAAAAAGAACAAGGAAAGTAAAACAAACACAAACCCTCATGTGTCACCACTGATGGCAGCAGTGCCCCTTAAAGAGAAATAATACCGCCTGTCCCTCAGCCTTTCTTGCAAGCAAACTGCCCCGGTGGTTGACAGAAAGCTCTTCTTCACTGCAGATTTCTTACTAATAAATAACAAACGAACAACCAAATGTCAAGCAATTCTACAGTGCTAAAGAAACAAATGCCAGAGGCAACAACAGTGAGAAGATGCTGAACCACGAAGGAAAAGTGGATAAAAGCAGATACACACAGATGCTCAAGTTCCACGGATGAATGACCTGGTGTTCTTAATGGGGAATAACACAAGTTTGCAATGAGGGGATGTGACATCAACAGGCCACACACGGGTCTGTCCCCCTCACTAACCACAGGACAACCTGACACACTGATGCCTCCTGAAGTGAGGCAGGCAAAAGTCACAGCACCACTGACAAGGGATCCTTGCCAAAGATGCTTAACCTGGATCTGACAGGGCCTCTAGCCCCCACTCCTCAATTACTGAAAACCAGAGGACAGCAGAACAAATCAAATGATGCTATGAGCAGACAATGAGACAAATCCAGGCTGAATATTCCACAGGACGAGTGACCTGTTTTGTTTTGAAGGTGCGAGAAAAAAGATACAGAAAGATTGTTCTAGATAGTATTGGCAAATTATTGCCTCTTGGGCCACCACCTGTCTTTTGTAAATAAAGTTTTACTGGAACACAACTGTTCTCATTCATTTACTTATTGTTTGTGGCAGCTTTTGCACAAAAACAAAACTACTTTGAGCAGTTGTGACAGAGACCATATGGTTGCGAAGTCTAAAATATTCACCATCTAGCCCTTTACAGAAATGTTTTGCCAACCCCTGTTCTAGATTAACACATACTTAAGGGACAGAAAAATCTACAGGACAACTGACCTGGTTTTTACACTGAATCAGCTGCAAAAGGGACATGGGGGAGGGGGTTTCTAACTCCCTGTAAAAAGACATTTGGGGGCTAATTAGGGAATGTAAGTGAACAGGATAGTAGATGACACTAAGAAATTAGCTGACTTTGTTAGGTGAGATTATAGAATTTGTAGATGCACATAAAGGAGTGCATCTTTATTTTCTCAGAGAAACACACTGAAGTGCTTAGAGATGAGTGACCAATGAATGACCTTGGCTAGTCCAGGGAATGAAGAAAAACCATGGGGTGGCCTCATAGTCAGGGGCTGGGCTTGTTAAGTGCATGACTTGAGATCCCTCAGGGGCTGAGTCAGACAAGTCCACCCAGGTCCAAGC
The DNA here is from genome assembly GCF_902686445.1 of Sciurus carolinensis. Classification (NCBI taxonomy): domain Eukaryota; kingdom Metazoa; phylum Chordata; class Mammalia; order Rodentia; family Sciuridae; genus Sciurus; species Sciurus carolinensis. The sequence continues at coordinate 29,278,699 of NC_062214.1, forward strand.
TGTGTATTCACAGTTTGGGTCCCAGAAGTCCCCTGGTAGGAAGCCTAGAGATGCAGGGAGGGGCAAGGTTCAGAGCTGTGGAAAGCAAGGTAAGTTAGAGCAGCAATGCCCCTCCCTTGGAGGTTAATTTCCAGGCCTAACTTGCAAGGCCTACTCACCTGTGGCCAGGACTGCTCTGGGGTCAGCTTTCCTCTAAGGAACCTGGCCTTGGAAAGCAGTCTGTCCCAACCCATCCACTCCACCGTCCCCGCCCCAAGCTATAAACTCAGAACATATGACAAATAGCCAAAAGCAAAGATGCCAGGCTTCCTTCCTTCCTCGAAGAGGCTGTTCCAACCATGCTTCTATAGCCATGGAGTAGTGACAGTCCAATGTCCACAAGCCTCCCCTACCCTTGTACCCTGAAGTTCCCTGCTAAAACTCTTAACCAAAGGATGATGAGCAAAAGTTCCTAGAGGCCCTCTTCACAAAACACTCAGACCCAGTATGTGCAGGACCCCTGTCTTCCCCCACCCCACTGCCTGGTCCCTGCCTGCTTTTGCCCAGCCCCCCTTTTCACTTCTGGGATCATTTATTATCTATCTTCTCCACCTTAAAAGGGCACTAACTGTGGTTTTGTCCTGAGCACAGCACAGCACAGCACCTGACAGGGAGCTGCTGCCTTCAGTTCATATCTGTTGAATGAATGAATGACCACCCTGAGGGCAGCCCAAGTATGGGCCTTGGCCAGACCCTCCAGGCAGACATGGTGTGGTCAGGGACAGCAACTCTCAGAGCAAACCTCTGCCCTGAGGGCACCCCTTTCCTGCACAATGTGGCTTCCCCCAGGACTTCCTTGGCCTTGCTACAGTCAGCCGGTTATCTGCCCAGGCCTACCTTGAGATGGAAAGACTGCTCACGGCAGAACCCACATCTTCAGTGTCAGAACTCGTGACAGTCCCTGAGCAACTGCCTATAACCCTCCATGAGAATACAGAACAGGGAGGCAAGTGACTTCAGGGGCCCAAAGAAGGTTGGAAAAGCCAAACCACTTTTCACAATAGAGAACCTGCCAGCAGCTGTCCTTTGGGAGCTAGACTCTCATCCACACCATTTCCTCATTAGAAGCAGGAAATGAGGGCAACAGACCTCCCCTGCTGCAGCCACATCCACAGAGAACTGCTAGGCCACCTTGCAACTTCTAGGATAGCCCTGCCTCCAATCTCCTCCTGTGCCAATTCCTCACTGTGGCCTAAGACACACAGCCTCCGAGAGGCAGCAGTCCACGTTTAAATTCAGGTTCTGCCCTTGCTGGCTGCATGGGATATTCCTTTCACTTCTCTGATATGTAGGAGTAAGCAGTGGCCTTTTCCTCCCAGGGTATGGTGCAGTTGTGCCTAAGATCTGTGAAAATGCACACACCCTGGACTTCTGTAAAAGTGAACCCCAAAGGCCTGGTTTCTAAAGCAACAGCAATTCACTAGAAAAGAAGCACTGGAGGAGAGGCACTTCGGGTCAATCCTGGAGGAGCCAGGAGCCTTCGAGTGGACCCCAGGGACTTCCGCTTCTCGGAAAACAGCTCAAGGGTTAAGAAGACCTCCTCCCTCCCTTCTTACATTCCCAGGGTAGCCAGGCCCGAGGGAGGGCCAGAAAGAAAGTAGCTGAGAGTCCCCTATCTGCCCCTCCCCACAGGAGCTCAGAAAGATGTGGACAATGTATATGTTAGCTCTCCTTCCATGGCAAAACAAATGACCCCTCCTCCACTTTGGGTGGCTGTCAGAAGGTCAGGGGTGAGACTCTGGACAGTCACAGGATGGGAAAGGTTGGAAAGTTGGGACAAGGGCCTTTGGGGCTTCTTTGGCTTTCAGTTGTTCTCAGGGAAACAAGAGAACTTTCCATCTGGGGGACAAAGACGTGCCATCCCAGATCCCTCTTGGCTTTGGAAAGAAAGGCTGTTTTGAGGCTACCAGGGACTAGCAAGCAGGCAGACAGCTGGACAGCTACTCAGGAACCCAGTTCTGCCCTACAGAGTGCTGGTTGCTGCTCCAGGTTGCCCCATGCTATGGCCCAAGCTTCAAACAGTCAAAAGGGTCAAAGACAAGTCTATCCATGGCAAAGCAGGGCTCCTGCACCTAATACCCTCTTGTCCCCAATCCATGCAAACTCTCTGCCCCACAGGCAGTCCCCAAACTCGCAGGTGTCACAGAGCCAGCTCCAACTTGACCTTTGCTGTGTGGCTGGGGGTATGTCCCTGATCTCTCAGGACCTCGTTTCTCAATAACTCTTTAACCCCTAACCTCAACCTAGCCCAAGGTCTTTCTCTGTGCCAGGTCAGACAACCTTTCTTTCTTCCTACCACTTCCTCCTCTACATCCTGGGGTTCAGTACTAGTTGAAGCACTCAGTGCAGCAGAAGCACTGTCCAGCCTCCCAGTGAAGCTCAAGCCTGTAAAGTAAATACCCAATAAGATCGTGAGATTGGGCAACAATGAATGCCTACTTCCTAAAACCTGACACACAGCAGGATCATATACTTACAGCAAGGCAAGGCTGGAGGTCAGGAAGCAGGCTCCCATCAACTCAGCCTTGACATAACTTCATTTCTTCTTCCCTCCAGCAGGCCAAAGATGTGAGGGTTAAGTATGGTTTTTGTTTTTATTTTTCCTCTCACAAACAGTGGAGCAAGGGTTGAATTTGGAAAGGGACTCCCACCCTCCTTCTGTCCCCTAGACAAATGTTCTCCTCCCCTCAGTAACCCTGCCCTCAGCTAGAGGGTACTGAGACCCCCCTAGCCTACAGACCACCTGACCCACCCTGACTTGGCCCTGGAGACCTGAAGCACCCAAGAAGCAGAGGCCAGTCTGCATTCGGGGGCGACAGATACTCCTGACCTTTTCCAGCTCTCTGGAGTAGAACAATGTCCTATCCCCACTTCCCAATGCCAAGATTCAACAGGAAAGGCAAGCTGAGAAGCCCTTTTCAGTCTGACAGGGTCTTGGGAACACTGATCCAGAATCTAAATCAAATCACTTCAGCTACATGACATCAGGGAGGCCAAAGCAAGTCTCCAGAGATGGTAGGGGACCGAATGTGGGACTCTGTATCCTTTCTTATCGCCATCCCGTGGGTGTGGCACCCTCATCCTCACATTATTCTCATCTTGGGAAACAAATGCTGCTCGATGTACCCCATCCTATCCTTCCTGAGCATCAAGGCGGCGGCTCTGTCGGAGATAATCGCCTTCGCTCCTCGCCCTCACCTCGGCTGACGCAGGAGTCTCCGGAGCCCGCACTCCCAGACATTACCGCCCTCTTCCCCGAGGGTGCCCGGCACCAGTGGTTCAGAGAGGCTACCCGCCCAAGGTCAAACTGCGAAATGGCAGAAACAGCGGGGACGCGGCAGAAGGTGATGCTAACCCCCACCCCGCCTTACGCCCCCGCCCTCGCTGTGTCACTCTTGCCCCGCGACAGCGCCCCGCGGAAAACATTCCTGCTCCACCAGCTAACGGTCACCCGCGTCTCCAAGACCTAACATCTCCACACTCAGATGTCGGGAAGTCCTTCAGGCCCGGTCCCGACAGCGGAGTCCCCTGCCCCACCCCTCCTAATATCGAGGGCGGGGTTCAGGAACCGACTGTCTAGGACAGGACCCTGCTGGGAGTGGAATCTCAGTGAGATGGGCAGACCCCGGAGGCTGTGAGAAGAGGGACAGTCTCACCTTGCAGGCGCACCTCTGGGATGGGCCGGGCAGGGACGACCGCGGTGGTGGCTGCGATGGCTGCGGTGGCTGCGGTGGCAGCGGTGGCGGCGGCAGCAGGCGGCGGCTGCAGCCGGGGCTCAACGCTGAGCACGAGGAAGAGAGCCCCGCGCCCGGCTGCCCGCCTCACGGCACGCCCCCGCCTCTGCCCATTGGTTGGCCGGGGGGTGGGGCGAAAGGCGCTTCACACCAATGAACTAGCTTCAGAGAACCGCCAACGAGCGATTAGCCACCTGCGTCATGTACAGGGGGCGCTGCGTCTGCGCCCTGTGATCCCCCAGGACCCGGCGAATTCTCGCGATGAAGGCTGCCAGGCTGCTCCGCAGGGCAGGGGCTAGAACCCGACCCAAGGGAGAGAGGGTAGGAGGAGCGCCTCGGAGTCTCCGCCTCCGTCCCGGTCCCGGCCTAAGGGTTTGTACCTCCCACTTTGGCCTCCACTTGGGCGGGGCTTCCCCTGGGCTTTGCCCCCTCGGGCGACCGTGAGGCTGGACTGCTGGCTAGGTGGAGCGCCCAAAGGTGGCCTTTCTCGCTCCAAGTTTCCACGTCTGCACTATCAGTCTTAAGAACCACGCTAGTCCTGTTTAGTAATTAAGCAGCCATCCGTCCGGCTCTGCGACCCTCGGGCTTCTGCTTTTTCCCTTTCTACCCCTTCCTCTACGTCGGAGGAAGCGCGCCCGCGCGGACCGGAGACGCGTCCCGAGAGCCCGGCCCAGCCCAGATAAGCTTCAGAACAAAGGCACGCAGCGTGGGGGGTTGGGAGAGACTTTTCAGGCGCCCCCGGGGACCGCAGCCCCTGCTCCCGGTCTCCATGGAAGCGGTCGCCATGGCAGTGAGATGCGCCTCGCTTAGCCGGGCGAGGTAGGATGTGGGCGCCTCCACAGAGCTGGGGAACCAGAGGCGTGGTCCCCAGGTCCTCAGAGGTTCTTGCCGCATCTCTACCCGCCAGTCGCTGAACACCGTATTCCCATTTTCGTTGACGGGGATGCGTTCCCTAAAGTGCCAGCGAGGGAACCGTCTAGAGCACGCAGCTTTCTCCTTCCAACATAAGTAGGGGAAAGGGCTTTAACAACTGAGGGCCAGTTTCCTTTCCGAAGGGCTGGGGTCGTTGCCTTTGAAGAATCCTCAAGAAGCCCACTCCCCGCTGGATCCCTGTGGCCCCTAACTTTCCTGTTCTCTGGTCTGCACACTTTTGAAAAATAATCTTTTTGAGCTATTGTTTCCATCGAATCTTCCATTCTTCTAAGACGCTCTGTGCTCCGGGACTGTCTCCAGCTGAGCTTCACAAACTTTAGCATTTTGGGTGATTCGTGCGTGCGCTCCCTGGCGTTTGAGAACACTGTCTTCCAGAACAGAGTTTGGGAGTTTTCCACATTCTGATCTCAGCCCATCCATACCTTCCCACTCGCTACCCACTCCCACCCTTCCATGGGCCCCAATATCTGTCCCCGCCCCACCCCCCTGCAATGTATTCCTATATCTTTCTTTTCTCTAACTCGTCAGACAGTGGGCCCAGAGGAGTCTGCAGATGTATTCTGTTTAACCTACATGAGATTTTAAAAATAATTCTTCCTCCCCTCCCCCTTCCTCCATCCCTTTCTTGACAAAGGAATCTGATTTTCAGGCTCTTGAAACATCAGAAAATCTAACAACATGGAGTTATTTCAGCTGGCACCAAATTCTGATGCTGAGTGGTAGCTACCTCTTTAGGAGTACATCAGTTTACCACTGTAACCCCTACCAATTCCTATTTCTCTTGTTTATTTTAACTCCTGAGTCTGTGTAGACATTTGGTTTCATGAATCATTTCCCCTCCTATGGTACTCTCCCACCTGGAAAACCATCTCTGGTGTGGACTCTCTCAAACACAGACTAGCTGCTGTCTACTGCCTGGGGCCATTTCCTCATTGTCAACTCCCTTCAACAAATATTTACTGAATGTATGATGAGCAAGTTACTGTGGAGTGGAAGGCACCCCCAGCTTAGTGTGGGAGGGACACCACATAAAAAGAACTGTGGTTTCCTGTTCCTGCCAAACACTCCTCACACTTCCAGACCCTGGACTGTCTGGGTAACTGGGAAGACCTACAATACAGACCTACCCATACTGGGAGATACTCCATGCTCCTGGGGAAGGCCACACAGTTCCAGAAAGTCATCAGAAGAAAACAAAACTCGGTGCCAGAAGGAAGTCAGGGTAGAAGTTACATGGCTGCACCATCTCCACCCAATGGGCCTGTGTACCAAGAAGAGGATCTGCCAATAGCAGAGTGGTATCCAGGTCTGAGGGCTTCCTATGCAAAGGGCCTTACCAGAGCTAAATGACTCTGAAAAGGAAAGCCACAGGCCCCTAACAGGCTCCCTGGAGATGGGGGCACTATGGGAAGGAACTAGGAGCAACTCCACGTCAGGAGAACAGATGAAGAACATTGAAAACACCTATTCTAGCTCCAAACACATAGTAATTCTAGACTGGTGGTAGGGATTGAAGCCACGGCCTCACCTGTACTGGAAAGTACTCCATCACTGTTATGGTTTAGATATTAGGTGTCCCCAAAAAGCTTATGTGTGAGATAATGCAAGATAGTTTAGAAATGAACTGATCAGATCTTGAGAGGTTTAATCAGTTCATTAATTCCCTGATAGGATTAGCTTGATAACTGAAGGCAGATAGGGTGTGGCTGCATGAGGTGGGCCCCTGGGAAGCGTGCCTTTGGGGTATACACTTTGTCCTTGGTAAGCAGAGCTCTCTGCTTCTTGGTACCATGCTCCCAGCTGCTTTCCTTTTCCACCCACTTCTACCATGATGTTCTGCCTCATCCCAGGCCCTGAGTAATGGAGTCAACCATCTATGGACTGAGGCCTCTGAAATCCTGAGCACCAAATAAATTTTTCCTCCTTCTAAAATGGTTCTTGTCAGATCTTTTGATCACAAAATGAAAAAGCTGACTAAAACAATCACTAATCTGTGTACCCAGCCTAAATTCTATTATTTTTAATAAAAATTAAACTATGTCCTTCTTGGAAAGCTGCTTGGCAGACTCTAATAAAATTGATATATGCCCACCTTTACCCAGTAATTTCTCTTTTAATTATATACCAGAAGACATGTATACACATATTCATGGTTGCATTTATAATAACCCCAGAATGGAAATAACCCAAATATATATCAATAATAAAATGAATAAATTGCACTATATTTGTACAATGGTATATTATCCATCAGTGATGGCATCCTACTAAATAGATGCAGCAACACGGATGATTCTCATGATATTGAACAAAAGAACAAAATATATTATAGACTGTATAGCCTAGTACATGTCTTTTGGTAAATGTACGTGTGCATTTCTCTTGAGTATATATCTAGAAATGGAATTGCTGGGACATAGCTGTGGTAGTTTTATAATATGTCAATTTAGCTAGAGTAAACTGTTTCCCAAATTCTCTTTAATGTATGTTTCCAATTAGGGTGGGCCACAACAGACATTTTTGCATGAGATTTGAAGAGAGAAAGAAAAGCTGCAACAATACCGGATTTGACATTTGCAAACTCCAGACTGGAGCTTTGTAGCCCACGCACATTGTTACTGATTTGCAGCTTATCTCATTGACATGGGACAGCAACTAGGCCTGCAACTGTTACACCTTCCCCGGATCCTCTTTGACTTCTCTGACTCCTGGGCCAGATGACAAAGGGGGCCAGTGCTTCTGCAGTTCACTCACATTATCCAGATTAGAGGCAATGAGAACTGACATGAGTTCCAGTTTGTCCTCAAGGCTTGCAGCTTATGCTCACAGATTCCAGTGTGTTCTTTTTGTCCCCTGCCTTATATTCATCTTCCCAACTGCCTGATTGTAGACTTTAAGCTCCAGCATTAGATGCAAAAACAAAAACATTACAGAGACTGTTTAACCAACTTCCACAATTACCAAAAGTCAAATTCCTGTAAGAAATCCCTTCTACTTCTCTGATTAAACCCTAAATGATAACATAGGCATCTGTTTAATTTTATTAGAAACTGTCAAACTTTTCTGAAATGTTTTAATTATTGACACTCCCATTAGCAGAGCATGAGAGTTCTAGTTGCTTCACATCCTCATCAACATAAAAATTAGCAATTAAATTTGTAAAAACCCTACACCATGCAAGTCAAAGCAAGGTAACAGGTCACCAGTCTTCAACCTCTGTTATGGGCCATGTCCTTGTGCAGGACAATTTCATAGTATCAAGATTACCAATGCATATATTCTTTTTTGAAGGGAGGGGTACTAGGGATTGAACTCAGGGGTACTCAATCGACCACTGAACCCTATCCCCAGCCCTATTTTGTATTTCATTTAGAGACAGGATCTCACTGAGTTGCTTAGTGCCTCACTTTTGCTGAGGCTGGCTTTGAACTCATGATCCTCCTTCCTCAGTCTCCCAAGCAACAGGACAAAAATGCATAGTCTTTAACCTACCAATCTAGAATTTATCATACACATATACTCATGCACAATACTAAATTATTGTATAAGGTTAATCGTTGTTGTATTATTAATAACAAAAGACTGGAAATAAATGCCTTCTGAAGTAGAGGACGGACAAGGTAAATTTGGTAAAACAAGAAAAACTTTTTTTTTTTTTTTTTTGGCACTGAGGATTGAACCCAGGGGTGCTCTATCACTGAGCTACATCCACGGATCTTTTTATTTTTTTTATTTTGAGATAAGGTCTTGCTAAGTTGCCCAAACTTGCAATCCTCCTGTCTCAGCCTCCTGAGTCACTGGGGTTATAGGTGTGTGCCACTGCAACTGGCTTAACTAACAAATTCTGGATACCCTTTACATGCCTTTCTCTCCCACAGGATTGTGAACACTATTTTATATTTTTCATTGTGTTCCTGGCATTTGCCACATCATATACATTCAATAAACATTTGAGGAATTAATGAATGAATTAACCAGGGGAAATTAGAATTAGTTGGGGTCAGAAAGGGGAGAGAGGCATGAGGAGTGGATAGAAAAATTGCATTGACTGTCCAAGGGAAATTTTGGGAATGAGATATTTAAAGAAGAGTTATAGATTTATAATGTAAGATGTAATCTATCTTAATATCCCCCCAAATACATTCAGTAAAATCCTCCAATTGCTTCTGGGATTTGATTTGTGGGTCATGGAGATATGACTGTGGGTTGGTACAATCTCAGGTATATCATGATAACAGGAATGGAGGGGTCTCAAGAAAGAAGAACCTGGGCTGGGGTTTTAGCTCTGGTAGAGCCTAGCATGTGTGAGGCACTGGGTTTGATTCTCAGTACGGTATATAAGTAAATAAATAAATAAATAAATAAATAAATAAATAAATAAATAAATAAAATGTCTATCAACAACTAATATAAGAAAGAAGAACCTCCAGGACTCAGTCCAACCTCCGTCATGGAGATGCCAACAGGTTCTTGAGGGCACAACCCCAGTCACTGAACTTGTATTCTGGGGTGACTGTGCTCCTGCTAGGCAGAACCATAACCTGCTCCAATTGATGGTTCCCCAGACTTCTTCATATAAACCATTATTACCAGTATCACATACAGGAGCCTAGACATATGGTTACACAATTGAAAGTTTTAGAGAATAGAACTCTGGACACCTAACATAGACTACAAAAGAGTTAATGGTGCTAGAGCTGTGGTCAGTGTGTGGGAGGAGCTAGTGGTTTGATTAGGTAGAAAATTAATGTTAACCTAAGACCAGGTTGAGCATAGGGATGGGGCTCAGACCAAGGTCAGGAGTAGTCATCAATTTTGATTTTCATTTATTATTGTTTTTTTTTTCCAGTGATGGGGATTGAACCTAGGGTCTTGCCCATGCCAGGGAAGTGCTCAACCACTGAGTTACACTCCAGTCCTAAATATTTTTAATATTATTGAATTTGGCTAACTATAATCCGGATGCATGATACTCTTCCTGTTTGTCCCGAAAAAATACACATGTGAATACCTATCAACCTCCTCTAAGAACTAAACTATTACAAATAATTTACACCAACTCCTATGTTTCTTCATCTCTTCCCTCTGCTTCCTCTTGATATTTGTCCCTTCATTACCACAAGGAGGAAACCTGGTTCCCAGTGATCCCTGCCTGGTATTCATACCTATATGTACCCCTCCCCTTGAATGTGAGAGGGACCCAGTGTATTACTTCTAATAAACAGAAGTCAGCAAATATGATGAGATGTCATTCCCATGGTTACATTTGATAACATTGTAATTTCTATCCTGCTAGCTCACTCTTTATTCTCTCCCTTGTTGGCTTTGATGAAGTAAGTTAGTATGCCAGAGATAGCCACAAGGCAAGGAAATGGGAGCAGCCACCCACCAGCAACCAGCAAAACACTGAAAAGCTCAGTCCAATAGCCCACAAGGAACTGGATTCTGTCCACAGTCAAGTGAGCATGGTTCCTTCTCCAGCTGACCCTCTGGCTGACACCTGGAGTGCAGTCTTATAAGAAACTTTGAAGCAGAGGACCCAACTAAGCTGTACCTAGACTCTTAACACAGAGAAAATGTGAGATAACAAATGTATTGTTTTAAATTTCCAATTTAGTGGCTATTTGTTATATGGTGATAACTAATATAGGTTATTTTTTTGCTCTTTTGCCATTAGAGTTTTGCTATGATCATTGCTGCAACTTGTCTCTTAGAACACAGAACAAAAGAGTTTAAGTTTCCCCTGGGTATGTGCCTAGGAATGGAATCACTAGATCTCAGGATTTACAAATGTTGAACTTTACTGGTAGTCAGCAAGTCATCAGAGTTAAGGTCATACCAAGGCCCTGGTGTCTTGGTCAGTGTTGGGAGTAAAATTAGCCTCAGTCCATAGAACTTGAGCAGTATGTGGGCACAGTCAGGAGTCATATAGAAAGTCAAGTTAAGGGTCAGTCTGTGGGCAGGGTTGAGGGCAAGGGTGTGGCCACCGATGGGGAGATTTGAGGTCTGGGTTTATGGTTGGGTTTGGACAAAGTTGCAGGACACTGTGAAGGCAGGTTTGGGGGTCCATCTAAGCCACGATTAGAAGTCAGGCTGTTATAGTTCACAAAACCTGACCCTGGTGATATCATCAATATACCAAGCAGTGGGTACATGGGGCCCATCACCCACAAGATGAGACCCATTCCAGGTTTTAAGGTTCTTTCACTGAAGGGGACTGGGAAGGTGGCAGGGTGGAGGACAAGGCGGGCAGGATTTGCTGTCTTCAGGGATCCAGGCAGAAAGAGAAAACAGGCACAGGAAAGAAAGCACACCACCACCTTTAATGAGGGTTGCCCTGTCACAGACACACCCCAGGCACACCCGACAGTACCCAGTGGGCTGGGAGGGAGATTGCTATAGGCACCCATGGATTTGTCCCCTATTCCTGGCTGGTCCCACCCCTCACACCTTCCTTTCTAGCTGCTGCGGTCGCCAGCCTCGAGATGGGTCCCAGGTGAGCACCCAGGAGGGGCTTGGGAGCCACTCGGTTTCCGGGGGCAACTTCCCGTGTGTCTGAGGGCATGGAGAACTAGTCTGTATGAAGACATCACTATCCTTAGAGCTGGGCGGTGACCTGACTCTGGGAGTGTGGACTGAGTCAAGGGACCTCCTCCTAGGACCCAGCGCCTGGGGTTCCAAGGCAGGACCCCAGGTGACGGGCACTGCTTTGGTGGGCACGCTGGGTCTCCGCACGTAGCTTCTGGGCTCTGGAAAGCGATCCATTCTCCTGGCCCGGGTGGAGTGTAAGGAGGCGGCTCAGTCGTGGACTTCGGTTCCGAGGGCTCCGGTCCTAACGCCCCTATTCTCACTCCCATCCCCTAGGAGAAAGGCACCAGGGCCGAGCAGCTGGCTCCGCCCTCCCAATCTTGCGTCTGGTGTTGGGTGGGTGGGTCGCGACGTCTGGGCTCTGACCGGTACTGGGACGTCCCGGCGCCAGGCGCCGCTCACCGCTGCTTGCGCTCCGCCTGCTGGAGCCTCCGGGAGAGGTCCTCGATGCGCACGTTCTTGAGCTGAAGCAGATGCTCCAGGCGCCTCACCTTCATCTGCAGGACCTGGGCGACGCCGCGCAGAAGTCAAACCTGGCCGCTGGCTGACCTGTTCCTGCCTCTGCAGGCCCCAAGGCCCCCCACCCGCCGAGCCTTCCCAATGCGCCTTCACCTGCACCGTCTCTTGCGAGGCCAACAGCTCCTGCTCTTTTTCAGCGATCTGGAGGACGAAGCTTGGGTCGCCCTGGAGCGCCTGGCTATACCCGGGAGGCCGGGACGCTGGCAGCCGCCCCGCCCTGGGATAGGAAGCATCTTAGCGGAGGCCTGGACTTCGGGCTCCACCGTCACCCTTCTAGTGTCCTCGGCAGGGCGTTCACTATTCCCCTTCTCCCCTTTTCCGCCTCCCCACCTTCCCAGACCAAATCACTGCCTTCCGACCTCCCAGCCCGTGTGGGGAGTTTGTCTGCCTGTTGAGATCACGCTGCTCCCAGCTTCTTTACCTGAGCTGCTCTCCCCCTTGGGGTTCTGGTGCACCTTCCCCTCGGGCCTTCTGGGACAAATCTGGGACAAGGCAAATGGAGAGTGACATTGCTGGAGCCCTATTCTGTTTCTCCTCCGATTCTGCAAGCCATAGAAAGGATAGGAAGAAAGCTCCTCCTGAGGGGAAGAGGCAGAAAGGCCACCTTACCCACATCCAAGTAGCCACTGCCATTGGCGGGAGGCAGCTCCTGAAAGAACCCCGGTGGTCCACTGTGAGTCTCGGTTCACTCATATCCCAAGAAGCCCCTTGTCCCTTCTGCAGTCCCCCAAATCAAGTTCTCTTAGCCAGGCACCCCTCCCCCACACTCATGCTTTTCCCTGCCTGGGAACCTCCCCGCCACAAAGCATCTGGAGAGGTTCCAAACGGGAGCCACCTGTAAGGAGCCGGCACCCTGCTTTCTGCGTTTCTGCCGCTCCTCCAGGCGCTGCTTCAGCGGGATGAGCACCAACTCCACCACACCAGGGGCACACTGTGCGATCTTGCGCATCACATCGTCTGGTACCGAAAAGTTCAGCTTATTCAGCACCTTCCTACAGGACAGACATAGGGGTGGCGGACTGGGTCCTGTGGGGAATAAAGTGAAAGTAGTGGGGAAGAAGGGAGGGGGCACAGTTGTCTTAGTCCTGAGTGTGCAGCCCCGGGGGGAGTGGAAGGGTTTGCCATCTGAGCCCTGCCCCCACTGCCACCAACTGGGTGTCATCGAGGTTCTTTGTCTCCTTCCCAACAGAAAAGTCCCTTGATTTTATTACCAGATAGATTCTGTCGTGTTGGCCCTCACCACACTACCATCAAAACAGTCTCAGCTTGGACAGTTAAGACCACAGGAGGACAACATGCCTCTTAAGAAATTAAAAGCTCAGAGATCATAAACAATAACAACAACAACAACAAATCCCATAGGAGATGAAGAGGCTGGGGCAGCCTTCCTGGGAACTCAGTAGGGACTGAAGAGTTCCACTGCAGCACCCAAGTATTCTATTACCTGTTCAGGTGACCCCAGTTGCTGAGTTTCTGCTGGAGAGAGTTGGCAGGTACATAATTGTGCATCTCCACCATCTTTGGGAAATAAAATTTGATGACCTCTGCAACCAGGACTGAGGGAGTAACCATGAAAGCAGACATGGAAGGTGGGAGGATAAATAAGGGACAGGGGATGGGAGAAGAGAAGGATTGGGTAGGAAAAGCAACAGAGTGATAGAACCCAGCGGGGAGGAAGATGCAGAAAGGGGAAGGATGATAGGGAGGGAGACAAAGAAGAGACAAAGATCAGCAGTCAGACTTAAGATTCAACTGCATTCCTTCCCCGTTAACTCAGGGCATAGGAAAACAGAATAAGTCTCTAAGAGAGCCCTTCAGGAATAAGGGAACTTACCCTAGGAATTCACATGGACACATGTACTCCAACACCAAAGTTCCAGAGAGAATCACAGACTCACACAAGCAGAGACATGTGATAAGATCCCACACAGATATACACATAGCACAGAATGTGTAGACATGCAGGACAAAAACACAAGCCAGCTGGGTGTGGTGGCACATGCCTCTAATCCCAGTGGCTCAGAAGGCTGAGGCAGGAGGATCACAAGTTCAAAACCAGCCTCAGCAAGACCCTAAGCAACCAGCAAGACCCTGTCTCTAAATAAAATATTAAAAAGGGCTGGGAATGTGGCTCAGTGGTTAAGTGCCTCTGGGTTCAATCCCTGGTACAAAACAAAAACAAACAACAACAACAAAAATACAAGTCAGATACACCTAGGTGCACATGTAGAACACACATGTAAGTACAGAGACACATATGTACATGACCTCCTCAAATATACACTTACAGAAAAGCATACTCCATCACTGAAATCCCAGAAGACATTACTGAAATAGAAACCTACATAATCACATGGAAACACATACACTACACAAATACATACATAGATACACATCTTAGTGATTAAAGTCCCTGGAGGGAGTCACACACACACACACACACACACACACACACACATTACATGCACACCAGATAGAACAAATGGACATACACATGGACACACATTGTTCACACATGGATACAAATAGAAAACGCACACACAAGCGCACCCTTCCACAATTGAAGTCCCATGAGGTAGATCTCACCCATATACACACATCCACACTCACCCAACACCAAAAATATAGTATGCACACAGACCCCTTACACATGTACATACAGAATAAGTAGAAACACACAGGAGTGCACACCTCCATCACTGAAGTCCCGGGAGAGATTTCTCTTGGGCCTGGACAGAGGGATGTTGTCTACCCACAGGTACAGCTGGTGCAGGGCTTCCTCATCCACACTGCTCGCCATTGGGGCTCTCGGCAAGGTCAAGCCGTCCCAATCGTGCAGGGTCCAGACCCAACCTCACGACCCCTCAAACGTCACTGCGGGCTTCCAGACCTGCCTCTACCTCCCTAACTCGAAGACTCATGTCCCATCTGGGAGCAGCCATATTGTTTTCTGAAACCATGGCAACCATTGCCGCCTCGCCTGGGAGCAAGGGCTTCTGGGAGTTGTAGTTCTCCCCCCACCATCACCCTTTCCTAGGCTCCAGCTCCAAAAAAAGTATCACCTCTACACCCACGCCACCTGCTGACCCACTCTGGGATCTGCCAAAGCTGAGTAGCTCCCAGAACCCTTGCAGCAGTATCTCCAGGGCTGGGAGCCTTCTTCTGTGCCCTTTGGCTGTAATCCTAAATGAAGGAAGCATCCCCATAATAATAGTCAGTTCTATTTGAGAGTACATTGTTAATAATCTGCTACCCATCTGAGCTGTGCGATTGGCTTCTGTGTGAGTGCTTCCTTGCTGGTTCCCTCCCAAAGTTCTCTACTCAAAGGGCCATCGTCACTTCCTCATCCCACCAGTGTCCTAGTGGGGCATTTAATATGTAACCAAAACTCCCAGGGAAAGAACCAGAGTTCAAGGTCAGTACCTTGAGCAGGTCATTTAATTCCATCACTGTATTTCCTTCCATTGTGAAATGGGGACAGTTCTCACCTACTTGTCCTAATGGGGTAGTAGGAAAGAACTTACAAAATGGAAAGATGTTAATATTTACAAAAGACCTATATTTGTATGATAATTGGGGGTAATGGGATTTGGTTATAGGTACAGAAGCAAGAGCTACATCTATCTGCATTCCTCATCTCTCTTCAAAGAGCTATTCAACCATGGATTAGCAACTGATTTTAGTAAACAGCTCCATTTCAAAATAATACAGCCCTACAAGAGTTAGGAAGATGGATCCCTCATTAATGAATGGGTACAGAGTAGCAGTAAAGGTGTACTTCTAGGGTCAGCCTGGGGAGAAAGTTTGCTTCTAACACAAGTGTGGCTTTGGGTACATTACCAAACCTCTCTAGGCCTGTTTGTCATGGTTTTATTCCTATCTTTTTTTTTGGTGGTACTGGGGATCGAACTCAGGGCCTTATGCTCACAAGGCAAGCACTCTACCAGCTGAGCTATCTCCCCAGCCCGCGTTTTATTCCTATCTTGTAGGGGCTTTGCAAAGTGTTTAGAACCTGGCACACTGTAAGGCACTATTAGCATTAGCAGTGTGATTTTTAATGAGATCATCTCAGTTTCCAGCAAGAGGTGTTCTTGTTGGCAGAAAACAGCTGGAAGTGATTTGCCTGTTGCTACTTGAGGTGAGGGACCTGAGTTGGCCAGGGACACTTGGGGAGAAGACCACTGTTCCTTCTTACTCCAGAGCACACCCCGGGGGGTAGGTTAGGCTTGATTTTGGCTCCGTGGTCTCCTCCTCCAGATACAGGAATGGGAGTGATGCCAAGGGAAAATCCCAAGTCCTTTTGGTTGTCACTTTGTTTCAAAGCCTTCAAAGCCTGGAGGGGAGTGTCAGAAGTGCAGAAGGCCAAAAGCGGAAGTCACCCCACCTTCTTGTTTTAAAGTGATGCATAGTGGCCTTGCCTTTCTGGAAGGAACCACACCCAAGGCAGGCAAAGGACAAAAGACAACCTGGATAGCCCCCACCCAACATTCCAGGGTGGGGTGAAGAGGAACTTGGTGGAAAGGGGTGGTGAGGGGTGGGGAGGGAACCCTAGAGGTGATGTGCCAGTCCCAGGCAGGGTAGGAAAACCGGTTTGAGCCCCAGAGCTGCCTGCCCTGCTCAGGCTTAGGCCCTCCCCTGGCTGGAACCTCTGGGGCCTGAGGGCCTCAATGAGGGAGGGTTATGGAGAAAAGGGCTAGGTCCTGAAAGCAGAAGGGGTAGGACAGCAAAGAGCCTGTCCTCCCCTTTGGACAGGGGAGTCCCTGGAGGGCACCGCATCAGCTTCTTGGTGGTGCAATCTGTTCCTAGCAACTTCACCTTCCTTCTGCCACTGTCTGCAAGGGTGGCCACTAGGTTTGCAGAGGGCAATCAATGAAAGGCCTAAAGGGCTCCCTCTTAACCAGGTGCCCCCAACATGCCTATAGTCCTGACTACTCAGGAGAGTAGGCAGGAGGATCATTTGAGCCAGGAGTTTGAGAGCAGCCTGGACAACATAGCAAGGCCTCGAAAACCAAAATGAAACATCTCTTTTAAGGCACCAAAGGCAAATCAAAGTGTTCCCCGTATGCCCCTCCAAACTCTGACTTGACCCACAAGAGCTGTCCCAACAATCTTTCTATCCTGGCCCAAACTCTTGCAAGAATCTTCTTTAATCAGCCTTGGTGGGCCTAGCTGTCAAGTGCATATTGCCTGATTTGGCCCAACAGACTGTTGCCTGTTGCTCCCCCCCTTCCTGTCCCCAGTCAAGTAATCAAGAGCTTCTCTCTATCCCCAAACCAGTGCAAGTATAGGCTTCCTCAAATCTACCCCTAGAGAGGTACACTGATCACCTCTTCTTCCCCAAGCCTCTTTAACACTTAAGACATGGACGTTGACCGCTCCTGCTGCTCCTCAACCCAATCAGGGCCACCCTCTCAACCCTTGCTTCTAATGTCCCACCAGAGCAAGGACCAAAGGGAACAGGGAAAGGATGTGTCCCCCAAGACAGACGCAAGCCCAGACCATGAAGGATGCACCCTTGGCTGTTAAAACGTTCACCCCCACAAAAGGGGAGTGGACAGATTTATTGAATTCAAACTGGGAAAGGAGCAGCTGGATGGCTGGACTCTGGGCCCAGCCCCAGGCCCCTCTGCCCAGGATGGGGCCCTGCCAGAGAGGGATGAGAGGCACAGGGCCTGCAGCTGCCCACAAGGGAGGTACCCAGTGTCACTCCCCTGAAGGGCCTCTTGGAAACCCCCAATCTGAAAAGAAAACCAAGGGCCAAAGTCATAAGGACTGGGCCAAAGGAAGGGATTAGGGAGGTGGAAAGCAGGCAGAGGCAGGCTCAGGAGCCTGCCATGAGTTAGACTGTGCTTCTTGAGGCGGCCCAGGGGTGGGGGTGGGGCTGCCAGCCTTGTGGGGACCCAGGCTGGACCTTCCTCTGGAGCCCTTCCCAGAATGGCTTTGAGGTCCCCCCCACCGAAGACCTGGTGTGGACGGCAGGGGGAGAGGCACTCTCCGGCCGGGAGCTTCCAGGGCTCATCCCTGGCTGCCACTATGGTCTAGTCCACTGATGGCACGGTGTGGTAGCACCGGACAGCTCCCCACTCACCCCACCTGGTCCCCCAGCCCAGGGGCAAATGGGGAGGAAAGGATTCTGAGAAAGAGGCAATAGCAGGCAGTGAGGCAGACCTCAGTCCCTGGGCCTATGGCAGGGCCAGGGAAACATTACTAAAGGCCCTGGGGCTCCCCCCTCTGGCTCCATCCACAGTGGTTGCACAGAGTTCTCTGCCCTAGGGCGGGTACTGCCCTTCTGGGTCAGGCGCATGGCTATGCCCAGGGGCTCAGCTTTGATGTCCAAGACCCCGAACTCCCGCCTGCCTGGCGTGATTCTTCCTAGTCACATGGACCAGATCATGTTCCAAGTGGAGGATGTGGCTCTGCACACGGTCATCAATGGGGAAGGAGGTCAGGTACCTCTTAACCATGGCAAAGTAAGCCATGGCCTCCCCAAAGCTGGGTACAGGCACCTCATCACTATCCTCATCATCATCTTCGTCGTCTTCATCCTCCTCATCCTCATCCTCATCTTCCTCCTCTTCCTCACTGTCTGACTCAGAGTCTTCCCCACCTTCCAGGAAATGGAGGGTAGGGCACTGGGCCTCCTCCTGGGTACTGTAACCCCCGAAGCTGCCTCCGGCCTCCACTACTCCCTGGGCCCAGTCCTCGGCCTCCAAGCCCTCGGAAGAGCTTTCCTCCTCTTCCTCCTCTTCTTCATCACTGTCATCAACATCACCCTCCTCCTCCACCTCCTCTTCCTCCCCCAACTCCTCTCCTTCCCCTCCTTCCTCCTCCTCCTCCCCTTCTTCTTCCTCCTCCTCCTCCTCCTCTTCCCCTTCACCCTCCTCCTCTTCTTCTTCCTCCTCTTCTTCTTCTTCCTCCTCCTCCTCCTCCTCCTCTTCTCCCTCACTCTTGAGGGAAGTGGTGATGGTGGCATTAGGGCCACCTCCAAAGCCAGCCTCCCGAAAGCAGGTGGCTATGTCCGAAGGCTCCACCGCCTGCCACGCTGCAGCGACAAAGTGCAAGGCCTCCATGAGGCCCAGCTGCAGGCCTGAGCGATCCTGGCCCTCTAGGGCAGCCATGGCCTTGAGCAGCATAGCCTGGCGGTAGTGGCCTTTCACCTGTTGGACCACTCCCCGCTCCAAGGGATGCACAGTGCCCGGAGGGAAGAAGGCCAGCTGCACGTGCCTCAGGCCTGAGGTGTCCAGGGACTGGGCAGCCAAGCGGCCAGCCAGCAGCAGGACCCGGCGAGACTCTGCAGCCATTCGGGTGTCCAGGGCTTTCAAGTACTTGGCCAGGGCCTGGGTGGTGACACCACCCTTAGAGTTGGCGGTGTAGTCGCAGGGCAGGCCACCTTGTCCCGCACGAGGCTTAGCTGATTTGCCGGCCACCAAAGGGGGCAGCTTTTCGCTGCCATCGGCGTTGGCGCACAGCAAGACGCTTAAGCGCTGGGTGGCTTGGCGCGCCCTTCCATCGCTTCCGCACAGCCCCGCCGCCTGGTCGGGCAGAAAGTCGTACCAAAGACTGGTCTCAGTGGCGCTGAACACGTCCTGGGAGGCGTATCCCTCGGCCACCGACGGCGGTTGCTCCTCCCGGGCGCGCCAGCCGGGCGTACTCCCACCACTCCCCTCCGAGGGCACCGCAGCCGGGCTGGCAGGTGCTGCTGGGGTCCGGGGAGCACTGTTTCGTCCCCGGGCCCGGGCCACGCCGCTGCAGGACACCACACCATGGCGCCGGCGGAAGCGGTCCAGCCAGCCGTTGGAGGCGGTGAAATCGTCCATGCCCAGCTCCTCGGCTATACGCAGAGCCTTCTCCTTGAGGATGATGCCCTTGACCGGCAGGCCAGCGGCGCGGATCTGCTGGAACCACGCTATGAGCAATCCCTCGAGCTTGTCGTAGGGGGACAGCTTGTTGGTCTTGCGGCAGGTGGAGGCCACACCGTACTTGCGCTCCGACGCCAGGATGGCGCGCTTGTTCTTCAGGATGGTGCTCAGCGTGGACGGCGGGATGTTGAAGCGCCGAGCGATCTCGCCCTTGCGCAGGTCCGGGTTCTCCTCCACCTCCTGGATGATCCGCGACTTCTCCCGGAACGTCAGCTGCCGCCGCTTGGGGCCCATCCCGGCGCGCCCCCCGCCCCGGGGCCCGGCACCGCCGCCGCCGCCCCGGGGCGGGGGGCCCGGGCCCGCGGCGGGGGGCACCTGGCGGCCTCTCCCGCGCGCCCCGCCCGAGACAAAGCGGCTCGCGGGGCGGCGGGCGGGGCGGTGACCCGGCCGGGCCGGGGGCACCTCCTGGGGCGGCGCCGGGCGGCTGGCGGCAGGCGACGGGCACGGGTGAGAGTGGGAGGCGCGGGCGCAGAAGGCAGGAAGTGCCGCGGCGCGGGGATCTGGGAGCGCGGCGATCGGGGCGGAGCGGGCGGAGCGGGATCTCGCGGGAAGCGCGGGGACGCCCGGCGCCGCCTCCCGGTCCTCGGCGCCCACCCCCTTCCCGCCACCCCGGACCTGCCACCGGGGGCGCTGCGGCCTGCGGGACCCGCCAGTGCTCGGGCCTCCGGGTGACCCGCGGGTAACCGGACGGGCGGGGACGCGCAGCGCCGCCACTGCTCTGGGTGGAGAGCGATTTGCTGTATAAAAGCAAAATAACTCCCCTCGCCGCCTTAGGTTTAGGGTAAAAATGACCCACATTTTTTTTCGGAAACTGAAAAATACCTGAAGCTAAATAATCGCTTTTCACACCAGCACCTGGAGAGATGCGCAGGTAACATTTTGATACATTTCCTTCCAGTCTTTTCTCTAGGCACAGGTTTTTTGTTTGTTTTAAAATGCATTGTATAAAATGCATCAGGCTATGTGACCGTATATGTGGCATCTCATACTGTTTTATCTAGAATCAAGTGATAATAATTTTACCATATTGGTAAGTGTCATTGCGAACAATGCTTTTCTAAGAGTTGTATATAGTTCTAAGTGTGGATGAACACTAACACACGTAACCTATTGTTACACACTTTGATTATTTGTATAGACAACACGACAATTGTAAATCTATTTGGTGGTGCTAATGACATTTAAAAAGTTCTAGTAACCCCACAATCTGTAGATAAACACTGATAACATCTCAGTGTTTCACGGCCTGGAGTTTTCCACACACATAGCCATAAATGCATCTTTGCACCTATAGAAATAATGTCTTGAATATACATATGCATTTATACACATAAATCCATGAAACCGCCTCCTCCAGCACCAAACACATAAAAATCATGAGTTCTTAAAACAATTTCATTGCAGTGTCTTTAAAAAGTCTGGCAGAGCAACAACCCTAGGAGACAGGTTGAGGACCTGGTACTGGATGAAGGTTCCAGTGAATGGGTGTAGATGCAAAGAAAAGAAGACCAAAGACAGTGCCCTGGGTACTCCAAGGTTAAGGGCCCATCGACAGAAGCATAAGGAGCAGCTGAAGCCACAAGGGAAAACCAGGCCAGTGTGGTCTAAAAGCCAAGGGAACAAAGTACAACTCATTGTTGTTTTAATGTATATGTTTATTGGCATTTGAGTCCTGCGAATTTTTTTTTTTTTTTTTTTTTTTTTTTTGGTACTGAGGATTTAACCCAGGGATCCCTATCCCTTTAGTTTTTATTTTTGAGACAGGGTCTTGCTAAGTTGCTTAGAACCTTGCTAAATTGCTGAGGTTGGCCTTGAAATTGCCATCCTCCTACCTCAGCTTCCCAAATTGCTGGGGTTACAGGTGTGCCCCACCATACCTAGCTGTGAATTTTTTAGTCCTATCCTTTGACTGTATTTCTTATGTTTATCTTTCTTTTCTTTTTCTTCTTTCCTTATGTATATGGGTACATGTGTGTGCTAGGAATCAAACCCAGCGCCTTGTGCATTGCTAAGCCCATATTCTCCCACAGCTACACTACCAGCCCATCTTTTCTTCACTTTTAGGAGCTCTTCAAATGTTTGGACAGAAGTTTTTTTTTGTTTTTGTTGTTGTTTTCCCCCACTGGGGATTAAATTTAGGATTGTTCTACTACTGGGCTACATCCTCAGTCCTTTTTATTTTTATATTGAGACAGGGTCTGGCTGGCCCAAAACTTGTGATCCTCCTGCCTCAGCCTCTTAAATTGATGGGATTACAGGTTTATGCCACCACACCTGGTCCATGTGTATTGTTTTTAATGGGACACATTCGGTATACTACTTGTAGCCCATTTTGTAAACATATTTTCATGTTAATAAATATCAACATAAGTGAATTTCATGTTTCTTTTACACTAGGAAAAGTTCAAAATACCATTTTCCAAGCTGGGCACAGTGACACATACCTGTAGCCTCAGGGACTCAGGAGGCAGAGGCAGGAGGATCACAAATTTGAGGCTAGCACATCAATGTTCATAGCAGCTCAGTTCACAATAGCTAGATTGTGGAACCAACCAAGATGCCCTTTAACTGACGAATGGATAAAGAAACTGTGGTATATATGCACAATGGAATATTACTCGGCCATAGAGAAGAATAAAATTATGGCATTTGCTGGTAAATGGATGAAGTTAGAAAATATCATGCTAAGTGAAATAGGCCAAGTCCAAAAAACCAAAGACCAAATGTTTTCTCTGATAAGTGGATGACGATATATAACCAGGTGGGGTGGCAGGGGGAAGAGAAGAATGATGATGTAGATAAAAATGGATGATATAGAGGAAAATGGGGTGAGAGAGGGTGGGGGATGGAAAGATAGTAGAAGGAAACAAACAGTATTACCCTATGTATATTTATGATTACATGAATGGTGTGAATCTACATCATGTACAATCATAGAAATGAAAAGTTGTACCCCATTTGTGTACAATGAATTGAAATACGAAATGCAGTCTGTAAAAATTTTTAAAATTTAATAAAAATTAAATAAATAAATAAAAAGTGGAAAAAAAATTGAGGCTAGCTTGAGCAATTTAGTGAGACCCTAAACAACTTAGTGAGACCTTATCTTAAATTTAAAAATAAAAAGGGCTGGGGATGTGGCTCAGTGGTAGAGCATCCCTAGGTTTAGTCCTCAGTACCAAATAAATAAATAAAACCTCAAAATATTTTTAAATGCCATTTTCTAGGAACCCCATATGTAATCATTCAATAATTGACATTTTGCTTATTGAGCCCATCAGATGTCAGGCATCCCTGCTCAAATGTCTGTTTTGGGGGCTGGGGATACAGCTCAGTTGGTAGAGTGCCTGCCTCACATGCACAAGGCCCTGGGTTTAATCCCCAGCACCACAAAGTACTGAAGATTGAACCCAGTACATCCCCAGTTGTTTTTATTTTAGGGTCTTACTAAGTTGCCAAGGTTAGCCTTGAACTTCAATCTTCCTGCCTCAGTCTCCCAAGTGCCCCTTCTCTTTAAAGTCTGCAGATATTGTAGATACAGAGAAGCTACCTTCTGTATTGAAACACAATGACTCAATACATATATCTCCATCTACGCTTTTATCCTCTCCTTAAATGAAATCCTTAGAAGTGGATTATTAAGGTCAGTGACCAACCTTGGTCTTGGATCTATGAAAAATGCCTGGAGACTGGAATAGGTGAATGACCTGATTCCTGTCCTTTCAATAGCTCAGTTTAAGGAGATAAGTGAGGTTGTGGCTCAGTGGTAGAGCACTTGCCTAGCATATGTGGGTTTGATTCTCAGCACCACATATAAACAAGTGAATAAAATGAAGATCTCTCAACATCTAAAAATTAAAAAAAAAAAAAGACTCAGGAAAAGGGAAAAGGAGATTTCAATACAAAATGCTATTCCTCCCAATAGTCCCTTCTTAGGAATTTATTCTATAGATAAGCAGCACACAGGCACCAACAGTTGTACTTGCTGTAATCATTGTCAAAGCTAATAACCTAGTCAGGTGTGGTGGCACACACCTGTAATCCGAGCTGTTTGGGAGGATTTCGATTTCAAAACCAGCCTCAGCAACTTAGTGAGGCCCTAAGCAACTCAGTAAGATTCTGTCTCTAAATAAAATACAAAATCTGGGGATAAGGCTAAAAATGTTCAGCATTAGGGACTTGAGTAAGCATAGGTCATTATGGTACTAATATGGATCCACCTCTAAGTAAAGAGAAGAAAGAAAGGTATGGAACAATGTTTCATATATTGTTTTTGCAGTTTTTTTTTTTTTTCTTCTTTTTTCTTGGTACCTGCAATTGAACTCAGGGCATTTAACCACTGAGCCACATCCCCAGCCCTATTTTGTATTTTATTTAGAGAAAGGATCTCACTGAGTTGCTTAGCACCTCGCTTTTGCTGAGGTTGATTTTGAACTCATGATCATCCTGTCTCAGCCTTCCAAGCCACTGGTATTACAGGCCTGTGCCACCTCAGTCAGCTGTTTTTGTAGTTTTTTAAATATAGGCATACATATGCTTGTAAGCATATATTCCTGCATTGTTCAGTAACTCCATGTGGCTATGGAGCCCTTGAAATGTGGCAAGTTCAAGTTGAGATATTCTGTGAGTATAACATGCATACTGGATTTTAAAGATATCCAGATTTTAAAGCTACCTATTGGATTTTATTATATTATATAAAATATAATAATTATTGACATGTAGACATACTAAAAGTAACCTCCCGTGTTCCTTTTTACTTTTTTTTGTAGCAGGGATTGAACCCAAGGAAACTCAACTACTAAACTACATCCCAGGCCCTTTTTATGTTTTATTTTGAGACAGGGCCTCTCTAAGTTACTGAGACTGGCCTCTAATTTGTGATCTTCCTACTTCCACCTCCCAAGCCTCTGGGATTACAGGCATGCTCTACTCTCATTTTCCTTTTTTTTTTTTAAACATGGTTACTACTGGAAAATTTTAAATTCCATACTGGGGCTCACATTCATGCCTGCCATTACATTTCTATTGGCTGTAGACTATATTTAGGAGAATATGTAATAAATTTACAATAGTAGCTGCCTCTGGGGAGGGGTCCTAAACATTGGTTGCAGGGGAACTGACTTTTTCCCTGCCTTTTTGTAACATTTAAATAGTCACCTTTGTCTGAATCTGTGGTGCCATGTAACCATTTTTGAAAACCATTTAACATAGCTGGGTGTGGTGGCCCACGCCTGTAACCCAGCAACTCAGGAACCTGAGGAAGGAATATCACAAATGGGAGACCAGACTGTCAAGACTGTGTCTAAAAATACAAATAAAAATGACTCAGGAGGCTGAGGAAGGAGGATCACAGGTTTGAGGCCAGCCTCAGTAATTTAGCAAGGCCTTAAGCAACTTAGTGAGACCCTCTCTCAAAAATTTAAATACATACATACATACATACATACATATAAAGGTGTGGGAATGTGGCTCATTGGTAAAATTCCCTCTGGGTTCAATCCCAGTACCAAATAAATAATTAATTAAATAAAAGAAGGGCCAGAGTTGTAACTTGGTGAAGAGCACTGGCCTAGCTTGCAGGAGACCCTAGGTTTGATCTTCAGCACATATACATACACATACAACAACAAAACATTAAACATGTCATGAGCCATGACAGAAAAACCATGGGGGCATCCCACAAAGGTTATGCTGTATGGGAGCTGACTTGGAGAATCAGAAGGGATTATGGAAACATGAAGAAGTATATGCACCAATTAAAAACTGTGGAAATAATTTTTAAAAAATAGTATCATAGAGTAAAATAGTATGGCACTCTTAAAAGTAACTGACAAGCTTAAAAATGATTTATTTAGTAGCATTAAAGTTTTCATTACAAGTCAAAACAACACCACCAAGAAGTATGTTTCCTGCTCTTCTGCCCAGGTCCCAGGGGGCACATCAGATGTTCTTGAATAAGTCTAGAGTTTGATGTGCTAAGACCCATGGTGTTTGCTTCCTTGGGAAGATGGAGCCTTCTATAACCCTCTAGTGTTATGAACAGGATGTGGCTGGATTTGGTCCTTACTATGCTGGTTGTGAATGTTTCTTTTAACTTATTTTTATGGACTGGTTTTTTGTTTTTTTGTTTTTTTAATTGAGCACATACTCCATGATCTAATTGGCAAAAGGAGATTCAGCTAGACACACAGAGCTGATGTATGGGCCTCCACCTGTGGGATATCAAAGGATTCCTGGGATTTTCAGAATCCACACAACAGGTTTCCCCTTCACATACCCTGTGGGGATGTGTGTGGGGGAGGTGGTGGGGAGGTGGAGCCCTGCTGTGTGGATTCTCTAACTGAACCCTCAGGGCCTGTTTCATTGCTAGTTGTTGGGATGGGAGTTCTCACAGTGGCCTATTCCCCTTCTCCTGGAGCTAAGGCCTTTACTGTACAGAGGAGCTGAAGATTTCTAGCTTGAGACCCAGGGAGAATGAACAAGAAAAAAGGTATTGCCAAGGATAAACAAATCTATAATAAAAGAAAGTAGAGACAGGAAGTCATTTAGAGGTTAGTTATACTTGTGGAAGGGTTGGGTATGGAGATTGGACAAAACAGAGTCACTGAAAATGAATAGGACATTTTTTGTGGGGTAAAAATGATCTAAAATTGTGATGATAGTTGCACAACTCTGGACACACTAAAAATATTGAATTGTATACTTTAAACGAATAAATGAAATAAACCCCCCTACACACACACACACACACACACACACACACAAATAAGGTATTCCAGAATGCCTCAGCAGTATAGTGCCTAGCACAGTGTAGGAGCTGGGCAAAATACTGAGAAGGAAAGGTCACAGTTCCTACCTTGGTCCCTCCTCTCAGAGGCTAAGGTCTTCCTTCTCACATTTGCTGACCCACCTGGTGCCCACTGACCCCACCAGGTCCTCCCTTTTGTCACCTCCACCTAGTGCCCTAGGACAAATAGTTGGGACTGCAAGGGAAAGTGTGTAAAACTGTACTCAACTGCAGCTTTCCCAGCTCCCAGCAAGGGGCCGCCTCTTCCCTGAGGGGATGGGATGCAAAAGCTAGCTTTTGGGTGCAGCCCTCCCGGCTCCTTCCAGGCAAATGGGCTTGGCTGGAAGGTGATTAGATAATTAGAAGATGATCATTCTAAACTAATGACAAATTCAGCCTCCCTCCTCATCAAAGAAACTCCAATTAAACAATATGGTGTCATTGACACCAAATTAGCCAAGCCATTAATGAGATGAGATACTTCTTTGGTCGCTGACACCCCCCAAATTCCCGCGACAGAAATCCAGGCCTAAACCGAGCGCTGAGTCGCACGTTAGTAATCCCAGCTACTGGGGAAGCTGAGGCAGGGGGATCGCGAGTTCAAAAACAGCCTCAGCAACATAGCGAGATTTTACCCCAAAATAAAAAATAAAAAGGGCTGGGGATGTGGGTCAGTGGTTAAGCGCCCCAGAGTTAAATCCCTAATACCAAAAAGAAAAAAGAAAAGAAAGAAATCCATGCCTAGTCCAACTGTGAGAAATTTCTCTGGAGTTGCCAGGAAAAAACTGGGTCAGGTCCAACCTGGGGGTCTCCCCCAAGTGCGAGTCAGTTCCGCTCGAGTCCGCACGGCCTGCCCACCTCCTGCGCAAAGGGCTGGGTCTGCGAATTACGCTCTGCGGCTGCTTGGCGTTGAGGGTTGCGTGGACAGGTAGGCTGCTGGGATCAGAGTCTCCTGGGAGGAAGCATATCCTGGCTCCACTTGCCCAGTCGTGTGACCTTGAAAGAATTAATGAACTTCTCCATGCCTCAACGCCTCTGTCCCTAAAATGGGACAGGGAACGCAGCCCCTCGGCACAGCTGTGTTTGGCAAACTTCCTGGAGCCAGGTGGAGCATCTCAAGGTTCCTACCGGTGATCGTGCGCAATGTTACACCGCTGGGGGGGCGGGGGGTCCTTCTGATGCCACCCTAGGAGGTCGTTGCTTCCTCTGGGGGTGTGTTGCTCCACACCTTGTCCCAAGAGGCGCAATTCTGGAGATCAGGATCCTGGTGCCCCCGGGCTGGGGATGAGTGGATGTGCCTTAAACCCCAAATCCTGTGCCTCACCCAAAGCCTGGAAAGTGGGCGGGCTGGGTTTGTCCAGCCTAGGCGATGCTCACCCGGCGGGCCCCGCCCTCGGTCCCGCCCTCCTCTAACCCGCGCCCCCATTGGTGGCGTCCGGCGGCGCGGCCGCTGTTATTTTTCGAATATATAAGGAGGTGGAGGTGGCAGCTGCAACTAGAGGCTTCCCCGGCAGCAGCTTGAGTCCCGCGTCCCTCCACCCCTCCCCACCCTCCCCGCATCCCTCTCCCCCTGGGCTCCCTCGCTCCGGGTCCCGTTGCTCTTCCTCCCTCCCTCCCTTACTCCCACCCCGGCCTGCACCCTCCCTGGTCCCGGCCAGCTGTGCTGTGCGTCTGTTGGCCGTCCTGCGCCGGGCCCTGCAGCCAGCCTTCTGCCCGCCCCGCAGCGATGGAGGTGCCCCAGTCCGAGCCTGCGCCAAGTTCGGCTCTCAATCCTGCCGTAGTACGTGGGGGCGCTCAGCGTCCAGGCCACCTCCCGGGTCTCTGGCTGGGTACTCAAGGCCTCTTGGGGTCCCCGGAGCGCGCTGCCTCTTCCTCTCCGGTCACCACCCTGACCCAGACCATGCACAACCTCGCCGGGCTTGGCAGGTAAGACGCCCGGAGGAGGCCGGGCGTAGAAATGGGAGGCCGGGGCTAGGATCCTGGGACACTGGGCACGGGAGACGAATCCACAAGGGAGTGGGGAGGCTTCCGGACAGAGCAGAGATACCCTTGCCCCTGCTTCTAGAGCCCGGGACAAGGGCGCTGAGACAGACTGTGGCTCACACCCTCCAGGTGACCTGATGGGACCCTCTTTTCCCCTCCCCCTCCCTCGTTGTGTCGCTACCATGCTGTCTCCCTAATCACTGCCCCAATAGCCACCATTTTGCCCCAGGCAGGGAATCCCGGGCCTGGAGGGGGAACCTGAGGATGGCAAAGCTCTGATTCTCAAAGGTTCGACCCTCTGCTTCCTGCCACCC
The DNA here is from genome assembly GCF_902686445.1 of Sciurus carolinensis. NCBI lineage: Eukaryota > Metazoa > Chordata > Mammalia > Rodentia > Sciuridae > Sciurus > Sciurus carolinensis. The sequence continues at coordinate 29,307,518 of NC_062214.1, forward strand.
CCCACTCCCATTCTGCCCCCAGGGCTAGTGATTAAAGAAGCGTCCCGCTCCCTAAGCAAGCCTGTAGGGCGTTGGGAGGGTGCAGGCTGGGTTGCCAGCAGCAATAGAGACCCAGGTCTTGGCCCTTCCTCCGGAAAGGTGCTTGAATGGGTACGGGTCCGAGAACCGGGAAAGTTCTCTAGCGCTACTTTACCCTGCCCCTTTTTGACCCCCAGGCTGGCGCCAAGCCCAGCCTCCTTGCTCTTGTTCCTGGGCTCATCTCTCCCTGCACCTGGGAGAATCTTTCCTAAACCAGTCAATCCAAACAAGACAATTAATACATGGAGCTTTGTTGACCTGAAAGGAGTGGTAGATCTGAGGGGATTACCTCCCACAAGTTCTTCCCTAGCGAGCCTGTTCTTCCCTGACTCCCTGGGGCAATGTGGAGGCTGTGTGGGTCCTTCAGAGGTGGTGGAATGTGGGAACGTGGGCCTACCAGCCCTTGAGTCCTACATTTACCTTTCTCCTTTCTTGGGTCCCTTCTCCTTCCCCAGCGAGACCCCAAAGAGTGTCCTAGGGAGCCTGCCCTTTCGAAGTCGTCTGACACGCCTATCCCTGTCAAGACGGGCATCTGAATCTTCTCTGTCATCTGAGTCCTCTGAATTTTCTGATGCAGGTGAGACCTGGGGTCCCTGGGGAGTTCTCCAAGTGCCAGGAGGGTGGGGGAACTGCCTGGGCCTTTTTGCCTTCCCTGTCAATCAGATTAACATCCTTCCCACAACCTGGTGGGCCTAGCAACCTCCCCCACCCTGCCCACAAAGCTGGAAGACACACCTCTGGTGAGGCTCACCACGCCCAACCCAGTCAGTGGAGAGGTGGGAGGGTGGGGCCTTCTGCAAGGTGAGATCTTACCTATTTAAAACCAGGTGCCAAGATCTCTAAACCACAGCCCCACCTGGAAGGCACTTACAGCTGAAAGTTGGTCTTTTAGAGCATTCTCTTATAGTCTAGAATGTTTTTCTAAAAAGCCACTGTGTCTTCCAAATTAATTTAAATCAATTTAAGAAAAGTGTTTGGAAAGCACTGTGATCTTAAAAAACATGCATAGAGGAGGTTCCATAGTAAACAGGAGTGAAGCCCTGTGTCTTTTGATGGACAGTGTCACCCTCGGGAACCATGTGTAGGTTTTTGTTTTGTTTTTAATGTGTCCAGATTTAAAATAGAAACAGGTTTCTTTTTCTTTTCCTTGGATGCTGTGGGGAAAGTATACAGAAAATGCTACTTTCAGATCAAGGTGCTCTGTCGTCCCCTTAGGTCTCTGCATGGATTCCCCCAGCCCTATGGACCCCCAGATGGCAGAACAGACGTAAGTAGAGAGGGGGGAGATCCCTACTACCAAGGACTCACCACTTACCTTTGGGAATCCTAGTTCTAACAAACTCGGTGGAGAGGCCAGGGAAAGTAGTCAGAGCCCTCAACATCTGTCTGGGGCTGGTTGACTTTCCTAGGCCTTGGGAATCTGTTCTGTTTCAGGGAAGGGTCTGCTCTTATGGGAACCAGATGAGAGTGGGCTCAGGGGTGGTAGGGACAGCATTCCCTGGGAGCAGAGGATGGCTCCCCCTAAACAAGTCCTGTTTTTCAGTCCAACCCTATATGTTACTTTTCCCCCCACCCCATACACATTTTGTATGGGCTGTAGAGGGACCTAAAAGTATGGTCCCTCTAATTCAAAACTTTAACGTGCTTTAGGCCAAATAGAGCACAGTTGGCTGCAGACTGATTTGGCCCTTGGCCCATCAGCAATCTCTAGTTTCATGACACTTTACTCTCTGGCCAACCCCTGGACCAAGTCCTTTGCTAGAGGAAGTAAAGAGAGCTGGTGGGCTCTGCTCTGGGCAGATATCTTTCCCTTTGTTAAGGGGCATGGGTAGTGCCTTCCAGAGCACAGCTGTTCCCATCCAGCTGTTAAGGCCCAGACAGATGGAGCAGCTGCCAACCATTACTGGGGGCAGCTGGGTGTCCCCAGCCTGGGCTGGGGGGACTGTGGCTTTTGGTTTAGGGCAGTGACTATTTCCTCCCTTAACTTTTGATCCCACTGGGCGGGGTGCAGGGTGTGTTCACAAACAGGAAACAGAATTGAGTGGGGGTGGAGGGGAACTGCAGGTTGTTTTTTGGTGGCAACACAGAGTTGCTCTTGTCTTACCCCTAAGGACCAGGTGCAAATTGGGAATGAAGCCAATTAAGTTGGTCATGCCTGATGCCAAGTTGGCTGGGTACAGCCCTTTCTTGGGGGGACAAGGATACCCCTTGACACTTCAGCCCAAGGGGCAGGGGGCCCACCTCTGCACCTGCTCTGACGGTTATAGTTTCTCAGAAAGAAGCTGGTGTGTGTGTGAGAGCATGTGCACACACACATGCACAAAAGCTCCTCGTGGCAGGTGGTCTCCAGTAACATAGCTGGGAGGCGGGGCCTATATACAGAAGCTTATGTCTCAGCCTCAAAAGGAACATCTGTTGGAATTCCTTGCCTGCTGGCCTCTTCTAAGGCAGGAGGAAGGGGTGGAACAGAGGCTGGGTCCTGGAAAATTCCATAGGAGGGAGGAAAGGATGTGACCCTGCACATTTGTCACTAGGGGGTCTGCTGTGGCAAACTGGGGCTGGTCCAGGGAGCCATTAAAGCAGGCCCCTGTCTTGGAAGGAGCCAGACCAGCTCCTCACAGGGGGAGGAGAGCCCAGCCTTGCTGGCATCCACCCCTGAATAAACTCATATTGCTGGATGCCCGTGGCTGTCATGACAGGGTGGATGGATCCCTTCCCTGGCAGCCATATGGTCCTGCTTAGGTGATTTGCATACAGGTGGAAGGCTTGCGTGCAGGCTGGCGAGACTGTTGCCTTGGTGACGCCTCAATGACCCTGTGACCTGCCCCAGCTGTCTCCATCACTGCTTGTCTCTGGGCCCTCTTGCATTCAGGGAAGCCTTTAAAATTCCAGGCTGCCTCTCATCTCCCCCTCCCCAGTACCTGGGCCCCACTGGCAGTGGGCCTCTTCCTCCCCCTCCCTTTGCCTTGGCCTAAGCCCTGGTCCTTGGGCCTTATGATTTGGGGCCTGGTGCTGGGGTAGGTGATGGGCTGTAAAGGAAGAGGGTCACATCCTCTGTCTCCTAGGTTTGAGCAGGCCATCCAGGCATCCAGCCGGGTTATTCGAAAGTAAGTGTTCCTGACCCTCTCTACCCATGACAAGCTGGCCCCCAGTAGTGTCAAGGGATCTAGGGGAGGGATATCCTACCTGCCTTTAGTCCCTGTCCCCAGGGACTTTCAGCCCTGACCTGTCCCCATTTCCTTCTATAGTGAGCAGTTTGCCATCAGACGTTTCCAGTCCTTACCGGTAAGTGTCCTCTAAGACCCAACAGAAAACATACACGTACAAAGGCATCTCAGGGTCGCCTCCCAGTTGGCTGGTGAACATGGGGTTTCACAGGTGGCTGAGCAGGCCAGGGGAGTTGGAGGAGGGGCAGAAGAGAATAGGGTCTAGGCTGGTGGCCAAGGAATGCAGCCTTCTGTACCTGCTGCCCTTCCTGGCTCCCTAGGTACGGCTGCTGGGCCACAGCCCTGTGCTACGCAACATCACCAACTCCCAAGCACTGGAAAGCTGGAGGAAGAGTGAGGCAGGTGGCAGAGCTGCCAGCAATCCTGGGGAGGACAAAGAAAATGTGAGCTTCTGGAAGGCCTGAGTGGGAGAACTCCAGGGAGAGAGGAGGGCACACCAGGTGCTTCTCTGGCATCCAGTGATGCCTCCTCTCGCATCTCACCCACAGAATGGATTTGTCTTCAAGATGCCGTGGAAGCCCACACATCCCAGCCCTACCCATGCTCTGGCAGAGTGGGCCAGCCGCAGAGAGGCCTTTACCCAGAGGCCAAGCTCAGCCCCTGACCTGATGGTACATGAAGATGGCTGACCCTTTGCAGGGCCCTTAGGACGCAACTTGAGGAAGGAAAGGGTGGTGTGGGACCCCCCTAGGCACTGAGGATCTGTCCTCAGAAGGAAGGGGCTGAGGACTGACTCTGGTCCCCACCCCTGAATAAGCTGTGCCTGTTTGTCACTCTGGCAGTGTCTTACACCTGAGCGGAAGATAGAAGTAGAGGAGCTGAGCCCCTCAGCTCAATCCTGCTTCTCCCTGACCCCTGCTGAGGTGGCTACTGAGGAAGATGATGGATTTGTGGACATCCTGGAGAGTGACTTAAAGGTTAACAGTCTCAGCCCATCCAGTCCCTACCTCTTTCTCTCTGGACTGACCCCCAGGGGTGTCAAAGGATCTAGGGATCATGCAGCAAGACATGATCTCATTTCAATGTCTGAAGGAGAATTTGAGGTAACTAAGTCACAGCCTGATCTCTGGCCAATCAGAGAAGGGCAGATGACTGGTGCCACAGTGGAAGGGAAGCCGGGCAGGGTGAAGGGACATGCACAGCCCATGCAAGCCCCAACAGCAAGTAGGTCCCTACAGCTTTGGGGGTCAGGGGTGCTGTTCTGGGTAGAGAAACTTAGCAGGGTCTAGGAGGGCTGCTGGCCTGGTGTTTGCAGTGGTGGGGTGGGGGAGGCAGAGAAGGCTGTGTTGGAGGATTCAGGCCTGAGGGCTTTGTCCTGTGCCTGTGGTTGTGACTGTGTCCTTCCGATTTGATCTTAGGATGACGATGCAGTTCCCCCAGGCATGGAGAGCCTCATTAGCGCCCCATTGGTCAAGACCTTGGATAAGGAAGAGGAACAGGTGTGCCTCTGGGGTGGCCCCCTCAGAACTTACAGGGGCGAGGTCCTACCCTGCAGTGGGATTGGGGTTGGGGGGATTGAGTGTTCTGATCCCTGACCTGCCACCCTTGCCAGGACCTCATCATGTTCAGCAAGTGCCAGCGGCTCTTCCGCTCTCCATCCATGCCCTGCAGTGTGATCCGACCCATCCTCAAGAGGCTAGAGCGGCCCCAGGACAGGGATGTGCCTGTCCAAAATAAGCGGAGGAGGAGTGTGACCCCCCTGGAGGAGCAGCAGCAGCCTGAGGAACCTGTGAGTACCGTTCTCCTGGGACTAGGCTGTCACTATCACCTGGGATGCCACCCTCTCGGCCTGGTTCATGGCGGAGGGTAGGGAACTGGTGGTGTCCTGGGCATGGCAGCCAGACAGGGCACTGAGAGAAGAGACAGCCTTGCCCCTGATCCCTGCATCCTTCTGCCTTGCCTTCCAGAAAGCCCGTGTCCTCCGCTCCAAGTCCCTGTGCCATGATGAGATCGAGAACATCCTGGACAGTGACCACCGCGGACTAATAGGAGATTACTCCAAGGTACAGGGCGGCATGGGGACCCGGCCCCTGGAGCTGCTTCTGTTCCTCCTCTCTCCCCAGGGGCTCCCTTTTATTTTTCCTTTGTTATCTTTGCGTCCTTTGTTCCCATGCAGACTCCTCCCTCTGGCTCTTCTTGGTCTCCTTTTACCCAAGATCTGTCCAGGCAACCATTGTACCTTAGCCTTAGAAAATATTTCCAAACTGATCTAACGTGTCTCACTCCTAGGCATAGCAGAGCCTACAGGGCAGGAAGCAGAAAGTTCATGTTTTCTATTACCTCCTTCATTCACTTCCCCTTAGAAGGTTGTTCCCTGGGTATCAGCCCCAGGAGGCGCCTCTTGGTTGCTATGGGAACCAGAGCTGAATTTGAAGGCCAAAGCAGGTGTGGCCTCTGGACTTGGGAACAAAGCTCCATCCTTTTCAGGCTTCTGCTCTTACCGATTTCATTTTCTCTCTCCTTTCATCCCTTCCCTTCAGGCCTTCCTTCTACAGACTGTGGATGGCAAACACCAAGACCTCAAATACATCTCACCAGAAACGGTAAGCAGAGTTGAGTCATCTTCCAGGGGTCTTTGGACTGCTCTTGGCTGTGATCTCCCCTGGGGTTGGGCTACATGAATGGCCAATAGAAGGATAAAGGCCAGCCCTTGGCTGCCAGCTTGACCTTCTAGCACCACTTCTACAGATGGTAGCCCTGTTGACCGGCAAATTCAGCAACATCGTGGAGAAGTTTGTGATTGTGGACTGCAGATACCCCTACGAATATGAAGGAGGACACATTAAGGTGAGGTGGGGCACTGGGCAGAGGCCTGAGGACCACACCTGGCTCAGGCCTCCTGCTGCAAGGCTCCATCAGTAGAAGGCCCATGTGTGCCTTCTCATGGTGGGGAACTTGCCCAGCAGAGATAGGGTATCCTGTCTGGGAACAGCAAGGGGGAGGGGTCTGCCTCCCAGACGCAGGGTCTGTGACCTCATCCCCAGCATCTCTGACAGACCGCTGTGAACTTGCCCCTGGAACGTGATGCCGAGACTTTCCTGCTGCAGCACCCCATCATACCCTGTAACCTGGACAAGAGAATCATCCTCATTTTCCACTGTGAATTCTCATCTGAGCGTGGGCCCCGTATGTGAGTCCCAGCTTTGTCTGCCCATCCTGCTAGTGCCTGCCTGTCCTTGGCCTTTCCTGTCTAGACTTGTAGGTGCTGGAGCTGTTGGAATGACCAGAGGGATGAGCCCAGCCTTTAAGCCTGGGGCTCTTGCCCCATCTGATGGCCTGGAGCTGCTGACCTCCTTCCCTCACTATGAACAGCATCTGCCCCTTACCTCTCTGGTCCTTGCCTAGTCTGCTCCAGGAGCCCCGAATGTATCTCTTGAATTGTGTCCACTCATCACCTCTCCTGCTTCCTCTTTTCTGGTCTAGGCCACAGATTTCTCTACTGAATACTGTGCAAAGGTCTTCTAAAAATAAAGAGGTCACCACCTCCCTCCTGCCATCACCCCCTCTTTTTTGCCCAGTAAAGACCATCAGACTGGTCCTCTAGTGGCTGACATTCCTGTGCTCAAAAGATTTCTGTGACTTTCCCAAGGCCTTCAAAGGAATGGGTGCAGGGAACCAGCCCCCTTATGTAGACCCCACCATGTGTCCAGCTCTGATCCCCCTCACCCCCTACCATGACGCTCCAGGTGCCGATTCATCAGGGAACGAGACCGTGCGGCCAACGACTACCCCAGCCTGTACTACCCTGAGATGTATATCCTCAAAGGCGGCTACAAGGAATTCTTCCCACAGCACCCGGTACCATAAGTGGGGGTGGCCACAGCTTCTGGGTGACAGACTATAGGGAAAGGGCTTGGTCAGGTCATAGACCTAAGAGAAGAAGGAAGGGCTGGCTCCCCCACAAAGCTACCCTTTCCTCCATGTTGATGGACCCCTCCTTTCCTTCCCTAGAACTTCTGTGAACCCCAGAACTACCGACCCATGAACCACGAGGCCTTCAAGGACGAGCTGAGGACCTTCCGCCTCAAGACACGCAGCTGGGCTGGGGAGCGGAGCCGTCGGGAACTCTGTAGCCGGCTGCAAGATCAGTGAGGAGCCAGCACCCGTCCTGCCACCATCCTAGCCTCACGAGGCCCTGGTGCCTGCTGTACCATGGGCCCTCTGGAGGCCCCAGGTGCTATCTAGGGGAAAGACAGCATGGGTGTCCTGTCTGTCTGCCCCTGTCCCTGATTCCCCTCGTCTCACTGCAGTCATTTTCCATATCCTGGTGCCAACATCACCCATGGAAGAGCCCAACCTGGTGGGTTAAAACCAGCTCAGAGGAAGCATTTTGTGTTCAGCAGGAACCTTTTTGCTTTTCTTCCTGTTTGGGTTAACTCTCTGTCTTCTTGGCCAAAAAAGCTCCTTTGTGTGTGTGTGTGTGTGTGTATGTGTGTGTGTGTGTGTGTGTCAGCTGAGGCTGCAGGACAGCCATGCACCTGAGCATGAGGATGGGCCAGGGCTGCCCCTGCCTCTCTCTGCAGGAGTCAAGGGTGTGTCTGCCACGTTGCCCTTTTCTTTTTCCTGTCCCTTTGTCCAAGCACCTCTCATGTAAACGTAAGCTCTCACTCTTTCCTGTTGCAGTATTACCTGCATGCTTGATTTGTTTGTCTTACCTGTCTCAGGACACAATCACTGACTGTGTAGTCTCCCCTTGTCCAGTTGGGGTTAGAGATTCACACATCATTTACCCCTTGTCCTGGCTTATTGCCCCACAAAGGGATGTTGTTATTCTTGGAAGTCCCTGGGGAAAGGGCTAAGGACTGAATCGGGAGCCTACTGGAGGCCCCACTGCTGTGAACCCTGGGGCCGGACTGGTCAGAACTTGCTGCTGTCCTGTCACAGATGGATGGATGGATGAATGGACGGATGGATGGCCATGGATGCATGGTGCCTTGCACACGCATGTGCATATAAATTGGAAGCATTTTGGTGAACATGTCAGCCTGTGGCAGGAATGTATGTGTGAACAAAAAGTCTTTACACTTAGCATTTGGAAATATTCGAGAAAAAATGTGGAAGCAGCTAAACCAAGGACCGAGCAACCTCTGGATTGTGAATCTCAAGGTGGGGGAAGGGTTGTGCTTGAAGGCCCAATGAGACATCTGTTAGGGTCTTGGTTCAATAAAGCACTAAGCAAGTTAAGAAAGCAGCATTGTGATCTCTGGAACCCTTGACAAGACCACAGCAGACCTCAGTGGTGGGACTGGGGTGAGAAGCAGGCCAGCAGAGGCTTGAAAGATTCCTGGTGAGATATCTCAAGTTCTCTTTCCCTCTTCTCTTTGAAGTCTTCCATTTCTTATATCATGACACCCCTGCCAGGACTTTCCCCTTCCCCCTCATCTGGCTACCCAAGCACTTATGAGCTTACCCTCCCTAAACCCTGCACCAAATGGTAAGAGTGACCCCAGCATGCCTCGAGAATTGTCAATGGGAGCCAAGCGCAGTGGCACACACCTGTAATTCCAGCAGCTTGGGAGGCTGAGTCAGGAGGATCACAAGTTCAAAGCCAGCCTCAGCAACTTAGTGAGACCCTGTCTCAAAAAATATAAAGTAATAAAAAGGGATGGGGATGTGACTTGGTGGTTAAGCACCCCTTGGTTCCATCCCTAGTATTGGGGGAAAAAATATTGTTAACAGGTCTGGGTGTAGTGGTGTAATCCTGTCTGTACTCCAAAGGTGGAGGCAGGAGGATCACAAGTTCAAGATCAGCCTCAGCAATTTGGTGAGGCCCTGTGTCAAAAAGGCCTGGGGACATAGCTCTAGTAAAGTGCCCCTGGGTTCAGGTTCCAATTAAAAAAATTGTGGGTCTGGGCACAGTGGCATACACCTATAATCTCCGCAACTCCACAGGTGGAGGTAGGATTGCCAAATTTGAGACCAGCCTGGGCAACCAAATGAGACCCTGTCTTGAAATGAAAAGCTGAGCACTCGGCATCATACTGAGACTTGTCTGCCCCACCCTTACTCCTGGTATCATAGGAAGGCAGCTGGATGCAAGTCGCACAGCAGATAAACAGAGCAGGCATTCTAGTCTGCCCAGGATTCCCACCCTATACCTCCCACCTTGGTCCCATAGTGGCCAACGGGGCTGGAGTGCTGACCTCTTGTGAATGTCCTTCCTGCGCTCTCCAGAACACCTGAACAGGAGGGAGCGTGGACCCAGTATCTACAACACCAGGCCTGTGCCATGTGCTAATGTCCATAACCACATCTGTCCCCATCATGAACGATCAGAGTCATAGCTGCAGTCATGAGACACTTGGTTATGCTGCAAACACTTTTAGACATATGTCCTCAACCCCCAAGGAAGGACATTTAGCTCATTTTGCCAGAGAGGTGGGAGGTGGACAACAGGAGCACTTGGTCAAATTGGGAGACAAAAGTCCCCCCCAAGAGAAGGCCAAGATGGGTACTGGCATCCACTTTGAGGGAAGAAGGGGCCTGGGCAAGGGGTGCTATGGGTTTGCCTCTTGGCTTCTGACTCAGGCCAGGATCCTGCTTCTTGTGGAAACTTCAGGGCAGAGGGGCACAGTGCCCCATCTCCCTTCCCCCAGCGGGGAAGCTTTAACTTTCTTCCTGGATGTTCTTAAAGGGAAGCAGATCAGGCAGAGAGGCTGTTTAAATCCTGGGCTGCCAGCCAGTTTTGAAGGTTGTTTTGCTGCAGCCAGGGCGGGGCAGGAATTCCAGCCTGCCAGGAGCCCAGGAGCAGCCACGTGCTGTGCGTTCACATGGTTAAAGAGCTGTGTGGGGTTGGCTGGGCACTAGGGCAGGGAGCTGGCCCGTCCTGGCCTGGCCAAGGCAGCAGGCACCAGTAGGGTGTAGGGGGTGGGCATGGGGGAAAAAAATCTATCTGATTCATGGTCTGAATTGCACACCCAGTAACTTTTTCAATGACAACGTTTAAGGACATTTTGCTTTTTTAAAAGGAAGAATGTTCAGATTTCATCAAAATAACACGTCATAAGCATAGACTGTAGACCTAAAGAACCACCACGCCAGGTAAGGATATTTCTAGCATTTTAGGAGTTCCCTCATGTCCCTTCCCATGACTCCCACTCCAGAGGTAACCCCTATTGTGACCTCTATCATGGTAATTTGGTTAAATGAAATCATACAGTGAGTACTCTTCTGTCTGACTTTTTCATTTGGCATAATGATTTTGATGCTCATCATGTTCTCATTTAGCAAGAATTTGTTCTTTTTCATTGCTGAGTAAGTACTTCATGATATGGATATGCATCCTTCAATTGAATTAGTTCATTCAACTTTTTTTTTTCTTTTGTATTGATTTTATTTGCAGGATCAAACCCAGGGTCTCACACATGCTGGATAAGTGCTCTACCAACTGAACTATATCCCAAGCCCTCTTACGTTTTGAAATTTTTTAAAAAGTTAAAGTATAGGTGGGTGCAGCAGCATGTACCTGTAGTCCCAGCTACTCAGGAGGCTGAGGTAGAAGGATTGTTTGTGTCCAGCATTTCAAGGCTGGCCTGGGCAATACAGACCCCATCTCAAACAGACAAAACAAAATACAAACGAACAAAAGAAGAAAAGGGGAACACATACACACACACTCTCTCTCTCCCTGTCTTTTGCCATGTGATGCCCTACACTGCCTCAGGACTCTGCCAATAAGAAACTATCACCAGATGTGGCCCTTGACCTTGGACAAGAACCATAAACCAAAATAAACTTAAAAAAAGAGAGAGAGAGAGAGAAAAAAAATTAACTGGACACAGAGGCACGCTCCAGTAATCACAATGATTTGAGAGGCTGAGGCAGGAGGATGGCAAGTTTGAAGCCAGCCTTAGCAACTTAGGGAGAACCGTCTCAAAATAAAAAATTAAAAGGGTTGGGATGTAGCTCAGAGGTAGAAACCTCTGGGTTCAATTTCAGTACTGAAAAAAAAAAAAAAAAAGAAAATTTAAAGTTGATTTATATGTAGTAAAATTCACCCTTTTGAGCATATAGTTCTGTGAGATTTGTTTTTGTATTTTGTTTACCACCGAGATACATCTAAAGTCCTTTTTATTTTATTTTGAAACAATGTCTTGCTAAATTGCTTAGGGCCCTGCTAAGTTACTGAGGCTGGCCTAGAACTTATGATCCTCTTGCCTCAGCTTCCCTAGTCACTGGGATTACAGGTATGTGCCACTATGTCCAGCTAGTTCTGTAAGTTTTTGACAAGTGCATACAGTTCTGTATTCATCACCACAATCAAGATATGTGGGACACAACCCAGCACGCTGGGCCACTCCTGTAATCCCAGCAATTTGGGAGGCTGAGGCAGAAGAATCCTTGGCAACTTAGTGAGACCTTGTCACAAAATTAAAAAGGACTGCAGATGTAGCTCAGTGATAGAATGCCCCAGTACTGGGTGGGAAAGATATGGAACACATTCATCCTACTCTATTGGAAATTGAAAACTGTCCAGAATACAGAATACAGAAATACATCCAAAAGTACAAGGCGTTCAACTTTAGTACTTTCCACACAGTTCTCCAAGGTCCTTACACCAAGTCACCTTCCCACCCGCAATGTCTGAGAGTCTTGTTCCACATTCTTGTCAAAACTGGCAAATTGTAGCCAGGCACAATGTCTCATGACTATCATCCCATGACTGGGGAGGCTGAAGTAGAAAGATCAAAAATTCAAAGCCAGGCTCAGCAACCTAGTGAGGCCCTAAGCAACTTAGCAAAACCCAATCTCAAAATAAAAAATAAAATGGGCTGGAGATGTGGCTCAGTGGTTAAGGCCCCTGGGTTCAATCCCTGGTTTAAAAAAAAAAAAAAAAAAAAAAGGTTGGCAAATTGTAATTTCTATCTCTCAATGAGAGAATGTGATTTTTGTATATAGCAAAGAACTCTGGTAACTCTGAGGGCTGAACCCTTATACTGTCGTGTGGCCACAGCAAGTGTTTGAGTGAGGCAGACCCAGTCCTTTTTTCTGACTCCTATATTGAAAGATATAGGCAATATTTGCCTTACTCTTGATTTTTTTGGGGGGGTTGCTGGGGATGGAACCCAGGGGTGCTCTATCTCTGAGCAATAATCCCAGCCCCTTTTTTATTTTCTAATTTTAAGACAGAGTCTCACTAAGTTTTTAAGGCTGGTGGCGAATTTGCAATCCTCCTGTCTCAGCCTCCCTAGTAACTGGGATTGTAGACATGTGCCAACATGACTTGCTTTGATTTTTTTCCTGTCAAGTCAAATTCTTTAAAAATCAGTGACTGAGCCAGGCCTGGTGGCACATACCTGTAATCCCAGTGGCTTGGGAGACTGAGGTAGGAGGATCACAAGTTCAAAGCCAACCTCAACAACTTAGCGAGGCCCTAAGCAATTTAGTGAGACCCTGTCTCTAAATAAAATATAAAAAGGGCTGGAGGTGTAGCTCAGTAGTAGAGCATCTTTTTTTCAATCTTTTTTCCAATAAAAAGAAAGCAAAATCAGTGACTCTCTAGAGTTAATTAGCTCTGTGTTAAATGACTTGAGTCCTCTGTTAACAATAGCCCATGACAATCTAGAAAACATGATTTCTATTAAGTCTTCATCCGTGATCCTTGAAATTGAACAGAGGGACACCCTTCTTTCCACAGGCAATAAAACTGTTGGTGGTACAGAAAGAAGTTTAGACAGGAAGGTCCATGGGCACACAGAATCTGGAAATAATCAGGAGAGGACAATTGAGTAATGGAGAATTGCTGCTTTGCAGCTGTGAAAGTCATGCCTGGAGAGAATGTTGCACGATGTGAGTATTCACAATCTAGTGTTCAAAGAAGACAGTTGATTGTGGGACAGAAGGTAAGAAGCGTCCCCACCCTCCCCACACAGGAGTCTGTGTGGCCGCCAAGGAGTGTCGGGAGGGTGGCCCCAGCCCCACCCAACCGGCACTGGCATGCACTCTCCGAGGGGGGTGACCACAGCTGCCAGGCTCTGAGTCAGTGGGGCCTGGGGTGACGGGGAAGGGAAGGGGCCTCACGTGGCCGGGCCCACACTGCCTCGTGGAGCCTCTGGCTCTCAGCCCTGCAGGAAGCGTGGCTGTTTGAAAGGACGAATCACACATGGCCTGGTCCTCCTGGGGCCCAGCCAAGGCCACTTCCCCGAAAGGAAGGATGCAGGAGGGGGGGCCTCCTGTGTTGAAACTGGGAGTATCAAGAAAGGAGGCTATCCAATCCCGGGGAGGGAGGCGGCTCCCAGGGTCGGGTTGTAGAGGGTAAGCAGAGGTGGGCTTGGGGAAGGGTTAATGACCTTCTAGAGATCTGAGGGAAGAGGGACTGAGTCAGGTTCTGTGGTAACCATCACCGGATGTGGGAGAAGGAGACACACAAGGGGAGTGCAAGGGGCAGGCTGAAATCTATTGGTATGTACACATCCCACGACACGAGTGCAATATCAGGAAAGTTACTTCATTTCACTAGGCCTCTACTTCCTCATCTGTAAAATGGGGATAATAAAGCCTGCATTTCAAAGGGCTGCAAAGTGGATCAAATGATTTGGTGTAAGTAAAGTACTCAGAACCGGGCCTGCCTACAGGTGCCACAGAAAAGTCTGCTATGGCTGTTACTACCCAGGGCCAGTGTGGGATCAGGAGTGTTAAAAGCACAGCCCAAAAACATTTAATTAAAGGGACCATTGTGGAGGTTACTCCCCTTTCTGCATCTGAACAAGTCCCTGGGTGATGGGCTACAGGAGAAACCCATTCCACCCAGTGTGCAGGAGGCAGGCAGCATGGGCTCCAGTCTAGGTAGCAGTTAAAAAGCTATGGATGGATGTTTGGGGGAGACAAAGAATGGGAAAGCTGTCCGAGAGACCTGTAGGAGGCTCCCAGCACAGGGTCGTGCCAGCTCTGAGATGGCCCAGGAGGTGGGGTGGAAGGAGGGACAAGGATTGTCTGACTTTTGTTTCCTTTATTTAGGGCAGCCACAATCCACCCAATTTCAATCTGTCTTGATTCTCAAAAGAGCACATCCCCTCCTGCTCTTAGTTTCTCACAGTTTCTGTCTTGCTCTCTGAGAAATGGCTAGTCACCCTTAACAGGGATTCAGTCAACAAGTCTACTGCCAGGCTGGGGGTGTGACCCAGTGGTAGAGTGTCTGCCTTGCGCGCATCAGGCCCTGGGTTGGATCCCCAGCACTGGGAAAAAAAACAAAACAAAACAAAACAACAACAACAAAAAAAAGTCTGTTGCCTTTGGCTGGAAGATTCCTCCTAATTGTTCTCCCTCCATCCAGAGGATGGTGGCTCAACTAACCTGGCCCAAGGTCTCAGGTTCTGTAAAGCTCATCAATGAGGATTCCCAGCTGTCAAGAACTAACAGGGCTGCCAGGTGGGGATGCACACCTGCAACTCAGGAAGCCAAGGTAGGAAGATCACAAGTTGAAGACTTTCCCCAGCAACTTGGTGAAGCCCTAAGCAACTTAGTGAGACCCTGTCTCAAAATAAAAAATAAAAAGGGCTAGGGATGTGACTCAGTGGTTAAGCGCCCCTGGGTTCAATCCCTAGTACCAAAACAAACAAAAAATCAAAATAAAAGATAAATAGGTTGGGGATGTAGCTCATTGGTAAAAGTACCCCTGGGTTCAGTTCTCAATACCAGGAAGAAAAAAAAAAAAAAAAAGAAAGAAAGAAAGAAAAGGGAGCAGAGGTGAATAAACTGGACCTAGAAGTTGGTACTGATCTGGGAAAAGCAGCAGAGTTTATCAAGCCTGACGGTCTATCAGCTTGAGTAGGTGGAGAGTAGAATTCATTTTCCCAGTTGAGTCAATTCAGTCCCTGCATAAGGCATCCCAGTAGTGGGTACCAAATATGATCCAAATAGGAAAGTCCCAGGTCACCTGCCCTTGAGGGCACATGTCTCACCCCTATGTGGTTATAGGGCAGTGGAGGGTGGGGACAGAGGAAGGGGCTGGAGAGTGGGGCTTGAGGCAATTCCCCAACTCAGGGAACCACTGGGGGTGGGGGAGTGCCTCTGTCTCAAAGAGAGGGAAGGGCCCCAGATGGCAGGTGGGTTGGGTCACAAATCCAGCCATGTGTTTCCTTCAAGCTCCTCTTGATTTTCATCATGCTTATTAAATTTTACTTTTATTCCTTCTCACATTCTGTGTTTCCATCACATACATACCCGATCCCACATCGGTACATACTGTACCAGCTTTGCCTCAGACTCTAGGCTAACCTCTATAAAAGCCTTACACAAGGAACACACAGCACACTGCTGTGACCCTCAGACTCTACTATGTTGTCTTCAGGGTGGCTCTTATAACCCAAGGATCCCCAGCCTGTATCCAGCCCCTGCCCCTGTCCCCTGCCTCTGAGCTGCTACCAGACCCAAAAAAGACCACCCGTCTTTCCAGTGCTAATCAATGCCTTCCTGTTGACCTTTTCTTATCTGCTCCTGGATTATAGGTTGTCAATATCTATTGATTTATTGAGCACCTATTAAGACCAGTGGCTTCACCATGTAAATACACATGCCCAGGAAGAAGACTGTGGCACATCTGGGGCCCAGGTTCCTTCCTGCCTTACTATCCTCAGTATAGGATTTTTGACTCCAGAGGTCACAAGTTGTCTGTGTCCTGCAAAAGGTCAGAGAATGGTACCACATGAGCTGGGTGTGGTGGCACATGCCTATAATCCCAGGTACTTAGGAGGCTGAGGCAAGAAGATCTATCGCAAGTTCAAGGCCAGCCTCGGCAATTTAGCAAGACTGCAACTTATTGAGATCAGTGTCTCCAAAAAATAAAATAAATAAATAAATAAAAAATAGGGCTGAGGATGCAGTTCAGTGGTTGACAGTCCTTGAGTTCAATCCCTAGTACCACCAAATAAAACCCCCAAAACAAAACAAAGCAAAACAACCATCCTACATGTACATCTCACACACACACACACACACACACACACACACACACACACATATGAAACCATATGCCCTTTTCATCTGGAAAATTCTGGGAGGCATTTCTGACTGACCTCTGGTCCTCTAAATAACCCAGAGTCCAGGAAGGATGACTTCTTTCCACTTTGGGTTTGCTCTGACCTAGCCCTCATGTCCAAAATGCTCTTCCTGCCAGGTGCGGCTTCTGAACTTGTACCCAGCAGGCGCAGTTCAGATGTTACCTTTGAGTAGTCTTCCTAGACTCCTCCTCCAGCCTCCTTCCCATTTTTTTTTTTTTTTTGGTGTGGAAAATGCTTTATTGTATCATGTCAATATACTGCAAGGAATATTTCAAAATAATAACAAAAGTAGTCCACACACTTGATTAAGTGAAGATCAAATGATTCAATTTTTTTCTTCCTTAGTTCTTCATAGCAGTTACTAAAAGTTCACAAGCTTATTTTTCCAAGAAAGATTATTCTAGTAATTTTGAGTGTTCAATCCGTGCAATGGTCCAGTCAGGCTTTACTCCTTGTGTAAACTCCCTCTGAAATTCATAGCTTGCCCTAAGAAGCTGTTTGGTTTCTACGTTCTGATCCCAAAATTAACCTGGAATACACTGGCTCCACTCAAAGTTTCACTGGGGATGTTGGCACGGGTTAGATACCAAAAGCACATCAAGATATTAACGAACTTCCTTCCTTTCTCATCATAGTAAATGGAGATGTCTCCTGTTGATGTACACACAATTTCATCTGTCAGCAGCAAGAGCATTTTTATGGTTATCAGGTAGTGAAGAAACCTTTTCTCTGAATACATGAAGCACCTCTTTGGCCACAAGTTCTTTCAATAGATCAAATTTACACTGTGACAACAACTTGGATACATGAGCAAAAGCCTGCTTCGCCCCCTCAGACAACTCTGCGATGCTGAACTCTTTGTCGAAATAGGCCCAAATAAGGAAAGCGTAAATTCGAGTCCTAACCCAGTTGATGGGGTCGGAGAATCCCCGAATGATCATCTTGGTTTTCTGGCGCTGCTGGGGCTGCTCCTCCGGGCTCTGTCCGCGCCGAGGGCAAGCAGGGAAAGCAGCGAGGGCTGCGGGGAGTCTCGGGGGGCTGAGCAGGGGTCGCCCGCGGCCCGGAGGAGGCAGCACCAGGGCCTCCAGGTTCCAAATGCTGCGAGGAAATGGCACCGTTCCGGAGCCCAGGTGGCGGCTGCAGAAGCAACAAAGTCCAGCTAACCTCGACCTCACCTCTGCCGCACCGGGTGCCTGGAGTCGGATATCCCCGCCGGGCAACAGCGGACCGGGACAACAGCGGACAGAGTAGCAGACGGGAGAGCAGCGCCATATTTATCTCCTTCCCATTCTTGACTCTCTTGGGCCTTTCAACTCCTGTTTTGGCTGTCCCACCTGTCTGTCTAGAGCCTGTCCCGGAAACCCTTGAGTACCCAGAGGATGTACCCAGCAGAATGATCAAATGAGCACATGAATGAATGAAAAGTATGGTTTCCTTATATTTCAGGCCATTACCGTCCTCTGCAATCTTGGTCAAATTCTTCCTCTCTTGTGCCTCCAGGCTGGCTGCTATGGAGAACAGAGGAGTTCGTGCCTTAAATAAAGGCTTTCCACTTGGCACTGTGCTGTGTGACATGGACCACATCAAGGAGTCATTTAGTCATCAACTAAATGAGAGGCTGTACTTAAGGTTTCTTTTCATTGTGCTGGACATGTACCTCAGTGGTAGTGCTCTTGCCTAGCATGCACGGGGCCTGAGTTTCTATCCCCAGTACAGAAAAAAAAAAACAAAAAACATGTTTTAAATCTCCACTTTGCCTAACTCAAGCCTTGCATTCTTCTGGTGCAGAGGAAGGATTCTATCACATTCTTGGATCACTTGAAAACCAAACTTCAAAGAAAATATTTTAGTGGAATTGTCACCATCTATGAGTCATATAAAAATGAGAACTGTATGAGGGAAGTGGGTCTACATTCCTAAACTGGCTGAAGTTTTCATTTTTACTGACATTTTTGTTGAATTAAATATATGGGAAAGTGCTCATATCTTGTGTCCAGTTTGGTTAATATTTGGAAAGTGAATGTGCCCTTATAATCACTACCCAGATTGAGGCACAGAACGTGACTGTTTCCCAGAGCTCCCATGTCCCTCCAGTCATTATCTCCCGAGGATAACCACCATTCTGACTTGTAACTGTGCAGAACAGCTTGCCTAGATTTGTACCTTTTTTTTTTTTTCCTTTATCTTTTTTCTTTTGTGTGTGTTGCTGGGGTCTGAACCCAGACCAGAGGCTCTTGACCACTGAGTTACATCCCTAGTCCTTTTTCTTTTCTTTTTGCTTTATTTTGTTTTTGAGCCAGGATCTTGCTAAGTTGCTGAGGCTAGCCTCAATCTTGCCATCCACCTGCCTCAGTCTCCAACATTCCTGGGATTAGAGGTGTGTGCCTCCATGCCTGGCCAATTTGTACCCTTTCTGCTAAATAAATCACATGGGGTCTACTTTTTTTTTTTGACCAGGAATTGAGCCCAGGGGTCCTTTACCACTGAGCCATATCCCCAATCTTTTTTATTTTTAATTTTGAGACAGTCTGGTTAAGTTGCTTAGGGACTCACTAAATTGCTGAGGCTGGTCTCAAACTTGCAATCCTCCTGCCTCAGCATCTCAAGTTCCTGGGATTATAAGCATGCAACATCATGCCTAGCTGGTGTTCACATTTTTGTGACTATTTTTTTTTTAACTCAACATTATGACTGTGAGGTTTGTCCATATGTGTATCAGTAGTTCTTTTTCATTGTCATAGAGTACTCTACCAAACAAATATACACATGCATTTATCCATTCCATAACTGACAAGTATTTGGGTAGTTTCCAGCTTGGAACAATAAGAATAAAACTATTCAGAACATTTCACTTGTGTCTTTTGGTGACTAATGACCCTCATTTCACCCAGGTATGTATCAGGAGTAGAACTGTTGGATCACAGCAGTGTGGCTGGCTGAGTAAGTATTGCTGGGCTGGCTGGTTAGATGTTTCCATAGTGCCCAACAGTCCCTGAAGTGTGTCCTGGATCTAGAACAGGTCAGTGGCTAAGGAGAAAGGATCACCCATAAGCAGCCCTCTGCAAAACCATCAGGTGAGACTTCCACCAGGCCGAGGAAGCTTTCCATGGTGTCAGCTCCTTTGGGTCCTCCATAGTCCTCCAGAGTAGTGAGTGGTTCAGACCAGCCTGTTACTACTGTCTCCTCCATGCACCTTATATAAGGTCAGCCTCTGGTGGTCTGCAACTTGGTGTAGACTCACTGTCTAAGGGGTGGACAGAGGTCAGAAACCTGTTCCAGATGCCAGGTGCCCCCCCCAACTTAAGTCCTCTGCCAGTTCTCTGCTGTAATCAGCTGGCAAATATGAGACCTGGCTGAGAGTGATAGAACTGAGGATCAGGAACTCAGCCAACAACACTCAACATCACTCCCCAGCCTTGTGGCTGAGGCCCCACACTGCATCTGGGCCCATCCCCCCACCTACAAATACATTTAAGTGTTATACCCATGGTCAAAATGCCCACATGCCTTGGACAGCCCCCCTCCTCAGGGTCCTATGCCCAAGGGCTCAGAGTGTACTTTCTCAGGGGATTCTGTCTTCAGGATCCCTGCTTGGGACTCTCTGCCCTATCTTTCATTTCCTATCACAAGAAGTGTGTTCAAGTCTCTTCAGTCCTGCCTTGTTTCTGCCCTTGAAGTGAAGAGGGACGTCACAAGCTAGGTGTACCCCATGGGAGATATCACCACTGCTGGAAGACCTTCATAATGGTTCAAGAGGACAGCTGAATGCCAATGGGCAGCCTGAGCAGGAAGCCATTCCCCTAAGGTTTGGGCCTGAGTACATTTGGAATGGGGGTGGAGGGGAGGTGATTCCAGACTAAGGGAATCTACAGCCAGCGTAGAGGGGCTCTGCAGCACAAAACACTGAGACACACCTGGGAAGGCTCAAGTAGTTCACTTGTCAAGAAGTGAAGGAGTGTGCACCTTCAACTGGGGGGAAGACTGCAAGGCAGGCAGTAGGCTCTGGCAGACTTCATGGGACCTGTTTTAGTCAGCTTTTCCACTGTTGTGACTAAAAGGATCTGATCAACACAACTGTAGAGGAGGAAGAGCTTATTTGAGGGCTCACGGTTTCAGAGGTCTGAATCCATAGACAGCTGGCTCCATTCCTCAGGGTTTGAGATGAGGGTGAACATCATGGCAAAAAGTGTGGCAGAGGGAAGCAGTTCACATCATCAGAAGCAGAGAAAGTCTCCACTCTCCAGATACAAAATATATGCCCCAAAGCCACGCCTCAATTCCAATCTCCTCCAGCCACACCAAACCACTTCAGTTACCACTCAATTAATCCCTATCAGGGGATTAAATCCCTGATTGGGTTAAGACTTTTACAACACAATCATTTCTCCTCTGAACCTTCTTGAATTGTCTCACATGTGAGCTTTTGGGGTACGCCTCATATCCAAACCACAACAGGATCTCAAATATTTCTGGACCATGTCTCTAGGGTGAGGTCTTCACCTGGCTCTGGAGGCTGGTATCTAACAGTGCCCATTTCAAGTTTAATGTATAAATCTCTTCATTGAACACTTGATGGCCTCCAAGGAGTCAAGCAGGAATTCTGCTCGAAGAAAAAAAAAATAGTCCTACTAAGCGCTGGACCCGGCTGTCACTATATTATGGAACTTCACTGGGGCCCAACGGAAGTTGACCTGCCAGAAAAACACAGTTGTGACAGAATTGGGATCAGAGTTCAAATCTTTCTATACCAAACTCTGCTCCAGACTTAACCGGTTGAACGAACCCACAATCCAGGAATCCGCGCAAAATTGCCTATATATACTTATTTCCCCGTAAAATCATAATTTTCAGGGCCACTGATCCTCACACAGTGGTCAGTCTATAAAGTCAAACCAGCAACCTCGGGGCCACAGAGCCGCAGAGGTTGGCAGGCGACTAGGGAGTCTGCACTCCGCGCTCTCTGCGTCTCCTGGGAAAGCAAGCGCACTGGTGGCTGTCGGGGCGCCGCGCCCCCTCGCGGCCACCGGGGTCGACGGCCACCGGAGTCGGTGGCCAGGGGCGGGGCTGGGTCAGGGCTTTCAGCCTGTACCGCATGCCCGCACCGGTGCTCGCTTGCGTGGCTCCCACGGACAACTCAGGCCGCCAGCTCGTTGGGAAAACTGTGAAGCCTGCCCGCGCCCGGGTGTGAGGGTCGTAAAGCACCGCGGAACCCAAAGCAACCCACTGTACGCAAGAGCCCCGCCCACTCCGGCCCGCGGCGCTCTTGCTCGCGCCCGCCCCCGGCGTGCGCAGGCGCCCACGGATCGCGAGTCCGCCATTGTACGCCCACCGCCGCGTTGGGCGCCCGGTTGGAAGTCCGCCGCCGGGAGGGAAGACTGAATGCTACGCCTCGACGACAGCGTCCTAGTACTGCAGGGGCAGCACATTCAGAACTGAAAACTCGCTCGACGCCAGGCTGATTGGAATAAGGAACTACAACCCCCAAAGTGCATTGCGCTGTAGGGTTGCGGGAAGCAGTGACGTAAGGCGTATTGGCCGCTACCATTATTCTGGTGAGGGGCGGGCGGGGGGACGCGGTGGCCCAGGCTGATGACGTGCTCTGCCTGCCCATGGAGGATCGCCGGTCAGCGCTGGGGAACGAGGTTTCAGTTCTCCAAGTACCTTTGCGACCCTTCTGTTTGACCATTTCAAATTGACTTTCTATTTAGCGTTAAGAATGGCTACCTGCTGATTGCACCTGCTGCCTTTCAACCCTCCGGTCGGCCAGTGAACTAACCAGATATTATTATTATTATTATTATTACTTATTTTGAAATAATCGAGTCCCATATACTCTTGTTTGTTTGTTTTGGTATTGGGGATTGAACCCAGGGTCTCTCTACCACTGAGTTACATCCCCCCCTTCCTATTTTTCATTTTGAGATAGGGTCCCCCTAAGTCGCAGAGATTGGCCTTGAACTTGTGATCCTCCTGCCTCAGCCTCCTGAGTCGCTGGGATTATAGGCGTATGCCACCTCACCTAGCTTCCCGTACATTCGTTGATAAGACCTACCTGTCTTAACATCTTTTATCCCATTTGCTTTATCATTTATTCTCCATGTACCTATTCTGCCCGCTGCTCCCCGCCTTTTCATTTAGCTGCAGGTGGTGCTTCTTTACCTCTGTATTTAAAGGTATGTCTCTGTGTATTTTTTTCTAAAAACAAGGACATACTCCTACATTTAAAACCAGGTAACATTGACCAAGACCATTTTCTAACCCATAGTCTATATTTAAATGTTTCCAGTCGTCCTAGTAATGCCCCATGTGGAAATTGTCTTTTTCTTGGTCCAGGATGCAGTTCAGGAGCCTGTGTTGCATTTAGCTGTCAGGTTTCTTTAGTTTCCTTCAGTCTGACGTGGCTCCTGAGGTTTTCCTGGACTCCCAAGACCTTGACTCTTTTGCAGATTCTTGGCCTGTTATTTTGAACTAGGTTTGGGGTATCTGATTTCTTCACTACTAGATCCTGTTATGTGATGCTGACTAGGCATCACAGAGGCTGGGGTAGGTGTTGGGTGGGTGAGGAGGATCATTGTCCATCCACACTGGCCTCTGGGACCTACTCCCAAATGCTGCTAGGTACCTTCCCAAACTGGGTTTCTCCCTCTCCCAGGTCTTTGACTTTCCTGAAGCACCCACCACAGAGCCATGGTCCACGCCTTCCTCATCCATACCTTGAGGGCCCCAAATGCGGAGGATACTGGCCTTTGTCGAGTGCTCTATTCCTGTGTCTTTGGTGCTGAGAAATCACTTGATGATCCTCGACCACATGGTGCAGAGAGGGACAGGCTTCTCCGCAAGGAGCAGATTTTGGCGGTGGCCAGGTAACCACATAACCCAACTCCAGGCTTCATCAAGCGCATGACTGATTGTGAACGGCACTTGGGAACATGCAGCAACACAGGAGGGCTAAGAAGTGATGAGAACATTTTGGAGTGTTTTTTTCCCAGTCTTCCACAGTTGTTAAAAGTGTTAATATGAAAGAGGGTTGAAGAGGGTTGGGGGTTATAGCTCAGTGGTAGAGCATTTGCCTAGCATGCGCAAGGCCCTGACTTCAAACCCCATCACTGCAAAAAAAAGAGAGGGAGGTTTAAAGAAATAATAATAATGCTATTATAACCATTATTATAGTTAGCATTTATTTAGCCTGTATGTGCTAAGCATTTGTTTTGCACATTTCACAGATATTATTAATTCCTCTAATTGTTTTAACAGTCTTTTGAGTTAGCTGCAGTTGTTACCTCCACCTTACACATGAGTTAGCTGAGGTACACAATGTTTAAGGAACTTAACTTGCCCAAGGTTATGCAACTGGAAAATGGCACAGCTGAGATTTGAGTGTAAGCAAGCAGACCACAGTGCAGATTCAGTCCTGCACTTCGTAGTGCAGGACTTCTCAGAACCATTATTGTGCCTGTAGACTTTATGCATCTCTAAGAAAGAAAGAATATGGTACTTGGGAATTGTTTATACTAAGATTCTCCTGAATCCAAACTGAAGTGGCTATCCTTGGACCTTCCCACCCCAGACCCAGTTACCAGAGTTTCTGGCCCCCTCTGCATTCCAGGGTGGAAATTGCTTTTCTGGGTTACCTTTACTGATTCCTGCCAGCCTCTTATTCTTGACCTTCCCCTCCCTCCCTGTATCACAGAAAACCAAACAAATGTCTTCACTATTTTATTATTTTGGTCCTGGGGATTGAACCCAGGGCCTTGCACATGCTAATTACATACTCTGCCACTGAGCTATACCCCAGCCCCAACAAATTCCTCTAAAACCAGACTGTGCATGACCCAAATTAGAAGGCAATTCAGGAAGATCACAGGGAGTTTTCAAAAGCCTTGACCTCAAATGGAAGGCTCCTTTTTACTTGGAGCGGGTTGTAGGATGGGTGAAGGTAGAGAGGTTGGGTAGCCCAGGTTGGGCAATGGCATTTATTTTCTTTATTAAGGCCTCTGTGAAGCAGGCAGCTTCTTCTTCCCTGGGGCCCCTTTTCAGCTGAAGAAGCTGTGTGGCCGTCTCTTGGCCACATTGTAGTAAAATGTTCCAGGGCCCAGAGGCTGGGCCTGGATTCCCATGTGAAGTCACACTTCCTTGCTCTGTAGCACTGGGGAGGTCACTTAGTCTCTCTGTACCTCAGTTTCCTCACTTGAGATATGGGAATAATGGTAGTTCCCAGCTCCAGGGTAGTCATCAGGATGACAAGTTTGGCCTCGCAGACCTGTCACCCACCAGCCTGACCTGCCTCTTCTCCCCAGGCAGGTGGAGTCAATGTGCCAGCTGCAGCAGCAGGCTTCCGGCCGACCCCCAGCAGACCTGCAGTCTCAGTCCTCAGATGAGCCTGTGCCCCTACAGGAGGCCCCACGAGGGGCCTTCCGCCTGGCAGCAGGGGACCCTTTCCAGGAGCCGAGAACAGTGGTGTGGCTAGGCGTGCTTTCGTTAGGCTTTGCCCTGGTGCTGGATGCCCATGACAACCTGCTGCTGGCCGAGAGTACCCTCCGGCTTCTGGCCCGCCTCCTCCTTGACCACCTCCGGCTGCTGACCCCTGGCACCAACCTCCTGCTGCGGGCCGACCGCATTGAAGGCATCCTTACCCGCTTTCTACCCCATGGTCAGCTGCTTTTCCTCAATGATCACTTTGTCCAGGGTCTGGAGAAGGAGTTCAGTGCTGCCTGGCCCCGCTGACCCCTCATTAGAATGGGGCTCCCTGAGAGGACAGGGAAGGAATACAGTGATTGGACACGTAGCCAGGGGAAGCTTGGCATCTGCCTCCTGCCTGACCTGTTTCTTGCTCTGATGTGCTGCCACACCAGGACACATGAATGGGATAAGCTGGCAGAAGGGGGACTGATGAGAGGGTAGAAATGGGACTGTGCCTGTTCTCAGGTCACCAGAATCACAGAACATCCTGAGCCTAGAACTGCCATGTGACTTACTCAGACCACTGAGGTCAGTCAGACCTGTCCTAGACCCTGCCTCCCTCAAGCCTCATTAGCTGCCTGAAACCTAGTACACCTTCTCCTTTGAAAGCTCCAGTCATTGCAGACCCTCCTCATGGTGGGGAAGCTGGGCCCACACCCTGGCAGGCCCTGGCCCCTTGCCTTTGCACCCATTTAGGCATCATCATTGGAGATTTTGTTAGCAAGGGCCTGCTCTCCATCTAGCTCCACCTCAGTTCAGAAACACTGTTCAGCAGGGGCATTCTATAGCCCCTGTGTGCCAAGTCCTAGCCTATCAGGTAGAGTTAAGATACAGCATTTGGGCTAGGCACAGTGGTGCATGGCTATAATCCCAGTGACTTGGGAGGCTGAGGCAGGAGAATCACGAGTTCAAAGCCAGCCCAAGCAAAAGCAAGGCCCTAAGCAACTCAGTGAGATCCTGTCTCTAAACAAAATACAAAATAAGGCTACAGATGTGGCTCAGTGGTCGAGTGCCCCTAAGTTGAATCCCCAGTATCACCCCCCCCCCAAAAAAAAAAAGATAAGGCATTTGGGAGGTCTGGCCTGTTGACCTTGTCTTTCTTGTTTTGTATTAAAACTATTGGCTGTGTGACCTTACTCTTTGTGAGTTTTAGACACATTCTGCTTGTACAAGTGAGTGCCTCTCAGGATGGCCTATGAGCTGGGAGTCTGCACTTCCTGCTCAAGGAGCTCCCAAGAGGCTCCTTTTTTTTTTTTTTTTTTTAATTATTTATTTATTTTTTTATTATTGTACACAAATGGGATACATGTTGTTTCTCTATTTGTACATGGCGTAAAGGCATACCATTTGTGTAATCATAAATTTACATAGGGTAATGTTTGATTCATTCTGTTATTTTTTTCCCTTCCCCCCATCCCTCCCACCCCCAAGAGGCTCCTTGACAGGCTTCTATCTCTTGTCCCCCTCTTCACCTGCATCCTTCACTAGTGGCAGGTCAGTGTGGGCCTGAGAAGAGCCTGAGACAAGTAGGTGCAAGTGACATATGAGAGGTGATCCTAGGAAAAGGAATGGGAGGCACCCATCAGTCACGACTGGGTGGGGAGTTTAGTGCTTAGTGTGGGGGCCAGTGTACAGCAGTCACCTCTGAATTACCTCATTTGAAGGGTGGGGACCATGGGTGTTTGCCCACTCCCTTTAGTCTTCACTTGTCATCTGAAGGTGTGTAAATTCCTTGGCTCTTTCTGCCCTCAGATAGTGGAGCTGAGCCTACCTGCACTATGAGGAGGCCCAAAATATATATGGACGAGCCACCAAACACCAGTTGTTAGGAGGTCTTTTTAATCAGCAGCTTCTAGCAATGGCCTAAAATTATTCAGTTAAAAAAAGAAAAATTGTTAATTGTTTTCATGATCTGCTTGTTGCTATAAAGACAAAGCTTTCTTAGTGTGGGCAGAATGGGCCTCTTGAGTGGTCAGGGTGCAGATGGCAGGTCCATCTCATGCTTGCCATGCATCAGTTGCCCTTGGTCACCCAGGATGAATTCACCCACATGCCTTCAGGAAGCAGACATGATCAGCCCTTCTGAGTCTGCAGCCAAGGCCACCAGCCGTGCTATCTACTACCACTGTCACCAGTGATAATCTTGGTGGAGTGGCTTTATTCTCACAAGAACAGGGCCTCTGACCTCAGGGGAAGATCTCAAGCTTGCCTGATCTGAATTGTTTCTATTTTTCAAACGGAACTTGAAGAGATTGGAAGTTGGTGTTAGGCGTGTTTGGTGACCTTGGTCCCCATCCAGTGGAGCAAACTGATCCATAGAGAATGGTGGAGACACACCCTGGGTCTACTGAGCCCCTGATTCTTGTTCTGGCTGCCCTGTTACTATCAGGTTTTCCGTCACCCCCTGAGCTCACCCATTGCCCTTTCTGCATTTTCCCAGCATTTTTTGGTCGGGGAGTGTGTACTGGAGATTGAACCCAGAGGCATTTTCCCACTGAGCTACATCCCTCTTTATTTTTTGACCTCATTAAATTGTTGAGGCTAGCCTCAAATTTGCAATCCTGCTTCATCCTCCTGAGTTGCTGGGATTACAGGTATGTACCAGTGCTCCTGGTTCTTTACCACTTTTGCCCTAGTGCCTCTGGCCAGGTTTCCACCAAAACTTGTGCTTATCTCACATTTATCAAGTCTGCCTTGGGCCTGGCACCCTGCTAGGTGCTGGGCAGGCTGCAGAGATGCCCCCAGGTTCCAGGTGAGACTTAGAGCAGCGTAGGGTGATGCTCAAAAATGCTTTTAGGGCTGGGGTTGTGGCTCAGTGGTAGAGCGCTCACCTCACTTGTGAGGTGCTGGGTTTGATTCTCAGCACCGCATATAAATGAATAAAATAAGGGTCCATCAGCAACTAAAAAAATTTTTAAATGCTTTTAAATATTCAAAGGAGGAAGAGGAGGTGGCACATTTTAGTGTGAAAGACCTAGTAAAGGAGCCAGAATTTAAAATTAAGATTGCTACGAAGTAAACTCGCTTCTCCAAGCCTCCTGCCTATCTTCTTCCTGTCCTAGGAACCTGGGTCAGACCCCACACCCCTTGACCTCTTGAGAACTGGAGACATTGAGCAGCTAGTATTGAAACCAGAGTACAGTGAATCCTGTGACAACAGGAAAATGGCAGCAGGGAAGTGGAGCCCCATATGGAGAAGGAAGTCTCTGCTTTCAGGCCAGGACGTGGTGTGACGGGTAGTGTGGATCACTGGAGGCATAGGGGATGCTTGACGGTCCTGGATCATCACATCTCCTTCAGGACAGTCATTTTCTCTAGACTGGTGACAGCAGACTACTGTCCAGCAACCCCCAGGACTCAGTCCTTTTCTTTAAACACTTGTTCGTATATTTTATTGTAGACACAGATACTGTTTATCAGATGCAACATTCAGTTACCCCTTAATTAAAGCTCTGTATATTTATGCAATTTAAGTGACCTTGACTTTTTTTTCATTTTTGAATAGGTTTTTTTTAAATGGGATTGAATCCAGGGCCACTTTACAATGAACTATATTCCAAGTCCTTATTGCTTATTTTGCTGAGGGCCTCACTACACTGCAAAGGCTGTGTGGTAACTTGGGATCCTCCTACCTCAGCCTCCTGAGTTGCTGGGTTTACTGGCATGTGCCATCATGCCCAACTAATACACTTTTCTAAGAGCAATTTTACATTCACAGCAAAATTGAACAGGAAGTACAGAAAGTTCCCACATATTCCCTGCCCTCACACATGCATAGCTTCCTATTATCAAGTCCTGCTTAGAGTGGGTACATTTGTTATCCTTGACGAGCCTGCACTGACAAATCAGCATCACCCCAAATCGGTAATTCACATTAGCATTCACTCTTGGCATAGTGCTTTCTACAAGTTTTGACATGTGTGCAGTGACATGCATCCATCATGTAGTATACAGAGTAGTTTCATTGCCCTAAAACTGTCCTGTGCTGTGCCTGTTATCCCTTCTTTCCACTAACTCTTGGCAACTTCTAATCTTTTTACCCTCTCTTTGGGTTTATCATTTTCAAATGTCATGTAGTTGGGACCATACTAGCTTTTTCACATTGGCTTCTCTCATGTAGTAATATGCATTAAATTTTCTCCATGTCTTCTCATGACTTGTTAGCTCATTTTTTAAAATTGCTGGCTAATATCCCATCCTGTACATCAACCACAGTTTATCCATCTGGCTACCAAAGGATTCTTGGTTGCTTCCAAGTTTGGCAATTACAAATAAAGCTGCTCTACACATTCATTTTCGTGGGAATATAAAATTTCAGTTCATTTGAGTGAATACCAAAGAATGTGATAGTAACAGTATGTTCAGGTTTTTTTAATTTTTTAAAAAATTATTGATTGACCTTAATTTATTTACTCACATGGGGTGCTGAAAATCGAACCCAGTATCTCACACATGCTAGGCAAGTGCTTTACCCCTGTGCCACAACCTGCCCTATGTTCAGTTTTGTAGGAGATTGCCAGATTGTCTCTGAAGTGGCAGTACCATTTTGCATTCTTATCAGTGACAGTACCAGAGGTCCTGTTGTTCATCATCCTTGCCAGCATTTGATGTTGTCAGTGTTTGGACTTTGTCCATTCTAATAAGTGTGAAATGATATCTCCTTGTTTTAATTTGCAATTCCCTAATGACATAATGTTGAACATCTTTTATGCATTTAATTTGCCACCTGTATACTTTTTTTTTTTTTTTTTTTTTTTTTTTTTTGCGTTCAAACAGCATGTTTATTTGTCAGGGGAGGAGACAGCCAGAGTCTATCCTAAAGGATTACTTCTCAAATTAGGGACACCCAGCAATTTGAAGTTCCAGTAGCCTGGCCCTGGGGGAAAGAACCAAGAGCATTTATCAGCTGCCTAACACCAAAAACCTAAGCTACAGCTGTGAAAATTCCTTCTTTTTGGACAGAAAGGGTATTAAAGAGCTGGAATCACCAGAAGTCCAGCTCAGTGGTTCTCAGAAGGGAAACAGTACGGCCCCCTGCTGGTGTGCTAGAAAATGGGATGGAAGGGATATTTTGGGTTCTGGGGAACACTACTAGCAATTAACAGATAGGGTCAGGGATGCTCAATATCTAGTAAAAACTGTCCTACCCTAAATTCCAGTGGTGTTCCTGGTAATCTTATTTGCATCCCCCTCTAGCCAACACTGATGGCTTGTCATGAGGCATGAGCAACAGTCCAGAGCCCCGAAACCAGAGGATTTCAAAGATCTGAAAGCTAGCTACTGTCTTGAATCTTCACTTTTGCTGAAACAGGTGAGCTGAAGCTAGTTTATGTTTAGCACATCACTTTGGATCTCCTGGCTTAACTGAGACTGTAAATCACTCAACTTCTTTAATCCAGAGAGGGCCAAGAGGACAATGGTTTCAGGGCGCAGAGAACCACAGGACTCCACGTTGTAGTAAAACCTTTCTGGCTTGCCATTGGGGTCATAGGGAGCCTGTGACTCATCCTCATCCAGCTCTGAGTATTCACTCTTTGGCCATTCTTCAGGCTTGGGGTACACTGTGTGCCTCAGGGCATTGTCTGGATCATATTCAAAAGCCACCCCTGCAGTGGGGTTCCACTTGGCATGTTCCTTGCTAAAGCCCTTTTTGGCATAGGCTCAAAGTCTCAGCTCCTGGCCCTTTCTCTGCTTCACAATGAAGATGTCATCCTGCTCCACATAGTCGTTGGGGTCATTATCTCTGTTCTGGGATGTTACTGGAATGGCCTGGGGGCTGTTGGAGATGATGTGCTGCGTCTGGTCTTCATTGCACCGCAAGTCGAGGGTGACCTCCACAGAGCACTCAGGGCAGAACTCGTCACACGTGCAGTCCTGAGAGTACCGCAGCTTGTCTACAATGTCATCACTAGTGAGGGGAATTAGTCCAAGCCTGTGAGCAGTGAATTCATTATGAAGGACTGAGGAATTGGCATCAGTTTGAACCCAGTCAATAGCTATTATGGGCACCTCGGCGATGAAGACTCTCGGAATAGAATTGACCACTGCCAGGTCAGTATTCTCAATGATGAGCTTGATGTTCTCATCTGTGAGCTCAGTGATCCGCACCATGGGCTAGTTGGCGGACAGCATAGCGCCTCGCAGCCAGTCGCCCCCTGCGTTGGCCCCGCTGCCCACCTGTATACCTTCTTTGGTGAGGGGTCTGTCTAGGTCCTTTTTGTTGTTGTTGCTGTTTGTTTGTTGTTTTGTTTTTGGTACTGGGATTGAACTTGGGGCTCCTTAACCATTTGAGCTACATCCCCAAACCTTTTTTTTTTGAGACAGGGTGTCTCATTAAGTTGCTAAGGCTGGCCTCAAACCTGCTATCCTCCTGCCGCAGCCTCACAAGAAGCTGGGATTATAGGTATGTGCCTATCTCTTTGGCCTAATTTTTAATTGGGTTGTTTGTTTTCTAACTGTTGAGTTTTAGAGTACTTTGTATATTGTAGATAACAGTCATTTATCAAATATCTCTTTTGTAAACATTTTCCCCAGTCTGGGGCTTGTCTTCTCATTTTCTTCACATTGTCTTTCACAAAGCAGAACTTTTTTTTGTGTGTATGTGTGTGTGTGTATATATATGTATATATACATATATATATATATATATATAAATGCTTTCATATATATTCATTTATTTATTTTAGTTGTCAGTGGATCTTTATCTATTTATTTATTTATTTATTTATTTATATGCAGTGCTGAGAATCAAACCCAGTGCCTCACACGTGCTAGGCAAGTGTCCTACCATTAAGTTATGACCCCAGCCCCAAGCAGAACTTCCTTTTTTCTTCTTCTTCTTCTTTATGTGTTGTGTGTGTGTGTGTGACCAGGGATTGACCCCAGGGGTACTTTACCACTGAGATACACCCCCAACTCTTTTTTATTTTTAAAAAATTTTTTGTGGTTGTAGATAGACATCATGCCTTTATTGTATTTGTTTATTTTTTATATGGTACCAAGGATTGAACCCAGTGTCTTACATGTGCTAGGCAAGTGCTATTATGGGGCACAACTTAAGAACAGACCGATCACCACTGAGAAGTCCAAATTTGAGAGTCTTTATTAAGCTGACCGGCTGACTGTCTCACACAATGCCCCAAAAATGGCTATTGGGAGAACAGCCCCGACCACAGGGTTGTAGGGGTTCTTATACTAAAAATCACATTAATCGTAAGTGTCTGTTGCTATGATTCGAAATTACACATTAACATCGTGAGATCATCGACAGGGAGGAAGTGGGTCAAAATGACCCTTACCTAGGTACAAACTAAAGAATGGTTACTAACATCCACACCATCACTGTTCACATGGTACATTGTTTAGGAGCAATAGAGATCAAAAGAGAGCAATGTTTCTTTACATAGGAATTATCATTCTGTATTGTTAAACATGTCACACTAAGTAATTGTTGATGGGTACAGAGGCAGGGTGTTCCCATGGGAGAAGCTTATTTCCTACATAACATGGAGTCTCAGAGAAAAATGGAGTCTGTTTAGTCATTTCCCTTAGAGTCTGGCCTATAACATTCTCATGGAGTCAGATCTGTTAGCCCATCACAGTGCTCTGCCACTGAGCTACAGCCCCAGCCCCAGCCCCAGTCCCAGCTCTCTCTCTCTCTCTCTCTCTTTTTTTTTTTTAAATACTTTTTAGTTGTCAGTGGATCTTTTTTATTTTATTTATATGCGGTGCTGAGGATCGAACCCAGGGCCTTATACATGCCAGGCAAGTGCTCTACCACTAAGCCAAAACTCTGGTCCAAGAGTTCTTCCTTTATGGACCATATCTTTGGTGTTTGGTGTCTAAAAAGTCATCTCTAGGGCATGTGGCTCAGTGGTAGAGTGCTTGCTTAGCATGTGTGAGGCCCTGGGTTCAATCCCCAGAAAACGAAACACAACAAAACAACCTTAAAATTGATCATTATATATTTTGTTATTAGTCCATTGTTTTTGTTACTATAATGACTATTGTGAGGTCAGATAACTTTCTAAAGAAAAGAGGTTTGTTTATCTCACAGTTCTGAAGGCTTAGGGTATAATGCTGGTATCTCTCTTATGAATTAGATCTGAAATGTCCCCCCAAAGCTTGTGTGTCCAAAGCATGATCCCCAATGCAACAAGGCTCAGGGGTGGGGCCTTTTGGGCAATGATTGGATCATGAAAGTTCTGCCTCATCCATCGTTTGGATTAATTCATTAATAGCTAGAAGGACTATTGGAAAGTGGGATCTAGTTGGGGAAGTAGGTCACTGAGGATATGCCCTGGAGGGGGTTTATCTTGTCCCTGGTCCCTTCTTTTCCCTCTCTGCTTCCTGGCTGCCATGAGCTAAGCAGCCTTACTCTGCCTTTCATTTTCTTTTCTGTTTGTTCGGCAGTGCTGGGGATCAAACCCAGAACCCTTCCACTGAGCTACATCTCCAGCCCTGTTGTACCTTCCTACCCTGCTTCTGTCTTAGAGCTAGTCAACCATGAACTGAACCCTCTGAAACCATGACCCGAAATACGTCTTTCCTCCTCCAAGTTGTTATTGCCAGACATTTCAGTCACAGTGATGAAAAGCTGACGAACACAATCTCAGCTCTGACGAAGGCCTCACGTGGACGGCACCACAGTGTGGGAGTACAAGCAAGAGGGAGAGATCTTGTCTCCAGACTGAAACCAAAAAGCTGGGAGGGGCCAGTAATGAACTTCCAGTAGGCCCCACCTTTTAAAGGTCCATCACCTCCCAGTATCTCCACACGTGAACTCATGGGAAACAGTTCAAACCATATCCAGACCATGAGACCCCTGAGTCTCTTGATCATCCCCCTAAGGGGGTTTTCTCAATCCTAGTCCTCATCTGGGGTTCAAGTTATGTGTTAATCAGCTTTTTGTTGAATGTGACTGAAATCCCTGACATCTTTAGAGGAAATACCTCACTATTTTTAAAGGAAAGATTTATTTGGTCTAAGGTTTCAGAGGTTTCAGTTCATAGTTGCTTGGTTCCATTGGCTTGGGTTTGAGGTGAGGCAGAATGTCATGGCAGAAATGTGTGGCAGAAGAAGACTGTTCAGCCCTTGGCAGCCAGCAAGTGGGGAAAGAGAAAGAAAGGTTGGGGAGGGAGGGCAAGAGGGGCCAGGGACAGAAGTAGTCCCTAAGGGCAAGTCCCCAGTGACCTGCTTCCTCCATCTGTGCCCCACCTGTCTACAGTTTCAGCCACCTCCCAGTAGACCATTAAGCTATCCACTGATGAGGTCAGGGCCCTCATAATCCAATCACTCCCCAAAACCATACCTCTGAATATTGCTGTATTGGGGACCAAGCCTTCGATACATGAGTGTTTTGGGGATACTTTATATCCAACCCATAAAATGTTATAACCTCCAGGAGATCTTAATGTTATCTTTTGTTTTCTGCATTATGTAACTTGTAGCTCATACCAAGCATACAGTGTATATTGAACGAATGGATGAATGGATAAGGTGACTTTTAGGAGACACCAAAAAGTCTTTTTTTAAGTTTTTAAAAAATTTTTTTGTAGTGCTGGGGATTGAACCCCCGTGCCTTGTTCATGATAGGCAAGTGCTCTCCACTGAGCTATGCCCCAGCCCCATGTAACAACTTTTTCTTTTTCCTGGGATACATATAGAAACAACAGACTGTCTCTTATCTCTCAAGGATGATACTCCCAGGACCACAAGTTCCAGCAAAGGAGACACTCATGCAGCATCTGCACATTCCCTGCTGCAAGTGGCCTTACACCAGGCTGGCTTGCTTTCTGTGCAGCTCTTTCTATACCTCATAGGAAGGGCCTCCCCCTCAGTGTCCTGGATGAAGTTAGAGCTATGATTGGGGATTACCACAGGTCCATGTTCCTGCCCCAAGGGAATGCAGGTAAAAAGGTGACCGGAACTCCTCCCCTCTCAGCAAGTCATCCCAGCTTAGTCTGGCAGAGGTCAGAGTGATGCTCTCTGTGTTCACCCCAATTAGAGCTTGGCCGTGTTGATGGTCCGTCCACAGTGTTTGCAGTAGCAAAGACTTCACCTTAAGCTGGGGAGTGGGAACAGAGTGCTTGATCCCTGGGCATTGCTTGGGATTGACATTTTGTGGTATTGGGGATTAAGCCCAGGGCTTCATGCATACTAAGCAGGCACTCTGCCACTGAGCTACACCCCCACCCTGGGATCGACTCTTGATGGAAAACAAAAGAACATTAAAACTCTTTGACAGTCAGGTGTGGTGGCTTGGGAGACTGAAGTAGGAGTAGGAGGATCACAAGTTCAAAGCCAGCCTCAGCAACTTCGTGAGTCTCTGAAGCGATTTAGCAAGATCCTCTTTCAAAAAACGGCTGGGGATGTAACTCACTGGTTAAGTGCCCCTGGGTTCAATCCCTGGTACCAAAAACAAAACCTTTTTGACAGGGGCTGGAAGTGTAGCTCAGTGGTAGAGCACTTGCCTGGCATGCACAAGTTGCTGGGTTTGATCCCCAGTAAAACACACAGACAAAAGTCCTTTCTAATACCCTTAGACAAATCTCTGGCTCTTGTGGCCCTGGAATGTCCATGTGAGTACTCTACCACTGAGCTACACCCACAGCCCCATGTAACAATTTTTTCTTTCTCCTGGGATACAGAGAGAAACAACAGACTGTCTCTTATCTCTCAAGGATGATACTCCCAGGACCACAAGTCCCTACCAAGGCAAGTTCTATCTGAAAGAGCAACTTCCCCAAACTCAGAGAGTTAGGTGATTGACAGAAAAAAGGGTATGCAAAAATCAGTAATTTCCTATGCCCATGAATAGGGAGTTAATATAATGAAAAGAAAGATCCCAACTAGGGTAAAGACCAAAAATACAAAATACCTGGAATCACACATAATTAGAACTATGTGGTACAGAGAAGACCAACGAACTATTCTAAGATGCTGCAACTGAAGAATGAAGGGATGATGAAGAAGCAGATATTCGCACTGGCTCAAAGGACCTTGCCATAATTACTTATTAATTAAAAATGGGGAAGTGAAGTAGGAAGTTTACAGGCAGAAACCTGGGAGGCTCCCCCTACCAAGTGATCAAAGGGAATATCCACAGTGGTGGGACAGGTGTGTGTTGCCAATCTGATGTGCAAAGGACATAGCATTACTTTGAGTGTCCAAAATGCCACACCTGAAACTGATTGGGAGGAAACCTCAGACAAACCCAGACAGAGGGAAATGTTATGAAATATCTGGCCTGTATTCTGCAAAAATATCAAAGGTGGAGTCTTTGCTACTGCAAACACTGTGGACTCTTAACACAGCCAAGCTCTAATTGGGGTGAACACAGAGAGCATCACTCTGACCTCTGCCAGACTAAGCTGGGATGACTTGCTGAGAGGGGAGGAGTTCCGGTCACCTTTTTACCTGCATTCCCTTGGGGCAGGAAATGGACCTGTGGTAATCCCCAATCATAGCTCTAACTTCATCCAGGACACTGAGGGGGAGGCCCTTCCTATGAGGTATAGAAAGAGCTGCACAGAAAGCAAGCCAGCCTGGTGTAAGGCCACTTGCAGCAGGGAATGTGCAGATGCTGCATGAGTGTCTCCTTTGCTGGAAAGACCGAGGAGCTGCCTCAGATTAAAGGAGAGTATAGAAACCTGACAAGTCAAAGGAACTTGGATTTGGGATGATGAGACCTGGAACCCACAGACTATCTATTCTATCCATGGACAGAATTCAGGGGACTTTGGAAACTTGGATGGGGGAAAAATCGCATCTTCTTTTATATTAATCACTAAGTGAAATTAACATTTCTTTCCTTTTTTGGGGAAAATGTTTGCAGCTTTGAGGGACAAATAATTGGCACACAATGAGCTGCTGTAAGGGTAAATAAAATGAAAGTTTTTTGTTTGATAAAGAGGAGGTAGCTGCATCTCCCCTCACCTAAGGTGTCTCTTTAAAAGCTACAATAGGCCTTACTTTTTTTGCCAGGAATTAGCGAAATCCCAGTCTCCAGATTTTATAGTCCTGGGTCACAGCCTTCTGACTAGAACTCTATTCATGAACTTCCCACATTAACTCAGGAGTCTCTTGTGAAGCGGATGGGAGACTATCAACAAGATGCATTCATTTGTCTCCTGGGAGATGAGAGAAGTTTCCGTTGTCTATCTTCTACTGAATAAAATGTGTGCTGAATAAAATGAAATGCTGTCTAGACTCTGTAGCCTCTTGTGAAGCACTTGTATGCTTGTTCCCCGATTGCATTCTAAATAATGCATTGTTATCTCTCTCCTGTATATTGGTGCATACAGTTCTTTTTGTTCACAGGATTCTTTTTTTTTTTTTTTTTTTTTTTTTAGGTACCAGGGATTGAACTAGGGTGCTTAACCACTGAGCAACATCTTCGGCCCTTTTTATTTTTAATTTTGAGACAGGGTCTCCTAAATTGCTTAGGGCCTCACTAAGTTGCTGAGGCTGGCCTCAAACTTGCAATCCTCCTGCATTGGCAGGATTGCTTTATTCACCCACTACTACATATAAAGTATGCAATTTAATGAGATTTCACACACACACATATATGTATACATATATATACACATGCATACATACATACATGGTCTCCATGAAGATATTACCAAAATTAAGACAATGTATCTATCCATACCCCTTCCAAATTTTTGTAATTTCATTTCTTTTCAAATGCCACCCACAAATGACAATGTTGTTATCAGAATCTGAGAACTGGTCACCAAAAGAAATCACCAATATTTTCCTACCATGTTACAGTTTATACAGATGAATTAGATTACTGTTTATATATGATACCACATGAATATTTTATTTATTTACAGAAACATATTTAATAGTTTAATAATATTATTTCAATATTATGAGTATTTTTGGTAACCTTATATATCTATGAACTTAAAAACATTATTCTTCCAAGTGCCATGGTACACACCTGTAATCCCAGCTAATTGAGAGACTGAGGCAGAAGAATTGCCAAGTTTGAGGCAAGCCTCAGCAACTTAGATCCTGTCACAAAATTTTAAAAAATTAAAAGGGCTATGGATGTATTTCGGGGTGGGGCACTCCTGGGTTCAATCCCCAGTAAGGCAAAAATTCCCCAAAACAGAAACAAAAAATTATTGTGAAGACCCATCCCTCTGAGGATCTGTGTGTGAGAACCAGGCCAGAGTAGACCAGGATTCTTCTCTGAGCCTGGATCAGTGTCATGGCCACCATCCACTAGTGGTTATTGGGCCTTTGAAATAGGCTCCTGTGATTACAGAAGGGATTTTTAAAGTTTTATTTGTTGTCAATTTATTAAGTTTAAAAACCAATGCAGTGCAGGTTTTTATTATTACATGATGAAGCAACCGTGTTTTTAGTACACGGAATTAAATAAAGTGTGTTACCGAGAAAAAAATTTAAAAAATAAAAACATTATCTTGGCTTGTGGACTTTACCAAGGAGACACTGGCCCAAACAAAGTTACACCCATGCTCTAAAGGAACAGAGCTGTAAAAGATCCTCAGGTTCTAGCTTGCGGGGACTATTCTACAGGCTGGTCCCATGTGCTCTCCCTAAAGCAGGCCAGCCAGCAGAGGCACACACAACTCCTCAAGGCTCCCTCTTCTTTCCTCCCCCGCCCCCCCCACCTTCTCTCTCTCTCCTTTCTTTGCGTGGTTCTGGGGATTGAACCCAAGGGCACTCTACCAGTGAGCTATATCCCCAGCCTCTGCCCTTTTTTTTTAAATTTTGAGACAGAATCTCGCTAAGTTGCCAAGGAACTTGAAATTCTCCTGCCTCAGCCTCCTGAGTCACTGGGACTAGAGGTGAGTGTTACTGTACTAGCCTCCTCAAGACTTTTTTTTAACCGCATTCTTTTTCTTTATTACTATTTTTCTTTTCTTTCTTTTTTTCAGTGCTGGTGATTGAACCCAAGTTCTTGTACTAGGAGCTAGGCAAGTGCTCCACTGAACTATAACCCCATCCCTATTGCTTCATTCTTAACATGAACAAAGTTCACCTGACATTTGGGAAAAGCCTGCAAGAGAAAGAGAAATAGATAAGCAAACAGGGAAGAAGGTTTCAGTGGATAACCATGCAGGGAACAAATGAGAACTTTAAAAGGAAAATAGAAGAAGATGAGTGTGGTAGCACACACCTGTAATTTCAGCTACTTGGGAGGCTGAGGCAGGACTATCCCAAGTTCAAGGCCAGCCTCAGCAACTTAGCAAGACCCTGTCTCAAAATAAAAAATAGAAAGGGGCTGGGGATATAGCTCAGTTGGTAGAGTGCTTGCCTAGCATGCACAAGGCCCTGGGTTCAATCCCCAGCACCACCAAAAGAAAAAAAAAAAAAAAAAAGGCTGGGGATGTAGCTCAGTGGTAGAGCAACCCTGTGTTCAATCCCTAGTACTACAAAAAACGTTAAAAAATAAAAGAATAAAAAGCTATCTAATTACTTCCCTCAGAAATCAGATTCAGGATGATATCACATCAATGAAACCTGCTGAGCCATCATGAAAAAAAGACCACAAGGAGCAGAAATGATCCTTCAGCTGAGCCCATCCTAGAGTGGTCGTTCCCAAATGAACTGGCAACAGAACGACTGCAAAGGCATGAGTGAACCCAAACAAGATCATGAGAACCACCTCGCTGAGCCCAGCCCCAAACACCAACCCACAGAATGGTGAACAAAATAATTGTCGGCTATTTAGTTAATTAATTAATTTATTTATTTTGGGGGCACTGGGGATTGGACCCAGGAATACATTACCACTGAGCCCTTTTTATTTTTTATTTTGAGACAGGCTCTTGTGAAGTCACTCGGGTCTTGGCTATATTGCTGAGGCTGGCCTTGAAATTGCACTCCTCCTGCTTCAGCCTCCCAAGTTGCTGGTATTACAGAAGTGTGCCACCACTGCACCTGGCAGTGTGGTGGCTATTTTAGTTTGTTACATTTTGGGGTAGTTTAAAAGCCAACTAACACAATTTATTCCCTCTACCTCCTTGTAGGACATTTTTCAATATATTACAGAGGGAGAGATTTTGTGAAATAAGGTCTGATATTTGAGTAGAGGTCATCTTTCTGCTGTCACTTTTGCTGACAAGAGGACGTGATAAGGCAAGGGTTGAGAACCAGTCTCAGCAGCCCGACTCAGCATCTTTACACCCTTTCTCCAGAGTCACAGAGGATGGAGTGAGGTGGCAGCAGTGGCCTCCTCATTTCCAACTGTGAAGATGTGTTCTTGATCTCACTCCTAGTCCCTCCCACAATTTTGCCACTGACTAATTCCCTGTACTGAATTACTTACTATGAAAAAAAGCCCCAACTGTGTTAGGTGTTGGTGAGGATTGAACTGGAGTTACTGGTACTTGCAAAACACCGCTAGTGGGAGTGTTGCATGGGGCAAACACCATGGAAGACCTCTTGGGAGCTTCTGAAAAAGCTAAATATAACTTATTGTCCAGCAATTTATTCCTAAACACATACCCAAGAGAAATGAGTGCATGGTTCTATAAAAAAGACTTATACATCAATGTTCATAGTGACTTTATTTCTGCTAGGCCAAAATCTAGAAAGTTCCTAGTGTTTAATTAAAAATAGAATGAATAGCGGGGCATGGTGGCACATGCCTTAATCCCAGAGATTTCAGGAGGCTGAGACAGGAGGATCTCAAGTTCAAAGTCAACCTCAGCAACTTAGCGAGACCCTGTCTCAAAAAAAAAAAAAAAAAAAAAAAGGGCTGGGGATATAGCTCAGTGGCTAAGTACCCCTGGGTTCAATCTTTGGTAGCTAAGTAAATAAATAAATAAATAAATATAAAAAATAGAATGAATAAATAGGTATATCCATACATTAGAATACTACATAGCAATGAAAGAGAATACATTTGTGATACATGCAATAACATACATGGATGTCAAAAACATTATGTTGAGTGAAAGATGCCAGACACAAAAACTGTATATATTCTATGTTTCTGTTGATATCAAAATCAAAATTACAGTGTTTGAACAGTGATTGGATAGTGATTGATAAAGAAGGAGTGTGAGGGAACTTTCTGGGAAGATGGAAATATTCTAGATTTTGATCTGGGTGCTGGGTACACAGGTATTTACTCAGATATATTTCAAGTATTATACTTAAGATTGATGTATTTCACTGATGATAAATTATGCTCAAGAAACCAAACCTGCTCATGCATAAAATATCTAGAATAATTTGTTTTCCTGCATTAAACACCTGATCCTGGGGGAGGGACCCTAGAATAAGCAAGAGGGGATGAGAGCAGGTAGGGCACATCAGGGAGGCAGGAAGCTGGGTCCAAGGAAGGATGTGTCCAGGAGAAGTCCCATGCATTGGGGAGATTATTTTTTTCTATTATTTTGGAGTACTGGGGATTTAATGCAGGGGTACTTTATCACTGAGCTACATCCCCAGTCATTTTTATTTTTGAGACAGAATTGCTGAGTTTCTGGGACTGGACTCAAATTAGCAATCCTCCTCTCAGCCTAGTGAATTGCTGGAATTTCAGGGTCACTACACCTATCAAGCATGTGAAGTGTAGTAACTCTATTTTTCTTTTCTTTCAGTAGAGATTGAACCCAGGGCCTCTTTACCACTGAGCCCTTTTCATTTTTTCATTTTGAGACATGGTTCACTTAATTGCTGAGGTTGACTTCCAAGTTGCCATCTTCCTTGTCATTCTCCTGCCTTGGCCTCCCAAATTGCTGGGAATTCGAGTGGGTGCCACCACAGTAACTCTTGACATTTAATTTCAACTGCATATCCTGCCTATGTGCTCATTTTCTTGCCATCCCTGCAGATCCCTGGCAACCATCTGCTGTCGATGTCAGTGGTTCTCAATAAGGAAGGATGAGTAGCAGCCTTTGAGTGGCACGCTGCCAGTAATACAGTGCCCTAGGAAGACCTGAGGAGGAGTCCATGCTGACCACAGGGGCTTGACAGCCCCAGAGGAGGAGCCAGCTGTAACGGGGACCTATGGGGAACCCACATGATCCAAGCCTGCTCCTTCTGTTTCTCCTGAGAGGTAAGGAAGTCTTCTTCCAGATCTTGACTTGACCCATCTCACAAGCTGGTCAAGGAAAGGATGAGCCCAGGAAGACATGAGACTCAAAGATTCTGTACTGTTGAAAAGAAAACTCTAGAAGACACCTGCTTGTTTTGGGGGTGTATGCTTATAATCCCAGTGACTCTGGAAGCTGAGGCAGGAGGATTACAAATTCCAGACCAGTCTGGGCAACATAGACCTCGTCTCAAAAAAAAAAATAAATTAATTAAATTAAAAGGGTTGGTAGTGTAGCTCAGTGATAGAGCATCCCTGGGTTCAATCCAAAAGAAAAAAGAGTAAGACACCAGAGTGTCTGTCACCATCGTTACCCCTGAGTGATGGCTCTGAGTACAGATTTTGGTTTTCTGCTTTCCCCACCTAGCAGTATAAAACATATATACGTATGTGTGCCTGTGTGTGTGTGTTTGTGTGTGTGTGTGTGTGCGTGCACATATGTATATGTATACATATATAGGTAAAATAACAGTATATATAAAATATTGACAGAATGAAAAACAATAGTTTAAAGAATGTGAAACATTCGAAAGGAAGTTGTGAAGCCAGGGATTTGTTTTGTGTTTCATTCTGGGAGAGTTCCCTGAAGGGCTCAAGCATGAGAACATGGCCCTTTTTGGGACCCTCTGGCACTATCTTTGGGCCTCTGTTCTCTGGGGGAAACGTGAGCTGGTGGTTGCTGAGTCACCAGCTGTGTGGGTCACAGTTCTCCTTGGAGCACTGACCTGGGGCATAGATCACTCTCTGGACCCGTCCTCCCATTAATAAGTGGACAACAATCAACGAATTATACCCAGGAAGTAGGGTGGAATACAGTAAAATATATGAGATAAAGTAATATAAATAGCCAGGTAGAATCAGAAGATTTTCTTATTTTACTTTATAATTTTGAAATGTTTTCAGACTTAAAACACAGTTGCAAAAACAATACAAATGTATTGTTTACACAACACAATACAAATGTATATCTTACACAACCAGGACAAGGATCAAAACCAGAACATTAACACTGACAGAACTTTGTTGAACCAAAAGCATTGTTTAGGCTCAGTCTGGTGGCACATGCTTGTAATCCTAGCTACTGGGATGCTGAGGCAGGAGGATCACAAGTTCAAAGCCAGCCTCAGCATCTTAGTCAGACCCTGTCTTAAAATAACAAATATGAAGGGACAGTGATATATCTCAGTGGTAGTGTGCCTCTGGGTTCAATCCTCAGTGCCTAAATAAAACAAAACTAAACATTATTCAGATTTCACCATTTGCCCCACTAATGTTCTTTCTGTCTCAGGATCCCACATTGCATTCAATAGTCATGACACTTTGGTGTGCCCTTTACTCTGGAACTATTTTCCAGTCTTAATGTGTCTTTCATGACCTTGACATTGTTGAAGAGTTATTCTGTAGATCAGCATTGTCCAACATAACATTCTAGGTTGATAGGAATGTTCTGTATCTGTGCCGTGCAACATGATAGCTGTGAGACAGATGAATTGACATTTGAAATGTGGCTAGTAGGATTCAGGAACTGACTTCTAAATTTTATTTAATTTCAGTTAAAATAGTTACATGTGGCTAGTAGCTACTGTATGGGACAGGACAGCTGTCAGATGTC
Organism: Sciurus carolinensis; assembly: GCF_902686445.1. Classification (NCBI taxonomy): domain Eukaryota; kingdom Metazoa; phylum Chordata; class Mammalia; order Rodentia; family Sciuridae; genus Sciurus; species Sciurus carolinensis. The sequence goes on from NC_062214.1 coordinate 29,350,985, forward strand.
CTTCATTTGGCGTTTATCCGTTATTTCCTCATGATTTCAGATCTGAGCTTTTGGTAAGAATACCATAAGCATGATGTTGAGTACTTCTTTGCCTAGACTTTTAAAAGCTGTTGACAGGTGACAGAGAATCATCCAGGTCAGGGAACTGAATTGTTTTCATGCTCTTCAAGGTCCAGCAAAGACAGGGAGGACAACTGCATTTGGAAGCTTGTCCCCACACTCCCAATGCCCTTCCTGCAAGAACTAGATAGGAGGCCACAGGGGTCAAGGTGAGCTGCAGGCACAATTAGTTACTGAAGTAATCAGCACGCACCCTCTCTTAGCTACACAATGTGGAGCTGGCTTTCTTACAGCTGGAGTGTGATTTAGAACACTCTGTAAGTGCTGAAGGTTGGGCTACCAAGTACAGTAATAAAATCTCAACTGATAAGTGTTCCAATAACTTCCTACAATTTGGTTTGGAAGCACAGGCTTTATAGTCAGATCTTTCTTCAGACATTTGCATATGATCTTAACCAAATCTCTTATAAATGTTTTAACTCTTGTCTTTTTCTTTCTTTTCTCCCCTGACCTCTGTACTGGGGATTGAAGCCAGGGGTGCTTTACCTCTGAGTTATATCTCCAGCACCGCCCCCCCACCACCTTTTTATTTTGAGATGTCTCACTAAATTGCTGAGGCTGACCTTGAACTTGTGATCCTCCTGCCTTAGCCTCCCAGGTCACTGGGCTTACAGGTGAGTGCCCCTCCCATTGATGTTTTTTGTTTTTTGCCTCACTGGAGATTTAGTCTAGGGTCTTGCACATGCTAGGCAAGCACTCTACCACTGAGCTACATTCCAGTCCCCACTGATGCATTTTTAAGCTTGTGTAGCCACCACTCATGTCATGTAGAACATTTCCATCCCCTAGAAGGTGTGCCTCTCTCCCCTCCCCCAGTCAATCCCCAGAGGTAACCAGTGACATGATTTCTATTTATGTACATTAATTTTGCCTGTTTCTGAAGCAGTGCCTAGAATCAGGCAGCATATGTTCTTCTGTGTTTGGCTCCATTAGCTGAACACTGTTTACCCATTCATAGGTGGACAGATCCAGTCATGTCATGTGCAGTGCGCACCCAGTTTGTTCTTTTCACTTCTGTGTACTATTCCATTGTGTTGAGTATGCTACAGTTTGTCTCTTCATTCATTCTGCTGATAGATATTTAGATTGCTTCTAGAGTTTGCCTATTACGGATAAAGTCACTACAAACATCTGATGTGTATGCTTCTAGGAAGATGTACATTCAGGAATGGAATTGCGGGTCATAGAGTTAGCAAATGTTTAACGACAGTAAGACTGTCAAACAACTGGGTGTGGTGTCTGTAATCCCAGATACTGGGGAGGCCAAGGCAGGAGGATTCCAAACTCAAGGTCAGCGTGAGCAAATTAGAGAGACCCTGTCTCAAAATAAAAAAGGGTTGCGGATAATTTAGTGATAAAAGCTGGGTTCTGCCCCCAGTACCAAAAACAAAAACAAAATAAAACAAAACAAAACAAAAACAACCAAAAAAAACCTGTCAATTTCCCCAAATATTTTTAATCTCTCTTTGAAATAATAAGTATAAGCCTATTCTACCTGATTATTGTGAGAATATTTAATGGGCCCTTAGATATAAGGCTTTAAGTCTTATACCTGGAATACAGTGGGTGCTATATAATTGCTGGCCTCTCTCCAAGTGTCCTCTGTCCAAGCAGCCTAAGGGCACCATTTACGAAAAACCCTAAGGGCCCAGACCCTAGGCGGCAACTTGGCATTCCCACCCGGCAGTTTCCCGCCTAGATCCTGCTCCCATGGGCTCAGCGTGCGAGTCGCCGGGCTAGGCACTAGCGTCCCTGTGACCTTTGCTTGTCATCCTACGTTTATTGAACACTAAATGTGCGCCAGGCCCGTGAGGCGCTGGAATGAACCACAGGAAGACCCTCGCCCCCCAGATCATCCGGCTGGAGGAGGGGTTGCTTCACTTGGGAAGGGCGGGGATTGGGTTCCAATTCCGCCAAGGACTCCGAAGTGAACAGTCCTCCCCTGGAAGTGGCTCAAGACAAATAAGGGAAGAAAACAATCTGCTCTTCTGTGCCCCCTGCAGGAAGCTAGGTGCGCCCTTCCGAGCGCTTCCAGGCCTCTTCACCAAGACCAAGGGCCGGCTTCCGCCGCACCAGCACTACGCGGGCCCGCGAAGCCCCGCCCCCCTGCCTAGCCAATGGCCGCACGGGTCTGGCCTCGACCGGCCCCTCCCTGTGGGCTGGGTTCCTTGCTGGAGACTGCAGTCAGCTGGTGGCTGGGTCTTGACTGCCCTAGGTAAGATCGCGTCCCCGGGCGCTGGGTCCTCTGGGCTCTGCATGCATCGATGCCCTTCCGGGAGGTGGGCTGCAGCGGTAGGAGCCAAATGGGTCTCGGAGGCTGCAGGGGCGCGCAGGGGGTTCGGGGGGAGACCCTGCGCGCGGAATGCCGGGAAGAGCAAGTGTCAAGCACACGGGGTTCGAGACACCAAGGGCTCCTCGCGCCACCTCCAGCGCCCAAAGAGGGGGTAGATGGCGCAGGGCATCTGCTCGGGCTCGGGGAAAAGGTGGGGACGGAAGGAGATGGACTGAACTGCTCCCGCGGCCTGCAGGCCCAGGGTGACCCTCAGGCAAGGCTGGGCCCGGGTGCGCCGACCTGTGGCAGTAGCGCTCGAGAGTCGGCTGCCGTCTGCCCCTGGGTCTTGATAGTTTTGCGCGGTGGCATTTGCTCCGAAAGCCTCCCTGCCCTCCGCGGACCTGGCCCCACCCAGGAATCTGATCCGAAGCTGGGAGGCCTGTCCCTCGGGAGGGTGGATGTTTCTTTCCGCGGCGCACTCAGAGGCTCTAGGGCAGTCGGGTCGGAAACTTCGTTCTGGGGTCGGGAACATTCTGCCACCTCCTCCCTTTCTCTGATATCGAAGTGCCAGAGAAAGGATGAACATGAAACCAAGCAAGAACGACGTTTCTTGTATGGATGCTATGAAGCTTCAAAAACATCTTGTAGGACAGTCAGCGACCTGGGAATTGAGGCTGACAATGAGTGCAGCCCTTTCTCAAAAGATTTCCTCTTCTACCAAGAGAAGAGAATAATGTTGCATCCTCTCATGTGCATCTCCCCTGGCCACCCTCTTTCTGCCCCACGGTGACCTTGGCCTCTTTGCAGGAATAGAGGTAGAGAGCTGGCTATGTGGTCCTCACTTCCTGCAGGAGCCTATGGGCCCTGTAAGGTATATGGCCAGTTGCAGTGAGAAAACAGATCTTGGGTTCAAATCTTGTGTGGACCCCTGGCCAGCTGTGTAACTTGGTATCACTTCTTTCCTGGGATTGTCAAGGATCAAGTGAAAAAAAATCTCGGGTTATGCCTATGTATAGTAAGCCCGTGATAAATGTGAACAAACATGGGCTTCCATTCCTTATGGTGAGGCCACATCACCATGTCTCCCCCAACTGTGCTTTAAGGACTGAGACTGCGCTGTGGAAGAGCACCTCACAGGACTCCCTCCTGGTGCTCTCCTAGGTGCCATGGGAAGGCAAAGAGAAGGGGTTCCCTAAACCTCCACAGATTGTCTTTGTGCATTTCCTGAAATCAGAAGACCCCTACCTTCCTGATCTGTGGACCTTCCATCACTAGCAATTGCCCCACCGGGAGTGTGGATCATGGTTGACAAAGCAAGTCATGTAACCTGGGGCTGTGAGGCCACCACATAGGATTGCTGCCTCATGTCCTATGTGGTGAGGGCGTGGCACCTGCAGCAGCTACAGGTACAGTCTATGCTGCAACACTGTCTCTTGGAAGTCTCCTGCACACTGAACACCTACTTGGTCCCCTATCCACTTCCTTCCCTCCCTACAATGCTTTTGGAGTCCAACAGCATCTTAAGTTTCACATGTTCAAAACAGACCTCTGGAGTTCCCTCTTTACCAAGGCTCCCCTCTTGCTCTCCTAGCTTGGTAAATGGCACTTTTCTACTTAGTGCCCAAGGAGTCATGCTTGATCCTCCTCTTTCCTTCACCTCCCTCATCTATAAACACCAGGAATCCCAACTTCCCCTTGCCACCTCTGTGGATATCATGACCATCACGTCTCCCTGCAGGTGGCCTGACTTGTCTCCTTGCTTCCGTTGTGGCCCCTCCACAGTCCGCACAGCCACCAAAGAGACTTTAATATAAATCAAATTCTCTCCTTTCCCTGTTGGAACCTTCTAAGGGAGTTTTCTGTTTCACTCCAAATAAAACCCAAAGTCCTTTCCTACAGGGTGACCCCTACCAACTTCCATGACCTTGATCTTTGCCCCTCCCCGCAGCTTTCTAAACCTCTACCACACTGACCTGCATTCTGTTCTTCAAACATGCCAAGCTCATTCCCATCTTAGGACTTTTGCATTTACCCTCCACCTGAAACACCAATCTTCTCACAGCCGAGAACGGCCCAGCTCAAATGTCTCCATCAGAGGGGCTTCCTGATTACCCCAGTTCAAGGATGTATCTCATTGCTCTGCTTTATTTTCTTTATAATTTGTATTGCTTTCTGGAATTCTCATTTAGGTATTTGTTTACTATCTGTTATCTGTCCCACCCCAATGAATATAAATTGGATGATGGCACAGACCCTGTCTCTCTTATCCCCTGCAGCACTCCCTGATGGGGAGGCAAATAAGAAACAAGCAAACAAACACATCTATAATTGCAAATTGTGGTAAGTGCTACCTAGATAACACTTGCTTGTATTTGGAGCATTTTAAAACTTTTAAGCTTATATGTCTGAATTGAATTATATTGTCAAAACAAGCTCCCTGAGCCATTTTAAGGAAAAGGCTGGTAACTTGCCCTAGGTTACACTGTGGTGTTTAGGGCAGTGAATCAGTCTCCTGCCATAAGAACACATATAGCAAACCTTAGGGGTGAGTCTGCAGGCATGTTTTGAAAGAACCTGGATCCTATAGACCTCTTTCCTTTGCTCTTCCAGTAACTAGAAAGCTCCTTAATTTCTTAGTAACTTATTGTCTTCATCTTTATAGTAAAATGATCCGTGTGTGTGTGTGTGTGTGTGTGTGTGTGTGTGTGTGTGTGTTGGGGGGTGTTAGGTCTTGCTAAGGTGCCCAGTTGGCCTTGAACTTCTGATCCTCCTGCCTAGCCTTCCAAGTTGGGATGGATTATAGGAGCCAGGAGCATGCCACTGAACATGGCATCCTATTGTTATTATGTAGGACTTTTTTTTTTTTTTTTTTTAATTTCAGTATACCCAAAGGAAGCAGTACTTGTAGGTGACTGTCTTGCTATCCTGCTTAAGAATCAGGAGGGAAACCAGTATATCCCCAGTCTCAGCTGCTAGGGGGACATGCAGACTCTCCTCAACACTGACCAACTTGCAGGGCAGAAATGGGTCCTAGATCTTCTGTATCTGATTCTTTCTAATCATCAATTCATTTTTAAGCTAATTATTTGAGAACCTCTGAGACCTAGGCAATACTAACATAGAATAGTTTTAAGAAATAAAAGATAAAAGGGAGGGAAAAAGCAAAAATTCCAAAACATGGAGAAAGAATTCTGATTTGTCCAACCCTGTTGCCACGTGTAATCCCATTTCTTCCAGTCTTTGTACCTCTCCCTCAGTCCACTCTCCCTTCCCCAGGCCACAGCCCTATCTCTTTAGAAGCTGAGCAGCCATGGCCTTTGCTGAAGACGAGACCTATAAGTATATTCGCCTCCATCACAGCAAGTTTTGCTGTGTTAATGTTCTGGAGATTCTGCCTTATCTGCCCTGCCTGACAGCCAGTGACGAGGTGAGCAGGGAAGTGACGACTGGACACTGGGCTGGGGTCAGGCTGTGGAATTCTAAGCTCAGCCCCATGCCAGTTTTTCACCCAAGCCAGGGCCAACTCCTTTTTCTCAGATCCACTGTGTCCTGCTTCTTGTCTTCTCTGCTTTTTAACTTTTAGGTGAAATGTGGTTCAGGGTGGCTTTTCTAACCTTGCCGAGCTCCCTCTTGTGTTGCTTTTGTGTAGTGTTCAAAAATATGGCACTGACTCTGGTCCCCTCACCCATGATTTTGTAGTTCCTCTTTCCTTCCCTGATTTTTTTTTTTTTTTTTTTTGGTACCAGGAATTGAACCCAGGGGTGCTTAACCACTGAGCCACCCACACCCCCTGCACAGCCATTTTTATTTTCTATTTAGAGACAGGGTCTTGCTAAGTTGCTGAGGCTGGCTTCACACTTGTGATCCTCCTGCCTCAGCCTCCAGCTGCTGGGACTATGGGCATGAGACACTGCCTGGCTCAGTTTTGAGAGTTCACAGGGGCCAGATCTATCTGCCCCATCAGGATTTGCTGCAGACCCCTTGAAGTAACTAGCTAGTGAAATGAATGATTCCCTTCCAATTTTAGCTGCTCCCAAATGGTATCCCTGTGTTCCCAGCAGATGCCTATGGGCTCTTTTGGCACCCAAAAGACTTATGTCCTCAAGTGTCTCAGGAGCATTATTGCTTCCTCTGTGTCCTCCTGTGTAAATACTATTAGAGCACAGGTCTGGGGCATATGGAGGTTTTGTTCCAATTTGTATCAATGAACTTGTGGGCATATCTTGTTACCTAGTTTGTAGTAAATGTTTTCTGTGAGTTTTCATTTCTTCTGTTTGCTTTTGCTTTTTGTTTTTGTACCAGGGATTGGACCCAGGGGCACTTAACCATTGAGCCATATCCCCAGCCCTGTTTTTTGTTTTATTTTGAGAAAGGGCTTTGCTAAGTTACCAAGGCTGGCTTTGAACTTCGATCCTCCTGCCTCAGCCTCCCAAGCCGCTGGAATTACAGGCGTGCACCACCGTGCCCAGCTAGTTTTTTGTTTTAAAGGAATTTGGATCATTATAAAAACTGCAGCTGCTGTCTTCTTTCCAGAGTCTCCCCAGAACCCTCATTTCCCCTATTTGATCCCCCTTCTTCTCGTCTTTGCCTCTTTTCATCTGATTATTGCTACACAAGTTTTCCTTCTGCATCCATTCAAGCCTTTCTCTTTGCTTTGGGGGCTGTCTACACCCAAGACTTTGCCTCAGATTAATTGGGTTTGGATTACTGTCCCACTGCTCTAGGATTAATGCTACTTTGCTTTTGCTAATGCCTCAGTTTCCTCATCAGTAAATAGGGATAATAATAGCATTAAATAAGAATTCATGTAAAACCTTAACAGAGAGCCTAAGACACTGTCCACTGTCGCAGCCCTTTCCTGCTAGCTGCCTTTATTGGTTGCTAACTTCTCTTACTCCATATTTGAACTCTAATCCTGGTCTTGTTCTGGGCTCTGACCCAGTTTCAGATGGCTGACTCCTTCTTGTGGCTTTCTTGCTGCCCCCTCTGCAGTGGCTCCCTTCTGGGTGGGGAAAGAGTTGGGGCCACCTGGCTTGAGCAGGGTGACTGTACTGTGTCTTCCAGGATCGACTGCGGGCCTCCTACTCAAGCCTGGGCAACCAGGACACACTCTGGGAACTCTTCAACCGCCTCCAGCGCCGGACCGGCTGGGTAGATTTCTTCATCAGGGCACTGAAGATCTGTGAGCAGGTTGAGCTCGCTGATGAAGTGGCTCGTGTTTATCAGAGCTCACTGCTTCCTGGTGAGCCTCCTGTCCTAGCTCTGTACCTCCTCCTTTTCTGGTCACCCTGCCCCCATCATCCCTGAGCAGTGTACACACTCGAGTGTAGATCCTGGCTGAGCCACTTACTACCTGTGTCCCTTTGACCTAGTTCCTTAATTCCCCTGAACCTCAGCCTTCTCCTCTGCAGAATGGGGCTAATGGCAAGGTCTGTCACGTAGGGCTGCAATAGACAGCACAGGATGATGCCCGCTGAATATTTAGCTGGGGCTCAGCATCTCCCATGTGCTCAGTTCAGGGGACCTCCTTTCAATTTTGTGGCTGTGGTGTTTGCCTCCTTGTTTCCTCTCCTGTCTCCTCTTCTCTCATCCATCTGTTCACCCACCCCCATCCATTTATTCACCATCCCTCTCTCCACCTCCCTTAAGCTGACCAATAATTCCTTAACTACTCTCAGGTTCCCTTGCCAGCCTGGGTGACCAGAGGGAATTTGGTGGGATGGAGTCAGACACAGAAAGAAAAATTGAATCAGCCTTATTTAAGGTTCAGACTAGAGGCTACCCCTGAGACCCCAATCAGATTTATAACTTTGGAACACCCATCTTCTTCCCTTCTTCCTTCCTTCATCCCTCCCTTCCCTGGGGATTGAATCCAAGAACACTTTACCATTGAGCTACATCCCCAGCCCTTTTCATTTTTTATTTTGAGATAGGGTCTTGCCAAGTTGCTGAGGGCCTTGCTAAATTGTAGAGGCTGGCCTCAAACTTGTGATCCTCCTTTCTCAGCCTCCTGAGTTGTTAGAACTACAGGCATGCATTACCATGCCCCTCCTGGCTTCTTTTCTTTCTCCCCCCGGCCTTCTCCCTTATTTACTCTCTTCATTTGTGGAGATTAATAGTGATCCCCCACCCGATACAAATGGTTGTGGTAGTATCTGGGGCAGGACGTGGCAGGGATCAGTTAGGGGTAACAGTCCTGAGGAGAAAAAAATCCTGGGGACAGAGAAGGAGTGACTGTTGACACAGCCTGTGTGGTCATGAGACTCCCTGCCCAGCTCATATCTTCCTCCTCCCCAGCTCTTCTCTCCCTCCCGCCCACGATGCTGGTCACCTCTGAGGGTGCATCCCACCTTAGGTCAGCGTTTAGAGCCATGGAGGGAGGACTGGAGGCCCTACAGCACCCAGGCCTCACCCATCACGGGGAGAACCCCTGGTTCCTTCCTAATATCACTGTATCTTTGTCCTCCAGGGAACCCGACCCGCTCCCCAGTCCCACAGGCAACACCTGCAGCTCCTGCTAAGGTTCCAGGGCCCTCTGCACCTGCCGTGGCCCACGTCCCCCACAATGGCTACAGAGAAGAGCCAAGCTACCCCAGGCCTGTCCAGGACACACAACCACCGAAGTCCCCAGGAGCGGTAAGTCCTCACAGTTCACCCCATGCTGGTGGTTTTTGTGTTCTTTTCTGCTCACCCCTGCACCCCAGCCTCTTGGAAATCCTCTCCTGACTCCCACAAATCATGCCTGATCTCTGTTAAGAACGCCAGCTCCTTCAGTGAGGACCTGCTTCGCCCAGCTCCCAGACTGCTGAGCAGGCCTGAGGCAGCCCCCAGCACTGTCATCAACCAGCTGGGAGGCCACAGTGGCTGAGGTCTTTGCATTGGTCACACGAGGTGTTGAGCTGGGTGGAAGAACCTGGGGCGTGACCAGGCTGGGGAGTAGCGTGAGGGAAGTGGAGATCTCGGGTGGATGGCGGGGCTGTAGTTATCACAGAAAAGTCAAGTGTGGGGAAAGATGATCAATTATATTGAGGTGTGATGAGTGGGCTGTGGGGGATTAGGAGACACCAAACTGTGGACCTGAAGCCACAGGGCTGTGCAGAAATCCCCTGAAGAAAGTGCTTTGTGCAGTGGAGACCTCCACAGGGCCAGACAGATGAATAGGGAGCCCCATGGGACTGTGCGTGCGTGTGTGTGTGTGTGTGTGTGTGTGTGTTTTAAAGTTCTGAGGACTGAACCCAGGACTTCATGCATACTAGGCAAGTGCTTTACCACCAAGGTATACTCCCAGCCCCTGGTATGTTTTCTTTGAGGTAGATGTAAGATCATCTGTGGACAGAGGACCTGGCAATGACCAGAAGTAAGAAAAGAGCACCTTTAGAAGATGTTCTTAGCTGGGTGCGGTGGCACATGCCTTCCGTACTAGTGACTCAGGATGCTGAGGCGGGTAGGATGCAAGTTTGAGGCCAGCCTCAGCAACTTAGCAAGGCCCTCAGCAACTTAGCAAGACCCTGTCTCAAAATACGAAGTAAAAAGGACTGGGATGTAGTTCAGTGGTAAAGTGTCCTTGGGTTCAATCCCTAGTCCCCTCCCCTCAAAAAAAGGAGATGCCTCAGGAACATCAGCTGTCCTTTGCCAGCTCTTGGGAAAAGCAACTGCTTTATTCCCATTTTTCTCTCTCGTAGAGTTCAGAGCCAGCCGCACAGACACCCAGTTCCAGGGCAGTCCCGAGGAGGCCTGGCGGCTCCTTTGAGCCCTCCTATAACCCAGCAGCCCTCAGCCCTCTGACCTTCGGCAGGCATCAGGAGCAGGATCCAGAGCTGGGTGGTACCCACATAGCAGGTATGCATGGGCTATGGTGTTATAGGGCCTCTTTGACTTCTCAAGTGAAGGTTAGGATTCAAGTTGCCCCTTGGGCTTCCTTGGATGGGAACAAAGTGGGAATAAAGTGCATTTACCCGAGGTACCAAACCAGTTCCTTACTGGGTTTATTAGTTAGTATTTGCTGTGTAACAAACAGTCTAAAAAACATATTGTTATAAGTATCTTAAAATGCAACCACTTATTTAGCATGCGGCTGACTCAGCTAAACAGTTCTTCTGGTCTTGTCTGAATTTCCTCTCCTGAACGCACTGATACATACCCATATTCTGCTTCTTCCTATTGGATGGGGCACCTTTATTCTCTTCCGTGAGGTCTTTTATCCTCTAGCACACAGGCCCTTTCCATGGCAGCTGGGCAGGGCTCTGAGTGAAGAAGAAAAGGCTCTTGAGGCATAGACTCAAAACTGGCACAGTTTCCCTCCTGCCCCACTCTATGGGCCTAAGCAAGTTATAAAGGACAGTCCAAGTTCAAGGAGTGGGAAATCAACTCCATTCTTAGATGGGAGGCCTTGCAAAGGTGTCTACACAGATGTGGATTGCTGAACATTGCTGTGTAGGTGGGGAAGAGAATTAGAGTTATTTCTGTACTTTGCCAAAGGGACCCCATAGGGATTAGCCAAGGCCTAGAGGATGGGGAAAGAGTACAAATCTGGAGTGGCTGTTGGCAGGGGAGCCCTTCAGTACCGCCCTACTCCAAAGGGGTCCCCAGTTCTCAGAAAGTCACTAAAACTACTCATCCCCCAGAGGAAGTATGGTCATCATCAGCCAGGGGCCTGGATCCTACACCAGATCTCAGTGCTCCCCCTCAGGGGTATGTAGTGGACCACCTGACCTGGCATGTCTATCCACTACTTCCTGAACTGTATTACATGTGATACAGGTGCCTGGCCAACCCTCAGAACAACCTAGAACAGCCACAAGCCATAGGATAGTTAAAAGTTAGAAGCCATCTTACGTCTTCCACTCTTGTCACCTCCAAATGGCCCTGAGCACCTGTTGGCACTTTACAGTCATTTTGTCGTGGAATGTCTTTCAGGATATGCTTCTATGGACCATAGGGGCAAAAGGAACTTGATTTCAGTGCATTGATAGGCCCAGGTCCCATGAGCTTCTGTGGTGTTAGTTTTAGGGGAGGGGACATGAGGCATCACTTCTTTTTTTCTTTAATTTGTTCTTTTTAAGATATGCATGACAGTAGAGTGCATTTTGACATATTATACATACACAGAATATAACTTATTCTAATTAGGATCCCATTCTTGTGGTTGTACATGATGTGGAGTTTGAGACATCACTTCTGACCTTTGTCAGCCTTGGGGCCTGGTGTGTGCATCCTCAGAGTTCCATGGAGAATCCTGACGCCACTGCCTTTATGGGCTGTCACCACCCGCTACTCCGTCCTTCCCCCTGGGTCAGGCCCTCTTCCTAGGGTGGCTTTGCCTTCCTCCTGGGAACTGGCCGGCCTCTGGTACCACTTAACTGGTGTGAGGGATTCTGCTTGAGCCATCCTGTTGTCCCTTGCCCTGATCCAGGGTTGCTCCTGCTGGGGGAGGTGGGGGACGGCAGTGAGGGGAGCATCCAGGATTTTACCAGCTGGAGAGAAAAAGGCAGAAACAGGACAGGGAAGTGTTCTTGGTGGGAGAAACAACAGAAATAGAAAGAATAATTTAAAATGATCTTTAAGATCCTGGATATAGTTAGTGGGAAGGACCACATCAGTCTTGTGATAGGACAGACTTGGGGATACAGGTCAAGAACTGAAGGCAGCAGTTGAGTCTTCAGGCCTGAGAGCAATGACCAAAAGGACTATGGAGTCTTCTCCACGCACAGGTGATTGGGAGGCCTGTTGCCGTAGGGATAACATGATCTGAGACACAGGGACCTTTCCCCAGCCCTACCGGTAACGGTCCTTAGGGCTTATGTTTCTACTTTTGCTACCTGCAGGTGCAGTTTCCAGCCCCACGTCAACCCGTGGGCCTGTGTCTCCGACTGTCTCCTTCCAGCCCCTAGCCCGTTCCACCCCCAGGGCAAGCCACTTGCCTGGACCAGCGGTGTCAGCTCCACCTGCTGGTCCCTCCTCCTCCACTGGCTTGGCTTCTGGGGAAGGGACTGGTGACCATACTAAGACTACCATCTGCTCCAGTGATACAGAGGCACCCACTAATTCAACGACTACCAGCTCACTGCCCTCCAAAGTGCCTGCCAACTCAGCACCTGTCAGCTCGGGGCCCTCCAAGTTGCCTACCAGCACCAAGCCCCCCGGTGCAATACCATCTAAAGTGCTCACCAACCCGGCACCATCCAAGTTGCCCATCAACTCAACACGTGCTAGTGGCATGCCATCCAAAGTGCCCACCACTACCATGGTGGCCAGCAAGGTGCCTACCAACACAGTGCCCTCCAGTGGGAGCAAAGCCAAGGTGAGTCCTGGTCCCTCTTAGCAGTGCCTCAAGCCCCTTCCCTCTGGGCCCTGTCCTTGGATCCTTCCCAGTCTCCATCCTATCTCCAGCCTGGGCAAGTCCTTGACTTTTCCTTAAGGCTATGGGGGCAAGCTGGCAACCCGCCTCATCCTCTAGGAGGAATGACTGCCGTGAAAGCCCCTAAGTATGGTTGCCTCAGAGGGTCGGGCATGGGGGGCCACCCTACTGGTCTCATGATTTATCTCACTGGGAGCTCACGGCCCCCAGTTAAGCTTAGCAACATCTCTGCAGTTGAGGAAGTGGTGACGGGTGAAGTGGGCATGGTGGCCCACTTGCCTCCATGCCTTGCCCTTTACCACCAGTATGTCCAGCGTGTCTCTCTGACCAGGTTTTACAAACAGCTATTCCTGGCCAGCCAGCCTGGAGCAGCTGCCCTGACCCAGCAGCCCCCATAGCTGCCTTCTCCAAGGCTTCACATTTAACCCCCCTGTTGCTGTCTGCTTCGAGAAATCAAGTTCCTAAGGCCCCAGGACCCTGTAGCTGCCCTAGGACCCTAAGGCCCCAGCAGCGGGGGCTTGCTGTCAAGGGCTCCCCTGGAGTGAGCTCACAGGAAGACCAGGGAGTGGGGAGAGGGCTGCAGTGGGGCCATCAGGGAAAGGATACTACAAAGCCTCACTGCCTTCTTCTCCCTCTTCCTTCTGCACCACCAATGGACGGGTGTCTAAGAGTTGGTGTCCCGGGAGCCAGGATATGGGGCAGGAACTGAGAAGTTTGGGCTTGGGCAGCTACTCATGCCCTGACCTGGGAACAGGGCCATCCCTTCTCTCTGGCTTATCTCCCATCCCCTTCCAGCACTCTCCTTTCTTTCCCAGGAGACCCCGAGGGCTCCAGCACCCACAGTCACCACTGGAGGCAGCTCTCCCTGGAGGGATAGCAGCTCTGGGAACTTGTGCTCTGGGCCGGAGCTGAGCAAGCCTGGCGTCCTGATATCGAGGGTCGACAGCCAGCCATTCTCCGGCTGTTCCGAAGACCTTGCCATCAGCAGCTCCCTGGACTCGGAGCCCAGCCAAGGCCCAGAGGAGAATGAGTACATGTCCTTTAATATCCATGTGGCTGAGGGTCCCAGTGCTGACCTGGAGGGCAGTCCTGGACCTCGTGAGGCCTCACAGCCCCAGGAGGAGGGGGAGCGGTCAGGCAGAGCGACATCGGGGGTCCTGTGGTGGCTGGGGTCTGCCGCAGCCGGCGCGGTCCTGGCCGTGCTTCTGGTGGTGCTGTACCGGCGGCGCCCACTGCAGTGAAGCCTCCGTTGCCCACTGCACCATGCACCTGCCGCATTCCCACGGTACGCTTTCCCCAGGTTGGCAGGGGCTGGGTCAAGCAGGGGACCTCGGGGACTATGGACCTGGAGGAGGAGTGAGTTGTGAGGACAGCATTTCCATCCTAGCTCTTGCCCTCTGCTTGTCCCTCACCATCCTTGGCTTTCCAGGCTCTAGGTGGCCCCCAGTGCTTCAGATCTACCCACCTGGTAGGCTCCCTATGTGCTCCTAAGAAGGTTCCCTCCACCAGGCTTTGTCCCTGTTTCTCCAAGCCTGCAGATCAGGAGGTGCCCCTCATTCTGCCCAGGTCCCTTGAGGCCCAAAGAGGTACGGTAGGTGGGGATTCCCACAGGACCTCACTCCTACCCCCAGCAGCCCAGCATCCAGACGGTACCAAGGTCTAGCATCCAGGGAGCCAGCTGCTTTGGGTTCCCTGACCCTCTGGTCCTCCTCCATGGCCAGGCCACTCTGGAGGGAGTTCTGGAGGTTCCGGTGAACCCCAGGGAAGCCCAAAGCAGCCACTGGACCTGAGGAAGAACCCTGGAGTCCCTCTCCAGCCCTGTTACCCCTGCCTCCTGGTCTCCATTCTCTTTGGTTTCCTACATGGGTTGGGGAAGGGACTGCCTAGTGGCAGAATTCAAGCCAGGTTTAGATTTCAGCACTTCCCTTTCTGGGCTGTGTGACTTTGGCAGATGTTCAGACTCTCTGGTCTTATTTCCCCACGTGGACAGTGAGTCTCTAGCTCATCCTTCAAGGATGTGGCATACAGGATGTGGCATCCCTCCTGTCTAACCTGGTAGTGCTGAGGGCTTGAGAGTCAGGGTGCACTCTGCAGTGAGGGCAGCCTCGGGCTGCATCCTCCTCATCATCTCACTAGCTCTGTAATCTCAGGCAAGATATTAACCTATGTGTGTCTCACTTTTCTCACCTGTTAAATGGGGTGAAATACACACAAACACACACGCACACACACACATTCTAGTGTTGTTCTGAGGATTAAATTAGTTTATCTATGTAAATCTTCGAATGAATCCTGGCATTTCCTAAGGGCTGGATATGTGTTATTATTGCTAATTAAATGGGCAGTGAGTGCTTGTCTACACTTTAGAGGTAAGCCCAGACCCTGCTGCCTTCCCCTTCCTTATATCTGCCTCTTACTTCATCCAGTGCATTTAAGAGTTGTTGGGGAGGGAGGATAGTGGGAAGGTGTTCTCCCCATCCCCAGTGGCCAGGTGTGTTCTACCACGTCATGGGTGGTAAGATTAGCTGTATTTACACCCTACACACTTTGGGGTGCATTGGGGTATCCTCTTGGGTTCTTTTCAGGTGGCCTTTGCTGGACAAGGGGTAGGCATAGGAGCCTTCTCCATTTCTGGGCTCTGCAAGGGGCAGGAACTAGAGTCCTTGGAGACATTAGTGGTGGGGCTGGTTGTGTTCCACCCACAACCTGTCAGCCTCTAGGCAGCTTTACCCTACACTGCCCCAGGGAACTTCAGCAATCTAAAAACCTCTACTTCTGAATTTCAGCCCCGACTCTCAACCCCACAGCCTGTAACTTGAATCCAGGTGTGGTCTGTACCCAAGCTGTCCACACCACTTCTCATCGATCCCTTGTTCTTAACCAACCACTGTGATTCCCCCACCTTCACCCCCAGGTGCCAGCTAGCCAGTTTGTACACAGGTACTTGTTTTAATGTGCTTCCTTCCCAGGGTATTTTGAAAAAAAAAAAAAAAAAAAAAAAAAAAAGTCTCACTGGGTGTGGTAACCCACACCTGTAACCCCAGTGGCTTGCAAGGCTGAGGCAGGAGGATCGGGGGTTCAAAACCAGAACCAGCCTCAGCTAAAGTGAGGCCCTAAGCAACTCAGTGAGACCCTGTCTCTAAATAAAATACAAAGTAGGACTGAGGATGTGGCTCAGTGGTTGAGTGCCCCTGAGTTCAATCCCAGGTACCCCCCCAAAAAAAATTCAAAAGGGCTGGGGAGGTAGCTCAATAGTGAAGCACCCCTGGGTTCAATCTCCAGCACTCCCCTCCCAAAAGAAAAAGAAAAAAACGTGTCTCAAGAAGGCAACATGTGGTCCCAGAGAGAGTCATTCAACTGGTGGGATTTCTTTTTTCCTTGTCTTTCTTTTTTTCAGTGCCAGGGATTGAACTCAAGGGCACTTAACCACCTAGTCACATCCCCAGCCCCTTTTATTTTTTATTTTGAGACAGGGTCAGGGTCTTGCTAAATTGCTTAGGGCCTACTAAGCTGCTGAAACTGGCTTTGAACTTGAAAGTCACCTGCTTCATCTTCCTGAGCCACTGGGATTATAGGCATGCACCACTGCACCCGGCCAACTGGTGGGATTTCAACCACAGTAACCAGTCACTGTGGGCAATATCTTGGGTCCAGTGTGTAGGAGGTGTCCAGGCCCTCCCAGTACTTTGCAGATTACACCACTCAGAATCCCTGACTTGGCCTGCATTTAACACCATCGCCATCTCAACTAGGATCAACCTGAAGACTTCTCAAATGCCACCTTCAGGCAGAAGCAGGAATTGGCCAGAGTCCAGTCTGAGGAATGCTGTTTTGGGATGTGGTTTCAGCTGCAGGAGGGTTTCCATAGGAGGGAGAGCCAGGAAGGTCACCTTCACAGCCATGGCCCAGACAAGTAGAGGCCAGAACACAAGGAAGGAAGGGAGGGAGGACTTCCACCCGTAGAGGGGCCTGGCCTCCCATACTAGGGGACTTGAGAAAATACCCTTCCCCTTGGGGTCAAGGCTGGGTAATCCTGGAGGGACCAGTGCCCTCCTAAGTGCCTGGGGGCAAATCTACTGGCAGCAGAACCCCTGTCTGCCCTCCCTCCCTGGCTGAAGCATTTCCTGAAAGGCCCAGAACTGTTGTGGCTTCTGTCTCCCAGGGAAGTACCCATGGACTTTGCTTTGACCTAACAAAGCCAGAATAGTGCCACTCCCTCACCTTCTCTTGCTGACCGTCCTCTGGTTTAGGGGACTTCTTAGTCAAGGATGCCCTTTACCCTGCCAGGCCTTGGATTATTAACGCCTTCTTTTAGAAAATATTTTTTATGGGCAGCTTTCTGACACATGCAAAAGTAGAGAGACTAGAATAACAAACCACCATGTGCCCATCTTTAATATCTTGGCTATCTTGTTCATCCCTGCCTGTTGTTCCCTCACTCTCTCCCTCCCTGCCCACCTTCTTTCCTTCCTTCCTTCTATTGTTTTCTTTTTTTCCCTTTGGTACTGGGGGTTGATCCCAGGGACACTTATCACTGAGCTACATCCCCAGTCCTTTTAATTTTTATTTTGAGAGAAGGTCTCACTGAGTTGCTGAGACTGGCCTTGAATTTGCTATCCTCCTGCCTCCACCTCCCAAATCACTGCAATTACAGGCATGTGCCAGTGCACCTGGCTGCCCCCTCATTTGGATATAGGTTCTTTGTATAAGTCAGAGTTGAAGGGTTCAGAAGCCAAGGGACAGACATAGGCTAGTGATACTGCCTGTAGTCTGGGAGGATTTTTTGTGCCTAGGTCATCTGTCTTCTCCCAGGGCAGCATTAGGTAACAATGAAGCATCCACTTTATGGTCTCTTGGCCTCTGTAGGTGACTCCTTGAACCAGTTCGAAGTGCGAACAGCACTGGACCCCACCTTAGGAGGAGGGGGCAGCAAGGGTCCCTCCACTGCCAAGCTCCTTGGAGGTGCCTGCTATTGCTCCTGTCTCCGACAAGTAACAACACATGTACCCCATTGCACAGCCCTTCCAGCAGGCAGAAGTTCTCATATAGGCACGATTCAAACTCCACAGTGTCTTTCTGCTCCTGTCTCCTATGAAGGAAGTCGTTCGGGTCTTGAGGTTCCATGCTTTTCATGGGTGCACTATCATGGCTAAAGGCCAAGCCCCACTTACCCCTAGGAAAGTAGATGCAGGGTCCTTGGTCTGAAGCATCTGTGCTGGGATTGATACCACTCCACAGAGGACAGTCACATGCTCCTTGTGCTCACCTTTCTTATTTTTTCCCTTTAGCCCAGGCCTACGAGGTCTACAGGGGACTCTGGGCGTGGTCACTGTGAGCATTCCTCTCTCGGTTGCTGCTGCTAACAATGGCAATAACAATAAAGTTCGCCACTTACATCTTACTTTCATTGCATGACAGGCCCTGTGCCTCATTTAATCCTCACAAAGACCCTAAGAAAGAGACACCATTAGGGACCCAATTTACAGCTGGATTACAAGAGTGGGAGGGAGGAAGGACCAGAGGGACAGTAATCCCTAGACCCAGAGCTAGATGCTTCTTGTGTCCATGGACCTCAACTGACCTGGTATCTGGAGCAAAGAAAACCATTTAAAGTGAAATCTTTACACCCTCACATCCTTGCCCAGGATGTCAGAATCTGCCACTTAATAGTATAATAACAATCTATAATTAATGTAATCTCAGGGGTGTCCTAATAATATGGTTATAATCATTTTGTGTGTGCGCTCAAAACCCTGAGGATGAGTGAGGTGAGGCAGGCGCCACAAGCCTAGAGTGTTAGTGTTCATGAAGCCAGTTTGATTTAGCAGACATTGTTTAACAGAGTCACTTGTGCCAGGTCCAAGGCCTGTGAGGGTGCCTTCATGTGGTTGGGGAGGTTCACAATGTGTGATACAGACAAATAGACCTCCATGTCATTCTTTCATACAATTTTACAGCAAACATTTTTTACCTCCCGTGTTTAGAGCATTATGATAGGTCTTGATGACAGACTAATAAAGACCTCACTCTAAAAGGTCCCTCCCGCCCGACACTGTCTTCAGCACAATAGTGAACGGTCCAATGGAGTGCCTCTGGAGTGTGGCAGGGGCCAGTGAGGAGGAAGGACAAGTGTTTTGATCTGTTTGACCATGAGAATTATAACTAAATTTGGAGCGGAGCATAAGCCTTACAGCCTATGAGAAATAAGATCAAATGTTCATGAAAATATGAAGCAACTGAAACTCATAAATGTTGGAGGAATGTAAGCTGGTGTTATGGTCTGAATGTATATGTCCCTGCAAAATTCATATGTTGGAACCTAACCCCAAGGTGATGGTATTAGGAGGAGAGACTTTTGGGAGGTAATTAGGTCGTGAGGGCTCCACCCTTACGAATGGGATTCATGCCCCTAAGAGGACCAAGGGAGCTGGGTATGGTGGCGAACATGTGTGATCCCGGCAACTTGGGGAGAATCACAAGTTTGAGGCCAGCCTCAGCAACTTGGTGAGACCCCATTTCAAAATAAAAAATAAAAAGTACTGGGGATATAGCTCAGGGTAGAACACCCAGAGCTGAAAAAAAGAGAGGGTTGGGAGCCTTTAGTTCCTTCCACCATGCGAGGACAGAGAAGTCCATATGAGAAAGCAGCAAGCATATCTTGAAGCCGAGACTGGACCTTCACCAGACACTGAATTTGTTGGTACCTTCATCTTGGACTTCCCAGTCTCCAGAATGGAAATTTCAATGATTTACAAATTACCTAATAAAAGGCATTTTGTAATAGCATCTTGAATGAACTAAGTCAGTTGGTGTTACCTTATTGGAAAACTTGTATTATCTACTAAATGCAGACCTAACATATGACCCAGAAATTCCACTCCTGGGTGTGTTCATAACAGAAACAAGAGCATATGTCCACCAAAACATGTGTGCAAGAATGCTTCTCAGGTGCTTAAGTCCCTTGTGTGGTTTTGCAGATAACCCCTGCACATTCTCCCATATAGTTCAAAACATCTCTAGACTGCTGGGTGCAGTGACACATGCCTATTATCCGAGTGACTTGGGAGGCTGAGGCAGGAAGATTGCAAGTTCAAGGCCAACCTCAGCAATTTAGTGATGTCCTAAGCAACTCTGTGAGACTCTGTCTCAAAAAATAAAAAGGGCTGGGGATGGGGCTCAATGATAAAGCCCCTCTTGGTTCATTCCCCAGTACAAAAAAATAAATATATATATAAAAAAAGTTGGTAACCAGCACATTGTCATATTATCTCCAAAATGGGAACAGCCCAAATGTCTATTCCCAGTAAAATGGATATATAAGTTATGATAAAGTCACACAGAATACTATTATATAAATGAGAATATTGCAACATACAACATGGATGAATCTCCCATACATGATGCTGAGCAGGAGTTAGTATACACCAAAAAACAAATTTTATTTAGCTTAAATTTAAAAAAAAAAAAAAAACTCATTTATGATGTTAAAAGTCAGGAGAAAGATTAACTCTGGTAGGGATGTAGCTGGGAAGGGACATTCTGGGGTGTTGGTCTACCTCCTGATCCGGGTATTGATTTCATGAGTATTTTTAGTTTGTGTCCAGTTCCCTGTTGGAGATGTGAAAATAAAAAAGACCATCCAAATGAGGACAAAAAAGCCATTTAATTAGAGTTTGAGAGGCAGTTAGCTATCATAATTTGCATTTGGCAGGGACTCTAAGGCAGGTGGGGATGTGAAACTGTATTGGGGGGGAGAAAGGGAAGGTTCAGGTGTGCTAGATTGGATGATGTCAGCATGGGGTCTGCAGAGGTGGGCTAACTAGAAGAGTGGCATCTAATCATTGGTTGGGGAGCATATTTGGCTTTTCTGGTTGGTCTTGAGCTATAAGAGCGGGGGTGGGGTGGGGGGTGGGAGTGGGGTGGGGGTGAGGAGGTGGTTGGAGGTTGGGAAGAAGCTTGGTCACTGGCTAAGTTCTCCGCCCCAATCCCATACTGGGAATTGAACCCAGGATCAATTCATACTGAGCTACATCCCCAGTTCTCTTTTTTTTGGGGGGGAGTGGGTACCGGTAATTGAACTCAGGTACTCTCAACCACTGAGCCGCATCCCCAACCCTATTTTGTATTTTATTATTCACTGAGTTGCTTAGCCCCTTGCTTTTGCTGAGACTGGCTTTGAAGTCTTGATCCTCCTGTCTCAGCCTCCCAAGCTGCTGCGATTACAGACGTGTTCCGCCACTGCGCCTGGCTCCCGTTCCTCTTATTTTTTTTATTGTGAAATAGAGTCCATGTTGCTGAGGCTGGTCTTAAACTTGCTTGTGGTCCTTTTGCCTCAGCTCTCTTGCTTGGATTACAAGTGTGTGCCACTGTGCCCTGCTCACTGGCCAAGTTTTGACCATTCTGGGCTAATTGCTGCATAGATGGAAGTTTGGCTTCTGGGGCTTCCCAGGCTGCTCGCTGCAAGAGTTTCATTCACTTCAAAGTTCTGTTATCATATATGGTCAGTCATTTCCATTTTCACGTTCAGTGTCTCAGAAGGAAGAGCGTGGGCTCTGAGGGAGCTGCCGTGCAGGACTGGTGGGAGGCATTTCCACACTTCCTCCAGCTCCCCATCCATCCCTGGGGTCAGAGGTACCCGCCTCTGCAGGGGACCATGGCCAGAGGGTTTTGCTCCCAGCTGTGGTGCAGCTGCTACACCAATCCTTTCTCTTTTTTCTTCCAGGCTTTTTTAAAGTCCAAGCCCTACAGAAAGGCTTCTTTGATTAGATCCCTCTGGTTTTAATAAATGGGCTTCTTAAATTCCCATGGCTCTCCTCAAACTCTGCTTTTATAAATTATGACCTCCTTGCCTACATTTTAAAAACCTAAACCAGACACCCTGGTGACGCTCGCCTGTAATCTCAGTGACTCTGAGGAGGACTGTGCAAGCTCAAGGCCAGGCTCAGCAACTTAGCTAGAGTCTGTCTCAAAATAAAAAGGGCCGAGATGTGGGGATATAGATCACTGGTAGAGTACCCTTGTGTTCAGTCATGAATATTGCAAAACAACAGCAAAAAATCCTATACTGATTATCTTTCTCAGTGATTTTTTTTTTTTTTTTTTTTTTTTTTGGGTACTGAGGATTGAACCTAGAAGTACTTTGTCACTCAGTTACATCACAGCTCTCACTTTTTTTTTTTTTTTTGCTTTTTTTACTTTTTAAAAAAATTTTATTTAGTTGTTGACGGACATAATACCTTTATTTATTTTTATATGGTGATGAGGATTGAACCCAGTGCCTCACACATGCTAGGCAAGCGCTCTACCACTGAGGTGCAACGCCAGCCCAAATTTCACAGGTTTTGATTTGTTTTGTTTTGTTTGGTGGTGCTGGGGATTGAACCCAAGGACTTGTAAACGCAAGGCGGGCACTCTACTAGCTGAGTTATGTCCTCAGTCCACTTTTGTTTTATTTATTTTTATATATATTTTTACATGTTGATGGACCTTTATTTTATTCATTTATTTATATACCATGCTGAGAATTGAACCCAGTGCCTCACACATGCTAGGCAAGTGCTCTACCATTGAGCCACAACTTTTTATTTTTGAGACAGGTTCTCACTAAGTTGTTTAGGGCCTTGCTAGGTTGCTGAGGCTGGCCTTGAACTTGTGATCCTCCTGCCTCAGCCTCCCAAATAACTGTGATTGCAGGCCTGGGCTACTGTACCTGGTTGATTTCTTTCTTTCTTTTTATTTTTTGTGATGCCAGGGGTTGAACCTAGGGTTTGTGCATGTTAGGCAAGTGCTCTTCCCAGTGATGGTGTGTGTGTTACTGGGGAATGAACCCTGGGGTGTTCTACCACTGAGCTGTGAAGGGCACTTCCCTTGTCTACAGCTGTTCCCCCACCCTCCTTCCTGCCATGTGTGTGTGCAGGGAGATGTCTGTGGTAAATTGGAGCTTTTGTCATTTAGAAGTCCAGGCCTCAGCTGGAGGGAAGGCAGGAATGGAAAATGGGGAGAACACAAAAGGAACTCACACCTGGCCCCCACCTGACTAAACTGGCTGTCCCCAGGACAATAGGCCCCAGGGAACTTCCCTACCTGCACTGCTGTCCTCCCTAAATGAGCCTGCCAAAAGTAATCAACTCATCCCATGACCTAGCCCTGCTAAACCCTATAAAACTCAGGCCCTTGCTGTATCCCATGCCATTTTCTCTCCTGAAAATGTGCCACTCCACTGCTTAATAAAAAACATTGCTGGGGCTGGAGTTGTGGCTCAGTGGTAGAGCGCTTGCCTAGCATGTGTGAGGCACTGGGTTCGATTCTCAGCACCACATATAAATAAAAGAATAAAATAAAGATCTATCGACATCTAAAAAAATATTAAAAAAAAAAAAACATTGCTGATCCGAGATCTGTCCCCATTTCCATTATTTTTGCTCTCAAGTTACATCCCCAGCCCTTATTTATTTATATATTTATTTTATTTAGAGATGGGGGTCTCACTAAATTGCCCAAGCTGGCCTCGAACTTTCTATCCTCCTGCCTTAGCCTCCTGGGTTACTAGGATTATAGGCATGCATTACAGGATTACAGTGCCTGGGTGTGATGTTTTTATTCAAAAAACAAAACACTTGTAGGGCGTGGTGGCACATGCCTATAATCCTAGTGGCTCAGGAGGCTGAGGCAGGAGGGTCACAAGTTTGAAACCAGCCTCAGCAACTTAGGGAGGCCCCAATCAACTTAGCGAGACCCTGTCTCAAAATAAAAAAATAAAAAATAAAAAAGGGCTGGGGATTTGGCCCAATGGTTAAGCCCCCCTGGGTTCAATCCCCAGTGCCCCAAGAAAACCAAACAACAAAAAAACACTCCACAACAGTCAGAAAGGAGGGGGAGGGGTGAGAGTAAACTGAGGAGAGAAAGCTGAAGTAGGGGTAGGGAAACTGAAGGGGGAAACCCCGAGTCCTAGTCCTGGATGGGCAACCAGCTCCCTCATCCCTCACCCTGTGGGACCCGCAACCCATGAGATTGGACCAGTTTAACCATCAGACCTTGGGTGTCCTTGGCTAGCAGCACGTGCAAGCTGTAGCAGCTCCCTCAACCTAGGTCTCCTCCCTCCTCATTCCCAGGTGCCATTACCACACCATCTGAATGGCTGATTTCCTAAGCAATCAGATGCAGTCTTCTACTTAATCAGTTCGATTGATTGTATTTAGCATAAGAAAAAAGAAAAATCCTTTCATTATCATATGCAACTGGAAATCACTTTCTTGCAGGAGGTCTGTCCAGAGGAATTGTGGAACAGAGAGACTGGTAATTGCTGAAGGAATTACTTAATCCCCCCCCCCTACTTTCTGTCTTCATGATGTCTTCAGAATTCTGAACTGGAGGACAAGTCCTGCGCAGTTAATCCTGCTGTTATTATCTGTAGAACTTGGAATGCTTTAGCTCTTTTTTCATTTAACCCAGAGTTATGAGGATGTATACTGGCCAATTACCTGCTTATAATGAGGCTGCTGCAATAAATGAAAACACAACTCTCAACCTGGAGGGTTGTTGGGACATCTTCCCGGTTTCCCTCCTGCCTTTCTTCCAGGGTAATGGTGGGGCTGTCTACTCAGAGAAGCTCTCAGCTCTCAGAGGGTGTGGCAGGCTGTCACTTTCTGGGCTGGCTCAGTGGATTCCTTCCTTGTCACTTAGCCCAGGGCGGTTGGTCTTCCCACCACTCCAAATTTTCACCTTACTTATAATCTAGTCTCTAAAAACTATTGGTTTTAATCACACAGGCAATGCATTCATACATGTAAAACAAAAATTCTAAACTGTGTCTAAGAGACACAGGTCAGAGTTTGGACATACACAAGATTCTCTGGGGTACTGTTAAAATACAGGTTCTGATTCATTGGGTTTGGGGTGGGGACTGAGGCCTTACATTTCTAAGGGACCTTTTCTAAAAGATCAGTGACTGAAAATGCTCTTCACTTACTTTCAAGTCTGTTTTCTTTTTAATGACACCTTTCCTTGCCTTTCTTCATGTACTTCTGTGCCATTTTATGGCCCTGACCTAAGCTCATCCTTGGCTTGGGAGTAGGGGCTCTTTCAGAGGTCCTGTCTGTAAGAACCCAGAAACCACTCCAGACATGGGAACTCACATAAGAGGGTTTATTAAGCAGAGTGTCTCCCTGCAGGGTAAGAGAGAAAATGAGAAGAAAAGAGAGAACGCGCGCAAGAGAAAGTGTGAAAAGCGAGGAGAGAGAAAGAGAGTAGGAGAAAGCATGAATGTGAAGAGGAGAGAGAGAAAATGGCGGGGAGCTATCCTTAAGCCGTCAAATTCCGTGGGTTAATGGGAACAATAATGGAGAAGGATACTTGCAAGCTGACTGACGAACCAATAGCTAGCTAGGATGTCCACAGACTGACAAGTAGTTGGGAAGTGGGGAAATGACTGCAGGGGAAAGGGCAGGGGAGCAGCTTTATATTATATTCCCCTGTTTCTGTTTTTATAAGAAGAACTTTTGTTCTCCAGTTCTCTCCCCCCTTATCTCTCCTTCCTGCCTATGTGACCAGTCCTGGTTTTGTAGGTGAGATGTAAAAAGTCCATTCTTCCAGGGGCAGTCTCCAACTTCCAGACTTCTAGAGGCAGATGGCTTTCATGGACTTCATTTCCTCGATTTGACTGATTCCCTATTTCTACTCTAACTGCCTGTCTCCAATTCTGGCTTCATTTCCCCCTCTAGTTTTAGGAACTCCTTACTGCTGTAGGGAAAGGGGGCAATGACCACTCTGGCTTCTTTGAGCTGGAAGGGGATGGCATGGGGCAAGCAGTTTGGAGTTCCCTTTTAGAAATCCGGTCAATCGAGGGGTCAATGGTAGAAGTCTGGTTGGGGAAGAGCAGGTTGTAAAGGCATCTGGGGGTGGGTGCTTCTATGAGAGAAGAACAAAAAGACATGAGTACTGAAATGAGGTTAGTACAAGATAAATGTTGCAGAATCTGGAACATGTCAATGAATATCATGAAGATGACAAAAGTCAATAATCCCTCACCAGGGGGTGGAAGAACTGAGAAGTTGTTCCCATAACAAGGCCTAGCAAAGGCTGGAGAGGACAAGGCCTTTATTTGGGAACTTTAACATTGTCCAGTTTATCAGGAATGCAAACACAACATGTAACTCTTTAATGTCATTGATGTCCCCAGAAAATATAGTTAAGCTACTTTATTGGTATAACCTGTGTTAGTAGAGATCTCTATATTTCTGTTACTAGCAAACATAGATTAAGCCTACCTGTGTCTGTAGGCCTTAAACTGACTAAAAACTTCTGACTCTGGCAGTTTCTCTTGATAGTTATCAGGCACATTTGCCTCAGAATCTCTCTTTTGTAGCTTCCAGTCTTTATTCTAGTGGGCTACATTAAACTATTGTTTTTTTTTAAATGCCCAAGAATGACTATATTTTGGTTTTAACTGTTTTGCTAGGTGTCTAAGATCAAGCTGGTCAAAGTGACCTGTTCCTGTCTGTTAAAGAGTCAGCTGAGTTCCCACAGGGGTCACTCATAGAGAACTTAAGGGCCGCTTCTTAGCTCCATTAGTGTTGTTGGTTAGGCAGGGTCTCCTCGATGAGTTGGCTTCCCTTGGAAGCACCAGGGATGTCTCCCTTTTTCCATGATCCTCCTCTCCAGCAGGTACACTGATTGGCTTTTCATCCTCTAGTGGCCTCATCAATCTCCCTGATTGGGAGGCCATGAGACCCAGAGTCCCAGAGCTCCTTAGAAAAGTCCTCTTGCCCTGGATTCAGGCTGATTGAGGGCAAGACCCAAATACTGGCTTTTCTTGGCCTCTGTATTTAATCTCAATCTTTAAGTTTGATCTTAACCATCCAGTAAGCCAGTCTCACCAGTCATAAAATAAGAGTGCTGGGCTTTAATTTCAATGTCTATGACTTTACAGTTATTTACCCCCTTTTATCTAATTGGGGTCTACATTATCTGTCCTATAGGAGATGGCTTACTATTTATTTCAAGTTAATTTATGGTGTTTGCTCTTGAAGCAGTACTTCTGCAAAAATATTAATCAGGCAACAGTTAGAGTTTATAAGGAAAATACAAAATGGAATCACCAACAGTAAAACATTCAGTTTATGCAAAAGCTGTCTTGAATTTTGGCTGAGTTATTCATTATATCCCCTGTTTGGGATCACAGTAATCTTTACAAAAAACATCAAACTTTTGAACACAACTTTAAAGAGTTAAAGTATGGTTTACTTTGGAGCCATTCCAACATGCAGCAGGGTGAGGCAGAGACTTATCTCAGGTAAGGTGGGGCTCTTCACAAATCTTAGTTCCTATAATAGAATATATTAGATGACAGAAATAAATCCCCAATAACATTTTACCATTACAGACAAGTTTAATTTGGAGAATAGCAGCTTGATAAATTTTCTGCTTTAAAGGCTTGTATACCTGGAAAATATGAACACATTTAATATACCAACCTATGAAAATACCAATAATGTTTAAGCATGTTACTGCATGGAATTTAAGGAGTTGAGAGTACTCGATGTTATTTAATAATTAGTATTTTAACTTTGCAAATTAATCAGATGTCTCTAACAAACACATTTGAGTAATCCCATACATTTCAACTTTAATTCACTCATCTTATTGTTAAAAAAAAAAAAAACCAAGATATCAGACAAGTGTACCAACAGTATTTGCTGTCTCTTTCCTGTTGAAGAAAAGTCCTAGAAAAATTGATGTTAGACATTTTATAAATATCAACATTTTATGAGTTTGACCACCTAGAGACTTGTGAGTTTACCCAATTTAAATTGAATCTTTCAAAAACGTGAATTAAAAGTATTTGGATCCATTTTTAAAAGTTTTAATTTTATGCACACTTATATTTCACACAAAAGCAAAGGCCTTGTAATGTTTATCTCCACTGCAATGTAACAGATGTTCAAAAATAACTCTAGAGTTGGATAAAGAACTGATAAAAAATCATTAACCTACGTATGTAGATCAAGATTGTGAGCTCAAAAATATAGCATTTAAGAGAAACAAGAATCCTAGAAGAAAAATGATAATGGCCATTAATTATAGCATGAAAGAATGAGAAAGAGAAGGTCAGGGAGAAGAGGTGAGAGGGAGAGATAAAGTTCTGTGTTGCAGCCCAGGAGAAATTTTAAATGGACACTTTTTTTTTCTTGGGTTTGAGACTGGTCTCCCACTGGCCTTCTGGCTTCCTCCATTTACATTTCAGTGTAAACCTTGACTGAGATCTGAAAGGAGCTAGCAGAAACTTGATGCCTAGGGCATTTTAACCCTTTTTCCTGGTTAGTGATCAATTCAGGTTTGGATGCAGAAAATTGTGAAACATTATCTCCCACTACTTGTGAGGAATGGGACTGCTATATCATACTCCTTACTGGGGGAACATGCCACTGACTGTTGGGCTGGTTACTCCTTCCACACCGGCCACCTCCTGTAGCGGAGACTAGAATATGTATGCAGGAACTCATGGCAGGAGGACTAGGTGGACTGGGCAGGGGAATGGAAGCAGAAACAGAACAGGGTAAAGGAGATGGAGAAGAAGGGGCCAGAGAGGCCTCTGTCACAGTGGACTGGTATTAGAGTGGTTTGTTAGCTGAGTCCAAGTCAGAGGAGGAGGAGGGATTAAGAGAGGGAGAAGCCAAAAGGAGGCGTTTGAGTTTGCAGGAAGAACCAAGAAGCACAAGAAAGAAGAGACTTGAAGATAAGGAATCCCTTTCCATCCGCCTGCTCGCTCACAGAGGCTGTGTGCCATTATGTGGCCATTTTGGATTGATTATCTAAAGGGTACACAATGAATAAGTTTTGATGGCTTTAAGCGGGGGGTCAGGCGAAGGGTTCTAAAGTTGTCTAACAGACATCCCAGGGGTGAATCTGCTGAAATGGAGGACCCAGATCCCGTGGTGGAGACTAGTACAGTCGAGTTAGTGACCAGGGCATCCCGAGGCCACAGATTAGTCGGCTGGAGACGAGAAGGCAGCACAATGATGGTGTCATCACACAAGCATCAATGTGGGCCAGGCAAAAGCTGAGAGGGTTGAGGACCTGACGTCAGGGTTTTTGAGAGTGAGTGTAAGTGTGAAGAGGGGCCTCAACCCTGAGAGAGAATCTCCATCATAAAATCAGGAACCCACCCAGCAGATAAGACTGACTAAGGGGGCCAGCTGTAACTATAAAAGTCGTGGCTGGGGTACCCCCACTCCTCAACTGCCTCGAGGGCCCCGGACACTCAACGGTCGCTTCTCAGGTCGGCAGAGGAGTGTTTAAGTCGGCCTAGGGGAACCCGCCTAGGAAACTCACCAATCTGAAGTCTGATGATGAATGCAGAGCAGAGCAGAGTGTCTGGGGGGTGAATGGAAGGTTAGGCTGTGTCCAGGGGGCACTCGGGCGTCAGATGGGGTTCCACTTGCTTAAGAGACAGTGGAAGAATCCATCTGAGTCACAGCACCAATGTAAGAACCCAGAAACCACTCCGGACGCGGGAACTCACATAAAAGGGTTTATTAAGCAAACAGAGTGTCTCCCTGCAGGGTAGAGAGAAAATGAGAGGAAGAGAGAGAGAGAGCACGTGCAAGAAAGAGTGTGAAAAGTGAGGAGAGAAAGAAAGTGAGTAGGAGAGAGAAAGCATGAATGTGAGGAGAAGAGGAGAGAGAAAATGGCGGGGAGCTATCCTTAAGCAGTCAAATTCTGCGGGTTAATGGGACCAATAATGGAGAAGGACACTTGCAAGCTGACTGATGAACCAATAGCTAGCTAGGATGTCCACAGACTGACAAGAAGTTGGGAGGCGGGGAAATGACTGCAGTGGAAAGGGCGGGGGAGCAGCTTTATATTATATTCCACTGTCCATAGTAAGATGCAAGGCCTCCGGCCTCCTAGATAGCTCCTTGTAACATCCCATAAAGTACTTTGCCAAGCTGAATAGGCCTTTTTTTATTTTTATTTTTTAGATGTTGATGGGCCTTTACTTTATTCATTTATTTATAAGTGATGCTGAGGATCAAATCCAGTACCTCACACATGCCAGGTTAAGTGCTCTACCACTGAACCACAACCCAACCCCTACGTCTTTGTTGAATTAAATTTAGTTCATATAATAACCTTAATGATTTGGTCACTGTTTCAGGTGGTTGAGGACCTTTTGGTTCTATATTTTTTTCACTCTGTGCAGGATAAACCACCCAAATTACTGTTGAAATGGTGAAGAGGGCAAAGTTAGAGCGAGAATTTCACAGGATGCTATTCGAAACCACTGGTCAACTGACTTCATTAGTTGGCATCATCATGAATTGATTAGTACCTTCTCACAGCCATCTGATAACATACCTAACACAGCCTGTATGAAGGTTGTATTTGTCAGCTTTCTGTTATTATAATGAACTACCTGAGGCAGTTAATTTAAAAAGAAAAAAGGTTTATTTTGACTCATGGTTCTGAAGATTAAGATCAAGGCTGAGTGGCTCCCATTGCTTTCGGCCTCATTGTGGCAGGAATATATGTTGGAGCAAACTACTCACTTCATGAGGCAGAAAACAAAAAGAAAGAGATGGGGGTTCCACAACCCCCTTCAGGGGCAAACCTCCAATGACCTACATATAGCTCTCCCATGAGACTCTACCTCCTAAAGGTTCACAGCACCTCCCAACAGTGCCACTCTGGGAAACAAGCCTTTGACACATGGGCCTTTGGGAAATGGTCATCCAAAACATAGCAAAGATATATCTGTTAACCATATGCTGTATGAGAAATTATGTCAAAATTTTATGCTTTAAAAAAATAGCCATGTGTAGTGGCAAAGACCTGTAATCCCAGTGCCTTGGGAGGCTGAGGCAGGAGGATCACAAGTTCAAAGCCAGCCTCAGCAACTTAATGTGGCCCTAAGCAACTTAGTAAGACCCTGTTTCAAAAAGTAAAGAGGGTTGAGGATGGATTCCAGGTGTATGTTAGTTGGGTCCTCTGGCCTAGTTCAGGGTTTTTCTAGGCCTCTTTGACTGCATCACCACCTCATGCCAAATAGCACCACAGGATGGGAGCCTGTGAGAGAGGGAGTGATCACGTGGCAAGACAGGAATTTGGGGTGGAGGACAATGTTGCTACCTCCCACTTGGCCCACCTGTTAACAGTCCCATCTCCTCCCAATACCACCACCCCAGGAAAGCTTCCAACAAATGAACCCTTTGGGATAAACTACTTTCAAACCACAGCAGTTACTTACTATAGAGAAGGAAGGAGGGAGGAAATAGTGGAAGTTTCCAGGATGGAAGCCAGACTTCTCTGAACGTAACTTATTTATATAGAGAGTTTATGTTGGAACCATATAACTATTTTACATAAATTATGTAACTAAATTAAATTTAAAAATTTAAAATTCCCCCAAAATTGAATCAAAATGGAAAACAAAAAAGGACTCAATTATATATTGAGTTGATGGCTGACCTACATAAAGAGGAATTATTTCAAATGACTTTAAAACAGGACAATTTTGGTTTTTCATCCCTATTGCAATATTTTCTAAGGACAAAAAAGAACTGCAGATAACTTGGTGAGATCTCATCTCAAAATAAAATAAAAAAGGGTTGGGGCTGTAGCTCAGTGGTAGAGCATTTATTTGCCTAACATGTATGAGGCTCTGAGTTCAATCTACAGCACTGCAAAAAACTAAATATTTTCTAGTTCTATCTTCCAAAAGAACCAGAAAAAATTAACAATCCAGTAACAATATGTACTCCTATGTGTCCAAATTGTGGCCTTTAAATGCCATTTCCCACTGAGAGGGTCCATTACACTTGGGAGAAATGGCTGATTCAAGATCTGGGTAGGGAATTTTCTTTTCCTTTTTCTTTATTGTACCAGGGACTGAAACCATGAGTGCTTTATCATTGTGCTACATCTCCATCCATTTTTAGTTTTCTCTTTTTGTACTGTGGATTGAATCCAGGGACATACAATCACTGAGTCACATCCCCATTTTTTTTTTTTTTTTTAATGTTTAGACAGGGTCTCACTAAATTGCTTAGGGCCTAAGAATGTGCAATCCTCCTGCCTCAGCCTCCAGAGTCTCTGGGATTACAGATTTATGCCACTGTGCCCAGCTGGATGGGAAATTTACAGAGTTGTCATACCAGAAAACAAAGAGGCTAATGAAGATGCAGTAGTCATGTTTACCTGACTCAGAAATTAATCTAAAGGGCTTCTATTGGCCAAACATGAGACAACTTGAACATAAAATATGTTAGTCAGGTGTTGTGATGAGTACCTTTAAGTTCCAGCTACTTGGGAGGCTGAAGAAGGATGGACTGAGTCCATGGATTTGAGGCCAGCATGGGCAATGTAGATAGTGAAATCCTGTCTCAAACAAACGAACGAACAAACAAACAAAAACCTGGGTGTGATGGCAAATGCCTGTAATCCCAGCACCTTGGGAGGCTGAGGTAGGAGGATCTGAAATTCCAGGTCAGCCTCAGCAACTTAGTGAGGCTCTAAGCAACTTCATGAGATCCTGTCTCAAAATAAAAAATAAAAAGGGCTGGGGATGTGGCTCAGTGGTTAAGTGCCCCTGTGTTTGATCCTTAGTACCAAAAAAAAAACAGAATAAAGGCAAGCTGGGCACGGTGGCATATGCCTGTAATTCCAGATACTCTGGGGCTGAGGCAGGAGGATTGCAAATTTGAGGCCAGCCTGATAAGATTAGTAAGACCCTGTCACAAAAAATTGAGATGGGTGGTGGGGATGTGGCTCAGTGGCGGAGTACTTGCCTGGCATGTGCCAGACCCTGGGTTCAATCCCTAGGACTGCCAAAATAAAAAATAAAAAATAAAAAAAATAGATTTGTACACATACTTTATGGCATCTTTATTTTATTCATGGTAGTCAATGACTGGAAACAACCCAAATATCCACCAGCTGCTGAATGAATAAAGGAAGATATTTCCACATAATGGAGTACTGTCCATCAAGAAAAAGAAAATACTGATATAGC
Organism: Sciurus carolinensis; assembly: GCF_902686445.1. Taxonomy (NCBI): domain Eukaryota; kingdom Metazoa; phylum Chordata; class Mammalia; order Rodentia; family Sciuridae; genus Sciurus; species Sciurus carolinensis. The sequence continues at coordinate 29,383,742 of NC_062214.1, forward strand.
AACAACATGGATAAATCTCCAAAGCATTATGCTGAAAAAGGCAGACACAAAGAGTACATGCTGATTGACTCTATTTACATTAGTCCTTGGAAAAGACAAAATCAGTATAGACAGAAACTGGATCAGTGGTTGTCTGGGAGCAGGACTGGGAAGGGGTGTTGGAAGTTTTTGATTATGGTGAGGGTGGTTTTATTTATTAAAACTCATTCAACTGTGCACTTAAAATAGATGCATTTTATTACATGTTAAATGATACCTCTTAAAGTTAATTCTAATGTAATTGGAGGGCAGGGGTTGTGGCTTAGTAGTAGAGCACTCGTCTAGCATGTGTGAGCACTGGGTTCGATTCTCAGCACTGCATATAAATAAGTAGTTGTCCATCAACAACTAAAAAAAATTTAAAAAATGTAACGAGAGAGCTGGGGATGTAAGTTAGTGGTATGTGTGAGGCTTTGGGTTCAAAAAGAGACAAAAGTGCAACTGGAATAGAGAGACAGCAAATTAAAAATAAATGACCAGTGCGGGCGTGGTGACACATGCCTGTAACCCCAGTGACTTGGGAGGCCAAGGCAGGAGGATCACAAATTTGAGGCCAGCCTCAACAACTTAGCAAGGACCTTAGCAACACAGTAAGACATTATCTCAAAATAAAAAAAATAAAAAGGGCTGGGAATGTGGCTCAGTTTTTTAACACCCTGGGTTCAATCCCCAGTACAAAAATAAAATAAATAAAATAATTAAAATAAGAGGAGGATAGCCAAGGTGGGTAAGTGGCATTAAACAAGGCAGTAGTGAGGGGCTTTTCTGAGGGAGTAGCAGAGTTCTAGCCAGGAAAAGGGTACAAAAAGGGGAGGGTGAAAATGGATCAGCTGGGGTGGGAGTGGGGAAGGAGTTCTCCAGGCTGGAGGGAGAGCAGATGTGAAGGCCTTAAGGAAGGGAAGAGCTGTGATAATTATTTGAATGAAGAATAAACTGGAGGTGTTTTGTTACTTTAAGTAAATTGACTAGCATTCTTCAAAACTTCAATGACTTATAATGAATCAACCTCTTCTACACAGGTCCCATGATGATCTCTTGATGACACACTGAAAGTCAATGTACGAGGGTACAAGAATAATATAAACAATATTTCATGCTGATGATATAGCACATCATGTAGGGTGCCTGCCTCCCATGCGCAAGGCCTGGGTTCGAGTCCCCAGCACTGTGGGATTGCGGAAATAACAAACAAACAAACGAAACAGTATTTCATGAAAATGCCTAATGTCATTCATGGAGATTGGCATTTCTTTCAGTGAATATGACCAGGGAAGGGGTTCTGAGAGGGCAGCAACATAGAGAAACTTCTATAGTTGCTCCATTTGGTAAAATAACACAGACAATTCTTCCTTTGAGAGTTTTAGCCTCTTTAGCTGCCTCACATTTGAGGATCCTTGAGAAATGAGCTCTGAGCCCTTATGGTAGAAAAACTAGAATTTGGGTTTTGGATTATGGAGAGGACAGGATAAGAGGACTTGATAATGAAGGCTGGTCCTCCATGATGGTTATTTTAAGACTTGGTTCCAAGTAAAGGAAGGCAGTGTAAGCTAAATTAAGAAAAGGGGGAAGACTTAAGAAATTTATTTTGACGTTACAGGGAAAACCCACGGAACCCGGATGGAAATATATTTAGGCCAGGGAAGACAGAAACAGGTAGAACGGGGAAAGCTGGCCAAGCAGTTTACTTCTGTGTTTTGTTCTCCATCTATTCATTTTATTATAAAGAATTAAAAAAAAATTTTTTTAGTTGTAGATGGACACAATAGCTTTATTTATTTTTATGTGGTGCTGAGGATTGAACCCAGTGCCTCACACATGCTTGACTCTACCACTGATCCACAACTCCAGCCCCCTGTTCATTTTTGAGTTTCCCTGCAGACCAGATTGCTTGGCTTCTTTGCCTGCATGGGAGATGTGGCACCATGCTTTGAGAGGTGATCCCTGCTCCAAGGTGATGGGGGGATGAGGTACAAAGATGGCTGCTGGGGTCTAATCTGTGATCTGTCAGCAGGGAGGACTTCTTAGAGAATACAGAATAGTTGGTAGCTGGGCAGATATGGAATACTGTACACTACAATGTTGGGTTGTTAGGTTATAAAGCTGTTATTGTCACTGTAGTCACTAGCTGCATATTCTGTGTGTGTGTGTGTGTGAATGTGTGTGCATGTGCATGTGTGTGCGTGTGCCTGTGTGTGCGTGTGCATGTGTGCGCACACACGGCACACATGTATGTGTGTGGGTGAATCTGTGCTTACTCTGTGAAAGGTCCTTTTGGGGATGTGAAGATGCAAATTCTTATTCTAATAGCTTTCATAATCTAGTTGGGTCTATAAAAAATACACTAAGACTTTTAAGTCAAAGAAGTATGTGAGAAATGCCATAAAGAGTGACATAATATAGGGTCTGGTGTGTAGCTTAGTGAAGAGTGCTTGCCTAGCAGGGTGTGAGACCCTGGGTTTGATCCCAGCACTGAAGAAAAAAAAAAAAAAAAAAAAAAAAAAAAGGCTGACCTAATATAAAAGATCAGAAGGTTGATAGCTAATGGGGGTAACCAGTGAAGATTTTCAGGAGGAGATATCACTTTACTGTCCCATGGAAGCTGGGTTGGATTTTGATAAGCAGAAGGAATTTGATAAGTGGAAAGGAATTTCATGTAGAAACAAAAGATGAACTGAGGTTTAGAGCCGGGTCAGAGTAAAGCTTATCTGGAGAATCTGAGACTTGTTTTGTTGGAACACATTATGCAAGCATATAATGGGGAAAAGTGGGAAGATGCCAAAAGTGGGGTTCCTTGGATGTTAAGTTGTTTGAACTTCACTTTGTAGGAGAAGTCACCAAAATCTTTTCAACAAAGATGGGATTATAAGTAGAACAATCTTTAATCAGACATATTTAGGAGTCTGAAGAGGAGACAAACGAGGCACGGTAACCATTTAGGAGGCAAAGGAGATAAATTACTGATGAGAACTTTTTATCTGGGATGGCCAGTATACACATGTGGCTATTAAACACTTGGAATGTGACCAATGCCACATACTGAACTAGTATTTTGGATATGCTGAATTAAATAAAATATAATATTAAAAATAATTTGTTTCTTTTTGCCTTTTCAAGCATGGCTACAGAAACGTTTTAAGTTACACATATGGTTTACATTATATTTCCTCTTGCTGGATTCAAGCGAATGAGAGGAAGAATCAAGTTACAGCAATGGAATGGGCAGTACCATTAAGAGAAGTACAGAAGCATGGGAAGTGGGAAAGTGGAGTAGTTTAAGAGAAATCAAGACAAACTTGTTTTTAGGGGACAGATGCTTCTATGAATAGGTTTATTTTGGAGTGAAAATAATTCCAGTCATCAAGTTTTCACAATGGAAAGAAGCATCCCTTTAAGATAACAGGCAAGCGATTTTTATACTCAGAGAGGAATGGCTCAAAGAATGTTCTGAGGAGTAAGTTCTGTGAAAAAGGGTTCTGTAGTTAATTACTTTTGGACAGCCACATGCCCTCCACACCCAGACTCTTCCTTAAAATTCATCATGCCTTTCACTCAGCATGTTAAAAACTTTAAGAGGCTGCACTTAAATTTTCCTATATTTCTCAGGTTTTTGGACACAGATTGATTCTCTAACTACTACTAAAGGACGAGACTATTGCGATTATCTAGGAGTTAATAGTATCTGATCAGGAACATTTAATCAAAATAAGATAGGCCTTGAGCATGAAAACTAATGAAACAGGGTCAACCCTTTTCTTCTTTTTTTCTAGGTGCTGGGGATGGGACCCAGGGCCTCATGCATGCCAGCAAGTGCTGCTCTACCACTGAATTACATCTCCAGTTCCTGTTCAACCCTTTTGATACTTGGGAAGGGATTGGATCTTTCACATCTAGAAAATTCTAGTTGTTCTAAAATTATATTTCATCTTGAATTTTCTTTCTCTATTTGCTTGAGACTGTTTTTGTGAAAGTAGTCAATGATTTTACATTGCCTGTGAGCTGAGGTGGCGTCACCAAACTTCCACATTCTAGTTTGTGTGTGTGTACGGTGGTGCACACCTGTAATCCTAGTGACTTGGGAGGCTGAGGCAGGAGAACCGTAAGTCTGAGGCCAGACTGGCCAATTTAGCAAGACCCTGACTTGAAATTTAAAATAAAAAGGCCTAGGGGTATAGTCAGAGATAAAGTGCTCCTGGGTTCAATCCACAGTACTACAACCCCACCCCAACCCCCACCACACATCTCTACCCTTCTTTGGTAGTGAACTCTGGGCTAGCATCCAAGTCTTAGAAAAACATCTAGGGGCTTAAGAACTTCATGTTTTTCATATCTGTGGGACTGAGGGAGGGAGATGCCTGTGTATTTTTACACTGTAGAATAAAGGGCCTGGGCTTAAAAAAGGTCTGATCTATACCATGTCCCTGGCACTACTAGAGCCCACTGAAAGGTGAAAGAACTTGGTCTGTAAACCTCTGTGGCCTCTTGCAATGATATCTTAATTTTTATTCTCCAGTGATGCTCTACTTTAGCTGAAATGCAAACTCAGATAGAGTCTGTACCCCGGCTATTAGAGAATAAAAAAAAGAAATGAGAATGTGAATCACTGCGTGCCAAAAGACAGACTGTGGAGTCCAAGATGTCGCCAAGGGTCCTCTGCCTTGTGATATTCACATCTTTGTAGTACTAACCCATAATGAATAGGGCTGACCTGTGTAAAAGGATATTGCATAAACAATGGAGTATGACTTCCCAGGCTAGGTCAAAAAAGACACTGCAGCTTCTACCTTGTTTTCTCATGGATCACTAGGTCTGGGAGCAGTCAGCTTGCTATGTTGTGAGGACACTAAGTAACCTTTTGGAGACTCACCTGGTGACCTGAGACCTCCTGCCAACAGCCAGTACTAATTTGCTAGTCAGATGGCAATTAGGCAGGATCCTCCAGTCCATTACATCTTCAAATGACTACAACCTCTTAAAAGTCCCTGAGCCAGAACCTCCCAGCTAAGTCACTCCTAATTTCCTCTCAGAAACTGAGATAATACATAAATATATATTACTGCTTAAGCTGAAGTTTGGGGGTTATTTTTACCCAGCAATAGGCAACTAACATTGTAGATGAGTGTGTTTTGTATGATGTTTCATTACAGAAATGGTTCTAGATTTACAAGTCATTCCTGTAGAATATGTTTAGTTCCTCTGAAGTACGATGCTTACCATGTCCATTTGCCATTTACTCTGCAACCAGAAAATGGCTTCTCCGGGAGTGTGATTTAGAAGAGTGATAAAGAACTTAGTAAGGTTATTTAAAACAACAACAACAAAAAAGTCTATTATAATAACCACAGAGAAATGAAAATTCTTGGGGCTGGGGAGATAGCTCAGTCGGTAGAGTGCTTGCCTTGTAAGCACAAGGCCCTGGGTTCAATCCCCAGCACCCAAAAAAAAAAAAAAAAAAAAAAAAAGAAATGAAAATTCTTAATTGTCACTTTCATTGTGAGGTAAAATAGAAGAAATAGAAAGAATAAGTAAAAAGGAGACAAAAGGAAGGACAAGGAAATACAATTTTAATGTGAAGCTCTGGAGACTTTTCCAGGCCTGTCATTCCCTAAGTTAGTTCTCCTAGGTCTCAAATTTCTGGGAAATCTGTAAATCTTGGGAGTTACTTGAAATTCATCCAGTTATGAAAATTACCTGGGCACTGTTAAATACAATGTAATAAGCAGATTAAGCAAAGAAATAGGGTATTTTAAGAAATTTATAATCTAGGGTACTTTTCAATGTTATCTATTGATCAAACAATGAAGACCACCTCAGCCTAAGGATCCTGACAACCATAAGCCATATTTTGATCAGCAGGCTGTTATTTCCACATATCTTACCATGCTCACCCCTCACCAAGTTTCCTTTAAAAGAGCCTGAGAACCCCAAAAGTATCTCTCAGTCTCAAAATGGTCACAGTCTTCCTTAAACATATATTCCTTGCTCTTCTAAATTAATCTCTGTGCTTTTAACTGATACATCCTTAAATTAATTTCTGCTATATTTGTTAAGAAGCCCACTTGTCCTGAGTTAAGGTCCCCCTTTCCCAGGAATCCTTAGATCTCCTCCTGTGACAATTTCACTTTTTTTGGTGGTGGTGGGGGTTACTGGAGATCAAAATCAGGGGCACTTTACCATAGAGTTACACCCCCCAGTCATTTTTATTTGTTTCTTTTAATTTTTTTTTTGTACCAGGGATTGAACCCAGGGGTGCTTAACCACCAAACCACATCCCCAGCCCTTTTTTACACTTTATTTAGAGACAGGGACTTACTGAATTGCTTAGGGCCTTGCTAAATTGCTGAGGCTGGCTCTGAACTCAAGATCATCCTGCCTCAGCCTCCAGAGTTTCTGGGATTACAGGCACGCACCACCACGCCTGGCTTCTTTTAAAAACATTTTTGTGACGGTCTCGCTAAGTTGCCCAGTCTGGCCTCAAACTTGCAATCTTCTTGCCTCAGCCTCTTGAGTAGCTAGGACTACATGCATGCACCACTGTGCCTGGTGACAATTTCACTTTTTTTTTGTTTGTTTGTTTTTTTGGTACCAGGGACTGAACTCAGGGGAGCTTAACCACTGAGCCACATCCCCAGTCCTTTGTATTTTTAAATTTTGAGACAAGGTCTGTGCTAAATTGCTTAGGACCTTGTACATACAATCCTCCTGCCTCAGCTTCCTGAGCTGCTGGGATTACAGGTGGGCAATACCATGCCTGGCCAAAAATTTCACGTTTCAAAAGTAAATATCTAAGCTTACTCATGGAGTTGTTTATCTTCAGAGATTTTCTCCAAAGCAAATCTTCAATTACTCTTTTAAAAAATAAATAATTTAAGTATAACACGTATATAGAAAAATGCACAAATCATAAGTGAACATCTTGATGAAATATTACAAAGTGAACACACTCATGTAACTATCACCCATTAGAGAAACATCACCAGCCTCCTGCCTATCTGGTTCCCTTTCATTACTTTTCTCTCCTCATTTCCTTAAAGTAACCATTGTCCTCACCTCTCCCATCCTCTACTAATGTTGAACTTAATTATTGTAGTGCTGGGGATCCAATTCAGGGTCTTTTGCATGCTTGGCAGGTGCTCTATCACTAAGCTATATATATGCCCAGCATCTGAACTTACTATCTGAACCATACAGTAATGTATTATTATTTTTTTTATACTGGGGTTTGAACCCAGTAGTGCTTTACCACTGAGCTACATCTCCAGTCCTTTCTATTTTTTATTTGGAGATAGGGTCTCACTAAATTGCTTAGGACCTAAGTTGCTGAGGTTGGACTTGAACTTGCCATCCTCCCGCTTCAGCCTCTAGTTGTTGGGATTACAGGCATGCACCCTGTGCCTGGCTCTGTATGTATTCTTTGGTTTTTGGTTTCTTTTGCTCAAAATTTGCATTCCTGACTTAGGATTAGAAACTTTCCGTCTTGTTGCCATTGACATATGCTTCATCTTTTATTTTAGATAAACTTTAATGATTGCCAGATTGTCAGCAAGTTCAGAAATACACTACAAGGGTGAAGACTAATACATGTATTTTAGAGGAGAAAAATTCAGTAATTTATTGTAATTTCACTGAATCTGTGCTTTCTATTGGTAATCAAAAGACAGACAGTAGCTGAACTTCTCAGGAGTTTAGGCTGTCATTTTTTTTTCCCCCTGTGCTGGGGATGGAACCCAAGGGCTTCCTGTCTGCCAGGCAAGCACTCTACCACTGAGTTGCATCCCCAGATCCCTGTCATTTTGAAAGCTGTGTGTTTTGGATAAACTGCCTCATCATTCAAATCTTTCTGTAAGGATGAAGTGAGATGTAAAGGCACTTGGTAAACTGCAAAAATACTACCCAGATTTCTGGCACTGTTTTGATGTTGGGGTGCCTCTTGGCAGCCAAGAGATGATGATCATTCTTTGATTTTTCAGGACGATCTATCAGAGTTCACAAATTTAGATGGAAGTTCCTTCAAGTCAAGGAAGACCACGTTTTGGGGGGTAGGAGGCAGAGAGATAGGCAATGTTGGGCACTGGCATTTAGAAGAGTAGCTACAGGTGTTTTTGATTCTAGGAGAATCATCTGGGGTGGCTTCCTGAAGGAGTTGGAATTTCAAGTTAGGAAATAGGGTTTCCAATCGTTCCTACAGGGAGAGGCGCTCTGGAGTGAGCATGGGAATTCTATTCTACAAGTACAATAGAAACTTAATCTTCTTGTTTAGCCTGCTACTACTAGTCATGATGGCAAAGGTGAAGAAAAGAAGGCTATGGCCCAAAGGCCCATATGCCTAGGGTAGGCACTTTATTGGATAATTAGCAAGCAAAGTTTAGATCACACAGTCCACTTAAACTTGAGGGGCTGAGGAAGTACCTTAGGGATATAGAGCTGGGTAGCAAGCTAAGGTAGCCTTAGATGGAAGGAGTGCCAGGAAGGGCTTTTGGTATACAAAAGATACTGGGTCTCCGGGCTGTAGGTAATCATTTTCGCTCTTTTTTAAAAGAGAAATGAAGACAACTAAGGGTGGAAAAAAATCCAAGTTCCAAGGCAGTCGCCAAATCCTATGTCCCTCATTACAGCACAGCGAAGTGGCTCTGGGTCTCCTTCAAAAAGCCAACCCAACTTCCGGGCTCCCACGCACCCTCCTTCACCACAGGAGGGTGGCGAAGGATTTATAACCCACCTCCTTCCTCCGGTTGCCATGGAGACCAACCCCAGTCCTTTCAGTCCTTCTGGTACCCGGAACATCTCTCCAGCGCAGCCGGAATAAGAGGTGGCTTAGCCCAAACACGCTGGGGGAAGGGGGTCTAAGTGCAAAATAGTGCGAAGGAGCTGGAGGCCTCGAGGGTAGCTGCGGGATCAGACCCAGGGACAAAAGCTAATGTCTGTCGCGGTTCAAGCCTTTACATTTGCCAACGACTGGTGGCCAGGCGCTGAGGCAGCTCTGCTGGGCTGGAGGATGGCACCAGCCAGGAGAGGACCGCATGGAGCACCGAGGCGGGACTCGAAGGCATCCCGGGAGAGTTCCGGGGGCTGGGGCAGCGACCTACCCCGGGGTGGGGGAGAGTGGGGAGAGAGAGGCGGGACCTCGGCCCCTCCACCCACGAGCCCATTGGCCAGCTCCGCCATCACTCCTCACTGCGCAACATCGCCTCCTCCTCCACGGAGCCATATACTCCTCTCCTCCGCCACCTTCTGCCCCGCCCCATCCTAGGAGCCTCTCATTGGACGGGAGAGCGGTCTATCCGCCTTGAGTCAGAGCTCCGATTGGACCAGAGGCCCTTGGGCCGCCCCCAACCTACTTGGATTGGCTTGATATGCCTTGGCGCAACGGAAGAGGCGGCCGGCAGAGGGTGCGCCTCTGCTCAGGCTGGACTGCCGCGGAGGAGGCGAGGAGGAGTTCGGCGCTGGGGGGCTGGCTCGGGCGGCAGCGGTGGCTGCTGCGGATGGGAGCGGGCCGGCTCGGCGCGCCCATGGAGCGCCACGGCAGGGCCGCCGCCACCTCAACCTCGTCGACCGGGGAGCCGGCGCCCGGGGACTCCGAAGGGCGGCGGCGGGAGCCACTGCGGCGCCGGGCGAGCAGCGCGTCGGCGCCTGCAATTGGGGCCTCGGCGGATGGCGTGAGGCGGGATCGGCCCAGCTCCTACAGCGGCCCTGCCTCGGTCTCCCGCCAGCGCGTCGAAAGCCTCCGGAAAAAGCGGCCGCGTAAGTGCTCCGCGGGGCGCCCTGCGGCTCGCCCTGCCCCCTTCGTTCCCGGCTGCCGTTTTTCCCGCGCGTGGACAGTGCCCCCGCACGGTGATCCCACGGTGGTGCGTGGCCTGATGCTAGGCTAGAGGGCTCGAGTTCCCCTAGCGCTGTGCCTTCAGAGTTGGGGCCCCTTCGGGCCCTCGCGGCCATTGGTCTGCGCTTCCCTCTTGTTGCAGTGCCAGGACCCTTCCTCCCTCTCCTTAGCTCCTCGGGCGTTCTTTTCCAGAGAGTCACATGATTTTATCCTCGAGAAGGCTTCTTTTGATTCATTTCCATCGCCTTGTCTCCCCTCCCCCCAAATCCTTTGACTCCCCAGTGTCTGTCTTCCGTGGGTTTCCAAAGAGCTGCTTTCCGAGACGTTAAGTCCCTTTTATCTCGCGATTTCGAGCTTACCGGAAAATGATTAACCGCCCCCGAGTCGCTCCCAGCCTAAAACTGGATTCCGTGTTCCGTGCACCTCTAAGCTTTGGCTGCTTTTCTTCCCATGAGAATTCAGGTCATCTCACATCCAGATATCTTCCGTTTTCCTTCCATCTATTTGCAGGTAGTCACGATTCAGGGCTGTAACATTCTGGATTACGGGTTTTAGTTGTGAAGGAAAACTTCATCTTCCTGAATTTTGCCTTGGGAGATGCATTCGTTTTTCCCAGAGAATCGGTTTCTTAGTTTTATTACTAGGTTTCTTTTTCTGCATTTTTTTTCATCCCTCCCTTTTACAGGTCTTCAGTTCAAGACTGCTGTCTCACAGCCATTGCTACTGTTCAAAGTATCAGTTGTCCTGATACTGTAATATGAGCTTTTACATTGTAGCCGTGTTTTACATCGGGTTAGACTTGCTGATGGTGGTGGTTGCTAAATTCCTATTTGAGGTAATAGACTTGCCGAAATGAGGATTGTGAGAATGAGGTTAAGTGGCAGGGTGTGCCTGAAGCCAGTGTTGGTTAGTCTGTACCCTAGCCCAACCACTCATTTGCTTTTTCTTTTATCATCTGTGATTTGGGTGATTAAATGTAGCTGTTTTGCTATAGAAAGTTTGGGAATTTTCAGTTCTTTTATCTTTTCCCATCTTCTTGCAAAAGATTTGGAAAACAATCTCAACTGATTCCATTTTCAGAGTTAGTTACCTAGTTTTTATTTTATTAAGAAGCACCTGATTTTTAAGCAGTGCAAAACATTAGTTCCTTCATTGTTTTGTAGTACATCATTGAAGATGTTTGTAAATTTCATATTCAGTAAGGAGGAAACACAGCTATGTAGACAGCCATTTGTGGTCATTAGAGGATCATAAGTATTGTATTTTGGATGTTTGCATGGGTCCAGCACTCTTCTAAGATCTTTAATCATTCATTAGCCCTCAAAACTCTGAAATAAGTAGGTAGTATTCCATTTTACAGGTGAGAAAACTGTTATGTTTGCCCAGTGTTGATGGATTAGTGTGTGGTGGGAAAGAACTGTAAACTCAGGCCCAGTGTGTTGGTGCATACCTGTAATCCCATCTACTCGGGAGGCTGAAGCAGGAGGATCCAAAATTCAAGGCCAACTTGGGCAACTTAGTGAGACCCTCTCTCAAAATAAAACTTAAACAAAAGGGTTGGACATGAACCTAGGGCTTTGCACATGCTAGATAAGTACTCTACATCTGAGAATTCTACCAGCCTGGAGCTGGGTTTTGATTTTAGGTGTCCGATTTTAGACCCAAAATGTTCTTGATCCCCATATTGGGACTGGGGGAAAAGCACATGTGATATACTCCAGAGGTGTGGTTGTAAGAGGTTTTAAAAATTGTCCCCCACCCTCTCCAACCCCCCTTTCATGAAGAAAGGTCTAAAATTATTTAAAAATTGTTGTCATACAGACAATAAAATGCAGTTTTTTTTTATACTTTTTTTTTTTTGGTGGTGCCAGGAATTGAACCCAAGGCCTTGCACATGCTATATCCCCAGGCCCCAAAATGCACAGTTTTGATAAACATGAGACCATACATTTTTATCAAGGGCCTCAGATGTGCAGCAGATGTGCAGTAGGTGTGGAAATCCTGGGATAATAGTACTCCATAGTGAATTCTTTGAAGTTGACTCAAGTATGTTGTAGCATACCAGGGAGATCTTTGGGACTTGCTGATTTTGGAATCATGCCAATCATGAGAAAGCCTTAACCTTTAGTCTAAGAAGGTTTAAAGCTTTTTTTGTAGCTTGACAATACTAACCTGGAAAAAGAGTATTTTCCTTGTCTTTTGAAGGAGCATCAGTGTTGGGAGAATAGAGTTGCTCTTGGGGTCCTTTGAGACCCTGCCAATCCCCTTATCAGGCTCTGCATTTCAGCTGCAGTTAAGGAATTAGGAGCCCACTGGGAGCTCAGGAAGAAAGCTGATTTCCTGTAGCTTTGTGAACCCTTATTGAGAAACAGAATGGGAGAGGATGTTTTTTAACTTAATCTTTTATCACCTTTTTTTCTTTTTTCATTGCTCAGACTGTATATAAAACAGGGCTTAATTCATGCTAGGCAAGCATTTTACCACTGAGCTGTGTCCTCAACCCATGTTTTAAGCATTACCTTTAAATCTGAATGAAATCAAAGTAAATATAGTCCCTCACCTTGGATGTATAACAGATATGTAAAGTATTAAGCAAGACCTAAAAATAATTCAATTATGCAGCTGTGTAAAATGGCACAGTGAATTATTTTAGGGGTTATATGTATGAAACATGGTTTTGAATAATATGGTTATTCAGTGTTGCCATCCCTGCCCTCTATTTTTCTGGGACCATCAAGGCAAGAAGAGATAGATGCTATTAAAAATATTTTACTTAAGTACTTTTTCAAAGGAGAGAGAGGGAGCAAAGATAATTAACTATATGCTGTTGGAGAGAAATCTTATCAGGCAGTGAAAAGAGTGCCTATTTTTATTGGTTATTTAAAGGAGCAGTGATGTTTATAGGACTTAAGTTAGAATAAACTGAGTACTTTGCAGGTTCAGAACTTATAGTACCTTTGTCTTTAGGAACTGTGTTTCTCAGTTTATGTCAGCAAGACATAACCGGGATATGAGACGTCCCTTTTTACAATTACAGCTTAAAGTTTGCTTTCTAAAAGTGAAAACTTTTAGAAACTCAAGTTTTTCAGTAGTCTATTTTTTAAAAAAATTTTAGTTGTAGATGGACACAATATCTTTTTTTTTTTTTTTTTTTTAAAATGTGGTGCTGAGGATTGAACCCAGTGCCTCACATGTGCTAGGCAAGCACCCTACCACTGAGCCACAACCCCAGCCCCAAGTATACCATTTTTAATAGTGACAATATACCTGTAGTGTTAGATTTATTTCTAAATATTTTATGTTTTTTGCTATTCTGTTGTGTATGACCTTTTTTCATGTCATATTCTTACTGGGTTTTGTTTATATGTAATAAGCAAAATGAAAAGGTGTTTGTATCTGAACACCTTTAAGCTTTTTTGTTGTTGTTGTTGTTCTGTTGGTTTTAGTTTTCTTAGATTTTATACTTTTGGAATATTGAGATAATTATGTTTTTTTCCTTCAACTTATAATACAGAAAACCTCGGTAATTGGAATTTCTACTGTGAAAACCATCCTTACATTCCTGAAAAGATTCCCTGTTGCCCATGATGGTATTACTCTTTACTGTAAAGCTGGATTCCTTTTAATAATTTATGATGTTTTTACATTTGGGTTCCCAGATGTCTTTTTTTTTTTTTTTTTTTTTTTTTGTAAACCAGGGATTGAACCCAGGGGTACTTAACCACAGAGCCACGTCTCTAGCCCTTTTTAGTTTTTATTTTGGGAGAAGTTCTCACTTATTTGCTTAGGACCTCACTAGGTTGCTGAGGCTGGCTTTGAACTTGCAGTTCGCCTGCCTCAGCCTCCTGAGCTGTTAGGATAACAGGCATGCTGCACACCAGCCTCTCCTATAGTTTTGATATGCGATTATGCTACAATGATAAAGAAGCTTTGCCTGGAAACCAGTAGGGCCTGAATTTTTTTTTTATTTCCCTTGGTGGTAGATCTTCGACCTCTTTAGAAATGTTTTCAGTGCATTCGATTTCCATGTTTTTGATCTCATTCTGAGCTATTTTTTTTGTACTCTTGATTTTTTTTTTTTCTAGTCGATCCATGTTAGTTTACATTTTAAACTGATTGCTATTGGCTTATATGTAAAATTTCTGAGCACATACTCTTTCATCTTTTTTTTTTTTTTTTTTAGAAAAGCCATATCTTCTTTTTTTGGATGTAGTTAACCCGAATCTTGTCTGTTTAGTGATGTTTGTATTAACTACTACATAAAAATTGTACATTACTCGTGGTTCTCTTGATGTTTTGATACATGTATATACTGTATAATGTTCAAATCAAGGTAAACAACTTTCTCCTCAAATGATTTTTATTTCTTTATGGTGAAGATATTCAAAATTCCTTAGGATTGAGGGAGTAGTAACTTTGTGGTAAAATACCTTGGATTCGATCCGCAGCACTTCCCATCCGCACCAAATACAGCATACTATTATTATTTACATCTAGTTTGAAAAGTTGTGTTCTTTTTCTCTTCTTCTGGTGTTACCTATACATTTTTCACACATTTAAAGTTACTTCTCTGTTCTTGTCTAGAATTAATCAGAATCTTTATCTTTTCTTCCTTTTTCCAACAAGGCAGAAATGCTGCTTACTTTCACTTCCTACTCCTTTTTCTTCCTCTTTGACTTCCTATGTTGAAACAATGTAAGTATTTTAGTTCCAGATTGCTTGTTTTTTCTAAAAGTGCATATGTACTTGTTTCTCTGCTTATAGCCCATGGATAAAAAAGTTTCTTAGAGCTCTGGATGTTTTAAAATGATGTTGATGTGCACCTACTAATTATTGCAGAGGAAGTCTTGGAGTAGTAAAAGTTGAGCCCTTTTGTGTGTGAAGATTTCTTTTGCATTCTACTTGAAAGCTGGTTTAGCTAGATAAAAATTTCTAAATCCTTTTCCTAATAACTTTGAAGCAGGTACTCCATTGTCTTCCACCATTGCTCCATTGTCTTCTAGCTTCCGTGTTGCAAAGTCTGTTTACCTTTATGTATTTATGTATCTTTGAGGGATTCAGTTTTTTCCTTAGGATTTCCTGAAATTTAGTAGGATATGTCTGGGTCCTCCTTTTTCACTAATTTCTATATTATACTTTCGACCTGATGGTTCCTTTGTTAATATAAAAATGCATTATGTTCTTTTCTTAATATAAAAATGTATTTATTGAAGCATAATTTACATACAGTAAACTGCAGCCATTTAAAGTGTATGACCTCATTTTGATACAAATATTTATCTAGGTATTGACGGGCATGGTGGTGCATTCCTATAATCTCAGTGGCTTGGGAGACTGAGGCAGGAGGATCTCAAGTTCAAAGCCAGCCTTAGCAACTTAGCAAGACCCTGTTTCAAAATAAACAAAAAGGACTGGGGATGTGGCTCGGTGCCCCTGGGCTCAATCCCTGGGGTACCAAAAAAAATTTATTAGTTATATAGACTACAGCCTCCATACTCCCAACAATCACGATTTGGGTTGCCATGGAAGGTGTTTTCCTTCTGTCATCTTTCTTCCAGCCTGTGATTTGCTTTTTCTCAGATGCAGAAGTGATTGGTTTGCATTTATTTTCACGTAAGTGGAATCATAAAATAGGTAGCCTTTTGTGCAAGCTGCTTTCTTTCACTCAACCTGTTTTTGAGATTCATGAATGTTAAGTATGTGGTAGTTTATTTTGGAGGAGGGTGCATTTGAAAGCATGTGCCTTTATAACTGGGAAATTAACATGGGCATATTTTATATTTAAATTTTACCAGTTTTAGTCAAATTCTTTTGTGTGTTTAGTTTTATATACTTTTTATAATGTGTTAATTCTTGCAACCACACTAGTTAGCAGTCAAAGTTTTATTTTTTCTGTTAGCCTGAGGACATTTAAGATTCTCCTGGTTATTCTTGCAGTTCTTCTTCAGATACTTAGTTTTTCATTTTGTTGCTTTCATTTCTGTGTGGTGACTCTAGCTTGTACAGTGTTCATCCCTGGTTTGAGTTTTGTTGTTCTGTCAGTGAATGCAGTTTCTATTTACTCATCTGTCAGGATGGACCATAGAGGAGAGATGGATGTGTGTATGGCCAGATGAGAGGGTTCCCCATTATTTGTGGGTAACGGTAGCCATCCTGATGTCATCTTTGTTCTGGGACTACAGTGCCAGTGAAGAGTGTCTCTGCAGGGGTGAAGTGGGGAAGCGGGTGGCCTGTCCATTTGCACCAAATGTATTTCCCTACCATATCCCTTGAGACTGCACCAGAGCCTGCTTCTGTTCCTCATGGCACCCATCCATGTTAACAGCTCCAGTGGATCATCCACCCTTACATCCTCTCTCACCTTTGTAGTTGCTCCCAGTTTTAATAGCATTCCTCTTGTGAGGGTTGTGAACTGATATTACTTAGTTCTAGTAATATCACCAGATTACGTATATTTTTTGGTACCTGGAATTAAACCCAGAGGAACTCAACCAATAAGCTACATCCCTAGCCCTTCTTTTTTTATTTTTTATTTTTAATTTTGAAACAGGGTCTTGCTAAATTGCTGAGACTGGCTTTGAACTCATAAACCTCCTGCCTCAGTCTCTCAAACTGCTGGGATTATAAGCGTGTGTCACCACACCTGGCTCATTTTTCCCCCCGCAAACTTATGATTCTATTATTAACAGGGGCTTTGGTCATTTGAACCAAGAATATATATATATTTATGGGGGGGGGGGTCCTCCAGTCTTGTTTTGCAACGCAAATGAACACTTAGTGCACCTATGATTTCTGACCTCAAACACCTTTTGGGTCTACTACCCTGATGACTGGAAGAGACCTTCCTGGCCCTGGTGATGCCTCTTTCATCCCCCAGTCCTTGTAGATTGTCTCCGATGCTCTTCTCTGAACTCCCTGTAACGGGCCAGGGTACTCCAACACTGACATGTACCTTGTAGCTCCCTCTTCATACTGTCACCACATGGTGTTAGCTAGGTTGTCCACATAAATTTGCCCAGCAGGTTACATACTATGCACTAGACAGTTTTTTATTTAAAAGAAAAAATTATAGTACAGTTTGGACCTGTCTGTACAGGAAGTTAGGTTGACTCAATACTTTGATATTTTTCTTTATATCTTTGTTCTAGATTTTTCCAAATCAGAGATGGTCACATTTATTTATCCCCGCCCCCACTTTTGTTTAGAATAAAATCCCTTGGGAACCAAAGGGTGTGAAATAAGTTGCTAGCTATAAAATTAGGTTTTTGAAAAGAGCTGTTCTGATTTTTTTTTTCTTCCCTAGTTTTTCCATGGTTTGGCTTGGATATTGGTGGAACCCTGGTCAAGCTGGTTTATTTTGAACCCAAAGACATCACTGCTGAAGAAGAAGAGGAAGAAGTGGAGAGTCTTAAAAGCATTCGGAAGTACTTGACCTCCAATGTGGCTTATGGGTCCACGGGCATTAGGGACGTGCACCTGGAGCTGAAGGACCTGACTCTGTGTGGACGCAAAGGCAATCTGCACTTTATACGCTTTCCCACTCATGACATGCCTGCTTTTATTCAAATGGGCAGAGATAAAAACTTCTCGAGTCTCCACACTGTCTTTTGTGCCACTGGAGGTGGAGCATACAAATTTGAGCAGGATTTTCTCACAGTATGCATTTTTTAGCTTATATACAATTTATGGTAATTTGATTGTTAAAAATAATGCCAATTGCAAGTGGTAGAATATTTCCATTTCTAATGGAACTTGAATTTTCTTTAGTGCAATGAAGAATAATAAATTAGTGATAGGAGTTAGCCATCTAGAGATTGTTGTGTAGTTTACTTTTTGCCTGATTGAGATATGTTGATGAGAATCAGGACCTCTAAAAGCATTACGTCATTCCTTTACATGAATACTTAGTGAGTCTGGGATGAGGAGAATAAGAAACAATTAGCTTGAAAAATAAAACTTAAAAAAATCCTATCATAAAATTGTTTCCAGACTCAGATCGATCATATGATTCTCGAGTGCCTTTCTATGTGCTGTGTGCTGCACTTGTTCACTGAGTCTGTCTACCACATCTGTCCCCTAGGGCAAGTGTCACCCAGCACTTGGTTTTGCCCTCATTCTGTGAACAGTTAGCAAGACCTTGAGCCTAGGTCCTTTGAGAGTGGATGTCAGGATAGGTGTAAGAGTTGACAAGTGAATGGCTAAGACCCTAACCTTCAAGGTGCAGTACAGATTTCAGATGTTTCCAGTGAGCAATGTTTTTCATGCCACCAAATGAGATCATTAGACCAAAGGAGATTCTGCCTTTGTTTTATTCTACACATCTTTCTTTTTCCCTTGTGTGTCATTATATGGCTTTTGACTTTGTCTTCTTCTTTTTTTGTTCTCTGTGTCCTGACTTTTTCCTGTAACAGGCCATAGTCATCACAGTATGAAACTGACATTAATTATTTAACAAGGTTTTATATGCTTTGCTTGGATTTTTCTTGGTTGCTGGTTTTCAGTGGTTTCTTTTCCACCTGTGAGTATAGGAGAGGTAGCAGTAGAGAGGGTTCTTGTCCTTTGTGGAAGCCTCCTAGTGGACTTTGCACTATAACTGATAGAAGAAAACCTCTCTGTTTCTAGGACTCATCAGGGTTCTTTGCAGCATATTTGGAAACTATTCAGGCTGTTAGAGGCTCCATGTTGTATGATAATCCAAGGAGAAGGTTCAAAGTGAATTTTATGCCTTAGGAATTGGTACTTAGGCTCTTGGGATTTCTCCTTTGTATGCACCAGTGCCGTACTTAAAAACTATGTGAAATGTCTGTCAAATTCTGTTTGTGCTTTAGAAGTGATTAATACTAAAAAATGAATTTTTAAAATGCTTTTATTTTTTAATGTGAATCAGATTTTCTTACTTTATATTTAGTTTGCTTGTTGGTGCTAAACATATATTCTGAATAACTTGGGATAGTGAAATTACCTGTGGATTCAGTCATTGAATATGTCACTTGGACTGAGATTCATTAGAAATAATACCACAGCAGAACATTTTAGGATAACATGAATTATGGGAAGGATAAAAGGAGAAATTGATTTGACATATAACATCAGAAAACTACTTGGATTCTAATAGCCCACTAGTGTAAAATGATTTGGCTTAGGAGTGCAAATAGTGGCACTTAGAGAGGCAGGAAAGTAAGCTTTGAATTCATTTTGACATGAGGAAGTGGCTAGATGAAATGACAGTGATGAGCACTTTGGGTTTGGTCCCAGGAGTAGCTTAATATTCTTAATTAGGGATTGATTAAATTAAGGATTCGTCCAAGGTTGTCTATTAACTTTTCCATAACCCACAGTGACTGGGAATAAATTGAATATAAATGTAATCAAATGGGATTTGGATTAAAGAGGGAGAACTTGATGGGCTAACCTTGGTTATAAACAGAATTGGGTACTTTAGGGGTTGAGGCTTGCAAGCATCCAGATGGTTCAGAAGTTCATAGACTTGGTGGTCTGTATCAGCTCTTCCAAGTACCATGAAAAGTTTATATATCTTAAATTTTCCTGTGCATGACTGTGTATGACACATGCATGTAAACATGGTTTTAAAAAGTTAAATCAGGTCATATTTTATAAAATCGTTTTCAACTTGCTTTTTGACCGACAGCATGTCTTGTGATTCCATTTTAATAACATATAGAGATGTTCTTTATTCTTAATTGCTATACCAACTCCATAATATGAATAATAATTAACCATTTATTAATTACTTAAAAGAAATTAAGTTAATAAAAGTGATTTCAATTTTGATATTGCTAACCCCACTTTCACCAGAGGCTTTAACCAGTTTAAATAGGGAAAAAATCTTCTAATTGGATACTCCAACACTTTGCTTTAGGTTAAATAAGAAGGTGTGGCTTCTTTTGATACTGCTCTATAGCCTTGAAGATGGTCTTTTTGAAGGCTGATATCATAGTCTTTATGGCTTCTGCCATTGTCACCAGGTACTCTGTGACAGAGCTGTGGCCCAAGTTGTGTACCTGCCTCATTGTACCTGTGAGGGTAGATCTTGTTTTCTCCTTGCAAGTTGATAACCTTTCACTGAAGATTTTTGGCACACTTCTTCAGGTGCTGCAGCTATTTGTACATAGAATGTATTTGGGTCTGTGGGAGCAGGAGTCTGTTTTGGCAGTCCATCCTGTGTTTGTTGTTACTAAATTTGTTCTGTAATGATCTGTATCAAATAATATACATTTGCAGGTGTACCTTTATGGTGTGTTTAATGTAGAGGGTATGTGTTTTTAAACAAATTTTTATTTCTATTGGTTTGTTAAAAAGTCTGAATACATTCTTATTTCATTACAGATAGGTGATCTTCAGCTTTGCAAACTGGATGAACTAGATTGCTTAATCAAAGGAATTTTATACATTGACTCAGTTGGTTTCAATGGACGGTCACAGTGCTATTACTTTGAAAATCCCGCTGATTCTGAAAAATGTCAGAAGTTACCATTTGATTTGAAAAATCCATATCCTCTGCTTCTGGTGAACATTGGCTCAGGGGTTAGCATTTTAGCAGTGTATTCCAAAGATAATTACAAGAGGGTCACAGGCACAAGGTAAGTTTTTTATAGAGAAGTCATTGTTCATTCTTAGTATCATAATAGGTTAACTAAGTTTTTGGGTATTACATATAACTATACCTTCAAGAACTTGTTAAAATTATGTACCTTTAATGTCTTGTGAGGATTTTATTACTGCAGTTTAATAAAATGTTTCATCAATAGATTCATTGATCAAGTCCATAGTCCTGGCCCTCAGTTGGTTTTATGGTGTATATATACAAAATAAATAAAATTACTAGGTAGCATTTTGAGAAGGGAAGGTCCTAGTTTTGAGACCTGTAGATTTTGTGTGATAATTGGAAAAAATATATGTATATATACACACACACATATGTATATTTTAGTTGTAGATGGACATAGTACCTTTATTTATATTTAATGTGGTGCTGAGGATTGAATCCAGGGCTTCACATGTCAGGCAAGTGCTCTGCCATTGAGCTACAACCCCAGCCTGAATACTGTAGATTTTATACATCACATTCATACACACATGTGATCAGGAGAAGGTAGTCTGAAGAGGGAGGTTTAGGCGGAAGAAGAGAATGAATATGTTTTGGTTTAAGAATCAGAGGTTACTTGAGGAAAAACAAGGATCTGGGATTAGGATGAACATTTTTCTTTTTTTGGTACTGGGGATTAAACCCCAGGCATTTCACCATTGAGCCACATCCCTAGCCCTTTTTATTTTTTATTTTGAGACAAGGTCTTGCTAAGTTCTTAGGACCTCACTAAGTTGCTGAGACTGTCTTTGGACTTGGGATTCTCCTGCCTTATACTCCCAAGTCTCTGGGATTATAGACATGTGCCACTATGCCCAGCTAAACAAATTTTTTTTTTTTTTTTTTTTTAAAACAAGAGTAAACTAAAGAATGAGAGGAGGCTGGGTGTGGTGGTGCATGCCCGTAATCCCAGTAATTTGGGCGGCTGAGGCAGGAGGATTGTGGGTTCAAAGCCAACCTCAGCAACTTAGGTACTTATAGCAGCTCAGTGAGACCCTGTCTCTAAATAACTATAAAAAAGGGCTGGGGATGTGGCCCAGTATTAAGCGCCTCTGGGTTCAATCTCTGGTACCAAAAAAAAAAAAAAAAAAAAAAATAGAGGAGAGTAATTGTTGGAGAAAACAGAGTAATGGAGTCTGATGAAGTGCCAGTGAGCCAGGGTGACAAAGTGCTTGAAAATGACTTCAGTGAATGCATGGGAAGAGGGAAAGTGAGAAGGTGCCAGTGTGACTGGTCCCAGGTGTGGGGCTGAACTTGTAACTGAGAGACTTTGTATCTGCTAGTGCCCTGACTGCACTGAGAACTCGGGAAGGGTGGGGGGCCTACGTTTTGCTGCTTTGCTTGTTGTCTCATGAATGTGTATATGCAAGGTGTCTATGAAGCAGACTTATTTCATGTCACAGACTTGTTTTTTACTGATGGCATCTGCAGGATTATATTGGAGCAAGAGTGAATTGGCATGTGAACAGTTTTAGGGTTCATGATTTTTACTCATCTCTTCCTATTTTTTAAAATATTGTCCTTTATTGCTTGTTTTTAATTACAGTCTTGGAGGAGGAACTTTTTTTGGTCTCTGCTGTCTTCTTACTGGCTGTACCACTTTTGAAGAAGCTCTTGAAATGGCATCTCGTGGAGATAGCACCAAAGTGGATAAACTAGTGCGAGACATTTATGGAGGCGATTATGAGAGGTTTGGATTGCCAGGCTGGGCTGTAGCTTCGAGGTAAGGGAGCCTGTGTATACTAAGTAGTACAGGAATAAAATTTTAAGTACTGGGCATATGTTTTCTTTTAAGCAGCTTTATTGAAATATAATTTATGTACTCTGAAATCACCTGTTTAAAGTGTGTAATTTAGTGGTTTCTAGTATATTTCCAGAATTGTGCATGATCCATCACAATTGAACCATCACCATGATCCATTTTCATCTCCTGGAAATAAGCCTTACATTATTAGCTGCCTCTTCCTATTTTTCCCACCCCCAGCCATGCCTGACACTAATCTACTTTTTGCCTCTAAAGATTTGCTGTATGTTTCCTATTGTATCATATAATATGTGATCTTTTATGACCAGTTTCTTTCACTGAGCATAATGTGTTCAAAGTTCATTTTTATTTTGTCATGAATATTTATTCCTTTTTTTGCAGAATAATATTCCATTATATGCATATACCACATTTTTATTCATTTATCAGTTTGTAAACATTTGGGTAATTGGTAAACATTTGGGTTGTTTTCACTTTTTGGCTATTTTTATGAATACTGCTAAATTTGGTGTACTTGTCTTTGTGTGTACACATTTTTTAAATTCTCTTGGGTAAGTATCTAGTAGTGGAGTTGCTGGGCCATATGGTAACTTTATGTTTAATCTTTTGAAGAACTACTAGACTGTTTTCTAAAGTGTCTGTATTTTACAATCTGGGCTTTTTAAGAGTGTTTAAGTTTGTTCCATGTCCTTCCGGCCTGTTTATCTCTTTGACCTTAGCTGTCTTAATAGGCATGAAGTGATATTTCTTTTCTTTTCTTTTTTTAAATGGGAATTGAACCCAGGGCACTTTACCACTAAGCTACATCCCCAGTCTTTTTTAATTTTTATTTTGATATAGGGTCTCGTTGAGTGGCTTAGGGCCTCATTACGTTGCTGAGGCTGACCTTGAACTTAACAGTTCTCCTGCCTCAGCCTCCTGAATCACTTGGATTACAGGTGTGCATTACCGTGACCACATGAAGTGATAGTTCATTGTGGTTTTGATTTGCATTTCCCTGATGGCTAATGATGAACAGTTTCACATGTGCTCATTGGCCCTATGTCTATCATCTTAGGAGAAATGTGTGTTCAAGTCTTTATCAACCTTTTCTATTGTTTTTATCTCTTTATTGTTGAATTCCAAGAATTATTTATATATTGGATAAAGCTCTTTATTAGAGATATAATTTGCAAATATTTTCTCTCTTTTTCTATTGTCTTTTCATTTCCCTTGATGGTGTTCTTTGCAGCATAGAAGTTTTGAATTTTGGCAGTCCATCTTTATCTTCTCTCTTTAGCTTTTGTACTTTTAGTGTCATAGATAAAAGTTCATTGTTTAATGTAAGATCATGAAGGTTTACTTCTATTTTCTTCTAAGAGTTTGATAGTCTCAGTTCATATATTTAGGTCTGTTACCCACTTCGAGCTAGTTTTTATGTATGGTGAGAAGTAAAGGTCGAAATGCTTTCTTTATTGTGTTGCTATCTAGCTGCCCCAGCACTTTTGTTATAAAGACCATTTTTTCCCTGTTTAACTTCTTTGGTCCCTTTGTCCAAAATCAGTTGACCAGTAATTAAATTGTAAAGGATTCCTGACTCATCCCAAAAGAAAAAAAAAAAAAAAGAAGGAAAGTCAGTTGACCATAGATGTTTGGGGTTATTTCTGGACCCTTAGTTCTTTGTCATTGGTCGGTATATTCTTAAGCCAGTTTTACACTGCCTTGGTTACCATAATAGCTTTGTATTAAGTTTTGAAACTAGGAAATATAAGTCCTCTAACTTGTTGTTCTTTTTAAAGTCATTTTGACTATTTTGGGTTCCTTGAATTTCCTTATGAATTTTAGGATCAACTAGGCAATGTCTGCAAAGAAGGCAGCTGAGATTTTGATAGGGATTGAGTTGAAACTGTTGACCAGTTTGAGAGTATTACCAGCTTAACATTGTCAAGTCGTCTTGTCCAAGAAGATGGAATACCTTTCCATTTATTTAGAGGTTTTTGCTTTTTTTGAAGTGTTTTGTAGTTTTGTAGATTTCAGTGTACAAGCATTGTACTTTTTTTTTTTTTTGGTACCAAGAATCAAACCCAAGGGTGCTTAACCACTGAGCTGCATCTCCAGCCCTTCTTAATATTTTATTTAGGAGACAGGGTCTCGGTAAGTTGCTTAGGGCCTTGCTAGTCTTGAACTCTCACTCCTCCTGTCTCAGCCTCCCTGGTGTGCCAGCGTGCGTGGCTACCATTATACTTTGGTTAAATGTTTCCTGAGCATTTTTAACATCTATTTGATGTTATTATAAATGGAATTGTTTTGAGATTGTTTAGTAATACAATTATATGTTGAGACACGTGGGTTTTAGTGGAAGTGGCACTCATTTATTCATGCTTGTTCATTAATTTTAGGCACTTAGTAAGTGCTATAGATTTTATTTTGTTTGGACCATTCACTCATTGGTCCTCACTTCCTTTTTGGGTTTCTACTCTGGTCAAGTAGCAATTCTTATGGTCAAGAAATTAATTTCTAAGGGGATCTGAAACTAAAAAGTAGCTCACTTCACATTCAACTGCCTGCACTTTGCTCTGATAAAGTAGTTTACCAGATGTCAATATGAGCATCTGAGTAGAACAGCTATGTGATTGGGATGGATTGCTGATAGAACTGTTTGTGGTGGCAGAAAGGGTGCTGCCTTCTGTTGGATCTAATGAGATACTAACCGAATGTGGGACTATCTGGGTATCAAAGCTGGGTGTTGTTAGAATCCACAGGGAAAGCTGCCTGTTCATTTAGAATGCTTGCAGGCTCTTTGAAGCTGAGTTCTCTGAGCAGATGCTTCATCATTTGTGAGATAAGAAGTTGGAATATGTGAACAGTTTTGCCCTAAAGAACAGTTTTATCTCAGTAAAGTAAAATTGAAGTTCCATTGGGCTGTGTTGCCTTTGGTTTAGCAATGGGATATTTTTTTCCCATCACAGCTTTGGAAACATGATGAGCAAGGAGAAGCGAGAGGCTGTCAGTAAGGAGGACCTCGCCAGAGCAACTTTGATCACCATCACCAACAACATTGGCTCCATAGCAAGAATGTGTGCCCTTAATGAAGTAAGGGTCATGGGTTTCTTATGTTGCTCTAAGGAAAATACTGAACTTCCTAAGTGGGTCCCACCTTGACATCAAGCTTTGTCTCTCTTTGAACATTGCCTAAATGTAGTTGTATGGGTGGACTTTTGTTTCAGTGCAAAGTTAAGATTTCTTCTAATACAGGTTAATCTTCACCGATTTATATTTTCTTCTTACTGAAGATAACACTGCTGCTGTCTAGGTAAAATGGCCTCTTTTGAGGAGAAAGAGGAAGTTAGGAAGGTAGCTAGTGTTCAGATGATGGGAAGTGGGGAAGTGGGTGATGATGGGTAATGATGCTGAATCTAGACTCCATGGTCATCGGGAGCACTAGAGGCCCAGGGAAGGAATCCACAGAAGTCACTGAAGCTGGGAGAAGACTGAGCAGGCAGAGGAATGTCACCCTGGCTCCCTTCTACTTCAGCAGAGCTATGTCTTTGTGCTTTCAGCTTCTTTACAGTGCTGCCTTGTAGCATTCAGGTCAAGCAGCATTGTACAGGGCTATGAAAGAACCAAGAATGGGCTGCCCTTGGGGAAGGAGGATCTAGGATCCAGTTGGTGCAGCTTGATGGCTTGTCCCTATTTATACATTTTTGTTTAAAGTTATTCTTTAGATGATATAGACATGCAGCTTAAAAGGAAACCTTAAAGACATAGAAGGATTTGTTTCATTTTAATTAAAAAAATTTGGATGGCATCAAATAATTTTCTTCATTTGAATATTATAACTACTTTTTTCTTTATTGCATGTTCCCTTTCCTGTGCTTATGTATTTTAAGATAGCTAGTGTACATACCATTTCATGTATTTTACTTAAGTATTATACATTTCATGGCTGCATATTTGTTTGGGTTCATCTGTGTCATGAATTATTCACATAACTTGGGCATTTCACATGCTGGATATTTGGTTGCTTGCCAGTGATAACTCTTCAGTATGCAGTTTTCAGTGTGAAACTACTCTTTGGCTCAGTTTTATTCTTGATGTGGGACTTACGTAGGAGTGAGACTGGTCTTAATACAAATCTTGGTCTTAATATGACCATCTTATGAATCTTGATGTATATTTGCTGGGATACTTTGCACACGGTTGCACCCATTTAGATGGTCTTTAGCAATGAATGAGTGGATCCATTGTACTGCAATTTTACTAATAATTTTGGGGGTGGAATTTCAGGTAGTTTTTTTTTGTTAATAGGTCTATAATTTTGCTTTCTTTGAACAATAGAGAAGATGAATTTTTCCTGCCTATTTGTGTGACTTGCCTATTTGTGCCACTTTCCTTTTTTTTGAATTGGGGTTATAGTTTTTACTTGTGTAACAAATCTACTTAATAGTTGTCATTTGTCATATTTAATACAAATGTTTTTCCTAATCTCATTTCTTCTCCTGTGACATTTTTTGGGCATGCTTTGCAGTGGGTCCAGAGTTGTTTGGGGATCAAAATTTTGGAAGTCTTGGAACAAATGGATTAAATTTGATCATCAGTCAAGTTGCTGCTAAAAACTGTTCACGGTGCTCTTTTGGGGTAACTTATGAGAAAACAGAAATTAAGATGCAAACTAATTGCCTTTTTTTGATGTGCTCAGAACATTAACCAGGTGGTATTTGTTGGAAATTTCTTGAGAATTAATACGATCGCCATGCGACTTTTGGCATATGCTTTGGATTATTGGTCCAAGGGACAGTTGAAAGCACTTTTTTCAGAACATGAGGTAAGTGGACTTGTTTCTGGTGATGTGTCATATATACAAAAGGGCACAGTTTGCACTGTAGTGGAACTTGAAGCAAGAGGCGAACTGGGCTGCAGTATTTCTGTGTTTTGTAATTGTATGATTGTAATGTGTGAAAGTTTGTTTTTTTTTTTTTTTTTTTTTTTTTTTAACTTGCTATAGTACCAGGTAGATTTTTGGCTATTTTAATTGTAAGTTTAAGCAGTTTTTAGGAAAATAATTTTTTTGTTGTGGTGGTGGTGCTTGGGGATCAAACTCAGAGCCTTGTGCATGGTAGGCAAGTGCTGAGCTATACTCCCAGCCCCCAAAGGAAAAAAAAGTTGCTTAAAACTTCTCTTTATTACTGTTGCTGTATTCTTTTTCAAACAATCCTTATATTTTTTGCACTGACTCTGAAAATGCATTTGTTCTGGGTTTTGACTTTTTTCACTGTTTCAATGCCAGTTTTTATGAATTGATACAATTCATGTACCATTTATTTAAGAGGTATATTCTAAAAATGAATGGATCAGTGAAAAAATATTCCAGACTAGAACCACACTGTTGTAAGAACTTGTAGACAGGCTAGAAATGACAAAATGGAGAGGAATCACTAAATTGTTCAACCTGATATCCTGTCTTGGAAAGTACCCTTTTTTTCTCTTTGGAAAAAAATGGGATCAAAGCTATAGAAGGGTTTCCATCTTCCCTCTCTTTGTTTGCTGGGCAGTTGAACTCTTAAGTGTTGTTGGAGTTTAGATAGTATTACCATGAACATTTTTCAGAATTATATGTGCATATTTACTTTTAAGTGTTTATATGAATTGACAGAAATCAAAATAGAATTTGAGGTGCTGTAAATAAAGATTATTTTTTCCTTTAAAGTTGTTCTAACTTTTTCTTTTTAAATTGCTTGAGTTCTTAGTTAAAATCCCAAGTACACAAATTCTCCATATCAAAAAGCATTATCAGAGCCCCAAGTCATCTAATTTCTTTTATATTAGTAAATCAGTACAGAATTGCCCTGAGTTTCTTAGAATTCATAATTTTTGTGCATTTTGCTTTTATAATCCTTGACCTGTTTTGTTTTGCTTTGTTAGAATAAAGATAAACTTTATTTAATGTTATGTGATACTATAAATTTCCTCCTGTATAATTTCTACATCTTGTTGAACCTTTTCCTAGGTAGAACTGAAGAGATTAGTTTCTCAACCTTTTTCAATCTTATACCTTTTTATCATAACAACATTGAATATCTCTAGTCAGGAAATTGGAAATCTGAAACTCTTTTAGTGCAGGGGATTTGAACCCAGGGGTACTCTACCACTGAACTGCATCTCCACTCCCTGCTCCCTTTGTATTTTATATATATTTTAGTTGCCAATGGACCTTTATTTTATTTATTTATATGCGGTTCTGAGAATCGAATCCAGTGCCTCATATGTGCTTATTAGCAAGTGCTCTACCACTGAGCCACAACCCCAGCCCATCTCTACCCCTTTTTATTTTGATATAGGTCTTGCTAAATTGCCCAGGCTTGTCTCAAACTTTAATTCTTCTACCTCTGCCTCCCAAAAGCTGGGATTATAGGTGTGTGCCACCATGCCTGGCTGAAATAAGAAAGTTTTTAAATGCTGGTTGAGCATTTTGGATTTCGGATTTTTGGATTAAGGGTGCTGCACCAAGTCTATGCAAATATTTCAGAATCTGAAAAATGTCAAAATATGAACCATTCTAGACCTAAGCATTTTGGGTAGATGTGCAACCTATAGTTATAAATCTTTTTTTTTTTTTTTTTTTTTTTTTTTTTTTGGTACCAGGGATTGAACCCAGGGGCATTTAATCACTGAGCCACATCCCCAGACTTCCCCTTCATTTTTCATTTAGATAAGGGGTCTCTCTAAGTTGCTTAAGGCCTCACTAAGTTGCTGAGGCTGGCTTTGAACTTTCGATCCTGCCTCAGTCACCTGAGGCATTGGGATTACAGACTTGAGGCTCTGGGATTATAGGATTGCACCACCACATCTGGCTGTTAATTAGCAATCTTTATAAACCCTAATGTGTTTTACATTTTTGTCGTCTGTACTGCCTGCTGAAATCATTTTTCCCTGTGTTTAGCATTGTTGCGGTATTTGTCCCTGTTCTCCATTTGTGGTCAGCACTCTTAACTCTAGTATTGATCACTGCCCTTGTGGAATTTTGGTCTTGAAGTATTCTGCCCTGCCACAGCAAAGTGGTTGGTTTAACACGTTTATTAACACTGCATTTTTTTCAAGACTTCCTTCTCTTATTCTTTCCCATTGTTATCCTAGCACTTGCTGGTCTCCAACAACTTGTCTTTACTTGATTCTGGGTCTTTAGTGGTTAACTCTTAATTTTTTTTTTTTTAATTGCAAAATAAAGCACAGACAGTGGGAGCTACATGCAGCAACATATACTGCTGGTATAAGATGACACCTTGTGTCTGTTCTCTTCAGGGTTCCCAAGCATTGCTGACTCTTGGCTGTGTCACCTCTACAATTCTGGCCTAGTAACAAATGGATGTGACTGCCTTTTTGAAAAACAGAAATAAGAGTGACAGGGCTGGCTTTAGCCTCTCTGTGGTTTCATCATAGGTTTTTTGAGCTAGCTTTTCTGGTTTGTTTGTTTTAATTTTTAATTTGTTCTTTTTAGATATCCCTGAGAGCTAGTTTTTCTTTAAAGTTAGACTGGACCTCACTATTAACATATTTTAGACGTTTTTAGCACCTTCTTTGAAATTCACAGTCACATTGTTCAGGATCTTCCTACATTCCTTTTTCAGTTATTTTTCCTCCCTCCCCCCCAAGAACACATATTCTTGTTTATTTGTGTGTTGGCATCAGAGAAGCCCCCAGGAAAATTCATAGGAGAGGCATGTAGAAGAAATTATCTGCTAACTACAATTAGTCAGTCTCCTGTCACTTCTTGGTCTAGTTTTTCCCATTTCCCACTCTCTCAAGGTAGCCATCAGTGGAGTTGGACCCTTCTTGGGTCTTGTTGGGTCTGGGGTGCTGCAGTACAGTTACAGCAAGCCAGAGCTTGCTTTCCATGGAGACAGCGGTGGTGTTAAGGCAGGGTAGTCATTTCTTTTTTAAAGTACTTCAACACTTGATCTCATACTTTTAGAGACCTTGATGGATTCTGTTAACATTGTGGAATTCTTCTCTGATTCCTGCTGGCACTCTCTGTCAGCGTGGGTTTTATTCCACTTTCTTTACTATTTTATCCTTTTTTGTTTGTTTGGATTTTTGGATTCTTGATTGTGTTGTGGTGTGGCACTTGTCCTCTTTTAGTTGCTGCTTCTCAGTCTTCCCTCATTGCTGTCCAGTCCTGTGCTTCTTGCTCTGGTCCAGTGGATCCAGTGACTGCTGGGCACAGCTGCTCCTTTGCCATCCTGTAGGAAACCTACCTGCCTTGTTCTCCACATCTCATGTTCCTGTGTTCCCATTCTCAGGGTTGGTGTCTTCAGACCTTCCCTGCTGCCCTCATCCTCTGCTTAGGTGAGTCTTGAATTTGTTTTACCTCCTCCTCATTTTCCCACCTCCAGCCAGTCAGGTCCTCACCTGTGATGCTTCATGTCCTATCTCATCTTTATTCCTTAGTTGTCTGAATGTGTGCCATGCCTGTGCTGGTTCTCCTCTCATTCTTCAGGACTATCCAGGTATCATCTTTTACCAGAATAACTGAGCTGCTATCGGCTCTACTGCCCTTGAGTACCTACTGTGGGTTTGATAATCTTTTTTCTTTTTCTTTTTTTGGTATTAGGGATTCAACCCAGAGATGCTTTACCACTAAGCTGCATCCCCAGCACTTTTTATTTTTTGTTTGAGACAGGGTCTCTCTCAAGTTGCTGAGGCTGGCCGGAACTTGTTATCCTCTTGCCTCAATCTCCTGAGTCACTAGGATTACAGGCATGTGCCACTCACTGATCCTGGCTGGGTTTGGTGTTCTTACACAGTTGTCTGACGTGTGTGGGGTGTCTTGTACGTCTAAACCTTCCCTGACTGGGGAGCTCCTCAGCCTTCCCTATTCCCAGCCTGCCTTGGGCCTACTGCCAGTGCTCAGGAGTTAAGGGCAATGTTGATTGTAATACTAGTAATTGTATTTGTGGTAGTTTAAATAAATCAAAGGAAAATTGCTCTTAATTTTGGTGTATTGTTTTACAGGGTTATTTTGGAGCTGTTGGAGCACTCCTTGAGCTGTTGAAGATTCCCTGATTGTTACCGGGGAGGGCATCCTGGAAACTTCTACAATGGGATCTGTGGACTTTTTGGTTTTTAAAAGACTTACTCAGTTTTATGATCGTGTACTACCTGAATCAAAGAGGGAAATGATGTGTATTTTTCTAAGTCATCAAGATAAATCCTTTAAAAAATTCAGTCTAAACTAGCAACCAGTAAGGAAAGATGCATTAAAAAACAAGTGGACCATGTCCAGGCAGTGTGAGGATCGCTGTGTTTAAGTTGCTGTTCAGGGTAGCACTGTTAAGCCTGTGGTGTTTTTGGAAATCTCAGCATAAACTCACTGCAGACACCCTGGGAGAGCTGTCCTGTGTTGAGCTGACTGGTTGTGGATCCTGTTTTAGCTTGCTAAATGCAGGACAGGCTGCTGTGTGTTATAATCTAATCACAGTTTTCTCAGTATGGCCTTAGAGATCATCTGTGCATTACTCTGGTTTGCATTTGGCCTTAGTGTATACATATTGGAAAATGGTTTATTTCAAGCTTCTGCAAACTTAACTGGGTGGGTTAATTCTCTTCCAGAAACTGGAAGAGCAACTTTTAGAAGGGCAGCTCATGTTACTTCTGTTAATCTTGGGAAGATCTGTATGGAAGGAGAAAACTGCTGGCAGAATTCCTTAGGGTAGGGGGCATTAGTGACCTGACCAAAGTGGGTGAACTAGTGGAAGAAACAGAGACTGGCATGTGACACCAAAGAGCCTCTGGAATTGACAGCTCTTTAAGGGGCCAGGTAGAGGATATCCTTTCAGGCCGAGTGGTAAAGCAGGAATTGAGGTTATCTGCTGGCGAACTCTGGGAGCCTGTGGTGCTTGGGTTTCAGACTACTTGAGAGTATTGCTAAGGGCTGGACCTTTTCTTTCTGCTGTGCAGAACAGAATAATTTAAAAAGCCTTCCCCTTGGAGATGTATAGCTTTTATATCTTATGTATCAAGTGGTGTCTGAATCACAGTTGAAGGCAAGGAAAGGCCTGGTATAAAGCAGCCTTGCAGTCAGAAGGAAGGTCCCAAGACCTTCCCTGTTCTGTGGTCTCTGCGTGCAGCTCAGTTTGTCTCTTTGGGGTGGAGGGGAGGCGATGGGTCAGGCACAAGATTGGGTGTGGACCATGTGACGGCAGCAGAGGGACTGGTTGCATGCAGGGTGTTCCATAGCTAGCTTTTTCTGCAAAGGGCAGCTGCCTTTATGCACATGCCTTGGCACTTCTAGAGTGTGGGTCCAGCTGGCCCGGGGCCTCCTGCAGCCTAGAGTAAGAGAGGTTGCTCCCAGGCAGTTCTTCCTTGTTGCAGCTGCTTATCTCTAGGCCCTCCGTTCTCAGTTGTCTGCTTGTTGGCTCCACTTTCTCCTTGCTACCAAAAACACCTCCACCATCCACCCCTTGTACTGGAGGTGGGGGTTGGGATTTCTCAGCTCCTGTGCCCCTGACTTTCCTGCTCAGCTGGGCAGATTATTCCTGTGAACTTTCACCTCGTGGAGCACACTGGAAGTGTGCTGTCTCTCAGCCCTGGCTATTTCTCCAGTGTAGCAGAGAAGGAAATTGAAACCCAGAGGAGAATATACCCAAGGTCACACAGCTGGTAATGGGCAGAACCGGAATCAAGTCCACATCTGTCTGGAACCAGAGTGTGAGCCGTGAATGTCTCTCACTGGCCTTCCTTCAACTCGCCGCTCCTCTCTTGAGAAGCTGCTGTTTTTCCTCACTTTCTACCTTGTGCTCAGCCCACCCTGTCATTCCATGGCAGTGTTCTTGGTAGGCGACAAGTGAACTTTTAAGTACAGGTCTCATGGGAGTTTCGGGATCTTTTTTGCCTCAACTCTTAGCAGGATCCTTTTGCTGCTCTGCCTCTGGGCTACTTCTGCCTCTGCCAGCTTGTTCTCTGATGACAGATGGTGCCAATCCTCAGACTCAATTCTGGATCTCTTCAAGCAGTTATCAGCACTCACCTTGACTGACTTCCAAGGCAGCACCCCAGCCAGAACTGGCCTTTGAACTCAAGCCCCAGACGTTGCTTCCTCTCCACCTGTGGACTTCCAAGTCATTCCTGCAGATGTGCATTCCCTCATCCAAGCTTACCACCATCTCCCCACCTCCAACCCATAAGATGCATTCAAGATGGTCACCATGGCCACCACCTGTCTGCTCTCAGCAGTTGTCCCAGTCTGCTTTCCATCTGGTGACCTGAGAGTCTCACCTTATACTACCCCCACTAGAAGCAGTATGTGGGCTGTGGCTGTGGTGCACAGAAAAATACGTGGCCTGAACTATGATAGGAGGAGGATGGCTGGTAAGGGGTAGGTGTTTGCTGGGTGTAGGGGATGAGGGCAGTGAGAGCACCTATGCTTGATTTTTGGATTGATCAAATAGCTGAGTTTTTAGGTTTGAGATACAGAGCTGGATCATGTGCATGCAGATGGGAAAAGCAAGGGGTTTTTGTGAATTCCAAAAGCATGAGAAATATAATAGTAATGAAATGGGCAGTGAAGGAATAAGAGACAAAACAAACTAGTCAGAGGGGCCTGTGGCTCAGACTGAGGGCAGGTCTCCAGACGCCTGGGGAGAGAATGGATGAGGCTGCTCAGATTCAACTGCAAGGTCATGGATGGGCTCTGCAGTTTTCCGGAAGCCATGGGACTGAAGCTAAGCTGCAGATGTCCTAGTGAGGAGTGTGGAGAGTAGCACTGGCCTAGAGGATTTTTGGACCAAGACTTTTTTCTCTTTAAGACAAATAATTCCAGGTCTGGCATATAGCAAGAGGGTTGGTTTGGGGGTGAGTCCTTGGGGTCATGTGGGCTGAATGGGGAAAAAGTCCAGTCCTGCTACTTCAGGCCACCCCAAGTTCAGAATTGAGAGACTTGGGTCCACATGTGGCTGTACATCCAAGGCCAGGTGGTTGGTAAGTCCTGGACCTCCACTGTAATCTCCATTGAAGCCTAGCATTCTTACCACCACTGCCTGTCATAAGAGTGGGCAGGCCAAAGGCATCAGGACCTACCTCCTCTGCTTGATCAGAACCTTTCCCTCTATTTCCAAGTCTTGTTACCCAGGCCAGTTCTTGAGTTGAAAGACACATGCTGAATACCCAAATATTTTCAAAATCTGCTTTTTATTTACATATGTTTCAGTCAATTACATGCGTGTTTTGTTTTTAAACGAGTGATTAGCAAAAAATGCATTAAAATTTTAAAATAGCAATTAAATATACAAAAATATACCTTACAAAAAAACTGCGGATGTTTAAAAATATTCTGCTGCAGAATTTTTAGTGTACAAACACGTCTATGAAACCTGAGGCTCAGCATTTCATAAACCTTATTTTTGAGGGCGTTATACAATATCTAGTGAATAAGCCCCAGAGGGCTAAACTGCAAGACTAAAGTGCCCCCCTTCCTGGCAATGATCTATCAAGAGACCCAGAGACGAGTTATCAGTGTTCTCTTGGAAGACCAGGCTGTCACCAGGAGGGACTTACTAATGCTGGGCACCCTGCGCCACCCACCTAGCTGTGCAAGGGAGGGAGGAAAGTGGACGGAGAGTAATGGTGCACAGCAGGCCTCAGACCTGCCAGGCTGGAACTGGCATAGGGAGCTGGGAAATTTTGTCAAAGCACAAACAAAAGTCTCTTGACATTGGTGGGGCCTACATTCTAGGTTACACCATGTCTATAAAGCAGCAAGGGTGGTCTTCCTGACCCTGTGGCCACAGGACTGAGGACTGGATTGGGAAGCTTGAGTGTAGATGCTTGATCTGAAGTGAAATTGAGTGATCTACATCTTGCCACAATTTGGGCTCTAAAGATGAACAGGAAAAATAACAATTACTGAGCGATTTCCACTCAATTGGAAGCACATTCCATGGCACATGGGATCTTGTTCATCTTACTAAAGAGCTAGGATCTGGTGTTTTCCAGTTATCACATGCAATTTTCAGAATTTACATTGGGAGTTTAGGTACCTCCATTTCCTTTACTTAGGGCATTCCTAACAGCTACAGGGAAAGACACCAAGGCCAGATACTCCACAAGTGCCTGAAGGGTGTGTTCTACCACAGAATTTCTTCTCATGGTTCAGGTTTAAGTGGGCCCAGTTGCACTTTAACACGCATGGCTGCTGCTTGAAGTAGCAGGCAGACAGATACCATCAAGGCTGGTGAGAGGCACTGGATGGCTGTTGGGAGTGAGGCATGAGTCTACCCCTCCCCCAGGGCCACCTGGAAGAAGCAGCTTCAACTTTCATCTCCTTGAAGGACAAAAATGAACTTTAAAAAGATTATAGTTTGGGCAATTTGTTGCCAAATGGAAAAAAAAAATGGTTGGGCGAGGGGAAAATTCTCTAGGAAGCATTTGCCTCTTGGGTGTGTGCATAAAAATGGGAAAGGGAAAGGAGCCCCTCTGGAACTTGCTTATGGACATTCAGGTACAGTAGCTAGCTGATTGGTAGAACCTCCAGAGACATGTGCCCTATAGGATAAGCCTTCAGTTGCTGTTCAAACTCCTTCCTCAAACACTGGCACTCTGAGAGACCATGGCAGTCACAGGCAGACATCAACACTGGACAGCCAGATTGGGGAGGGGCACTGCAGATACTGCTCAGGGTTGCGGAACTGGTCTTGCTACAGACCCTGCTGTGATGTCACATATCAGGAAGACCATCTGAAAACTGGTGCTCTTGGATTAGCTGGGCAAATGGCCTAAGGAAGCAGTTGCTGATTCACATAGGAAACTATAGTTCCAGTATGTAAACATCACATAAAAAAACACCTTATTCAAAAGGAATGTGATGCAAAAACATCCTCCAGTTCTGGGCTCACCTTTTAGAGACTGATTTCTCAAATGAATAGAAATGTCCCTTAATAGTACTGCTATAAGGAGTAAAAAAATATACATACATACACACATGTGAATGTGTACGCATGAATAACACCTGGAAGGCTATACAAGGAACAAAAACTGGGTGCTCATGTGCAGAGGAACTGGGTTTGATGGGAGTCAGGAATGCAAGGAAGACAATTTTTAACTGTTTTGTGAACCTTGTGCAGGATTACCTATTCAAAAAGTTAAATCTAGAAAGGAGAACAGCATAGAGCAACCAGGTCAGGGTGCACTGTGGGCAAAGGCAGGTGAAAGTATCCAAGGAAGATCAGGAGAGGAAAGGGAGACAGGTGAACCTGCCACCAGGTAAAGCCCCTGCAACTTAGGAAGCTCTTGGGCCTATGGGATTCACATGTTATATGGATCAGCAGCCTGCTGTCCCCTGGTGCTAACCAGAAACTTGCCAGTCTTCCCAAGAGGTGACAAGGACATTGTTAATGCAACCCCCGGGTAGTGAATGAGGAAAAAAGGCTTTGAGAGACAAGCCTGCAGAACAGCACAAGGCAAGTGAATGGTAGGGGGGTGATTTAAATAGTTTCGAGTGCTTCTGTCTAGAGTTCTGGGATACTTCCCTGTGAATCTCTTAATACCCAGGAAACCTCTCAGAAAATAATTTCTATAGTTGTTCAAAACAGCTTAAAGTGCAGCCTGGCAATAGAGATGAGATGTGGAGTCATGAAAAGGCACAAGGCCGAAAATCGTTTTTTCTTATGCATCCAAGGGGTTTGGCACAGGGGAAAGGATCTTCATTTGTCAAGAACAAGGTAATTGGCAATGGTGGGAGGTCTCCTGTATTCCTTAGTCCAGACCTCCAGAAGCACCTGCTTCCATTTGGCCAGTTCTGTCTTGTCCTGCTCCTTGGCTAGAACAGTACAGGTTGCAAGGACTTTAAGAGGAGA
Organism: Sciurus carolinensis; assembly: GCF_902686445.1. Taxonomy (NCBI): domain Eukaryota; kingdom Metazoa; phylum Chordata; class Mammalia; order Rodentia; family Sciuridae; genus Sciurus; species Sciurus carolinensis. Next base: position 29,420,791 of record NC_062214.1, read on the forward strand.
TAACTAAGGGCAGGAAGAATACTCTTGACATTTCAGCCTTTTAAGAAGCACTTTGCATTCACAAGTGTTGAGAAGGTGAGGTTAGTGGCACCTCATCCAGGCACAGCATATCCAAGATGGGGCCCAGTGCAGAATACAGAACATTCTTGTCATTTCCTCTAAAGGTCCTAACTATCTGGGATATGTGCTTTAACCTGCCTGGAGTGAGATGAGATTATGCCTTGGCACAAAGCCAGGGGCTCTGTGAGGCTATCTATCTCCTTAGTACTAATGCACAAGGACAGAAAAGGGTGACAACTGAAAGGTTAGAGTCCTAGGAAAGTAGTGAGTGGCAATAATTTGCCCTATAGACCAGAACGGGAAATTTTTCTTTCCTATTGGAGCCCCATAACAAAGAGGCAGCAACATCTGTCCCAAAAGGTCATGCCATGGAAACTGGTGGATGCTGGCCATTAATGAGGCTAGACCAGCAACAAACACACTTGATGTTGGTCACTGAAAACATTTCGCTGTAAACTGGCTGTTGCAGCATTCAACTCTATCATGCTACACACAACACAAAAGGAGGGTGAAAGAGTGTACAGAGTTCTCATGAGGGCCTAACAGCTAAGGCGTTTATATAAAAATAGTTCATACTTCTCTTGCCTGTTTAGGCAGCAATCCAGTTGGCATACCATAAATAGTCACACATAGGAAACAGCCAATTCTGACCAACTGCATTTGTAATTTTCCAAACTGAATTATGCCTGGGACTTTTCTAGTGCTTTCTTTTTCTTTCTTTCTTTTTTTTTTTTTTGTGGTGCTGGGGGGATCGAACCCAGGGCCTTGTGCTTGCAAGGCAAGCACTCTACCAACTGAGCTATCTCCCCAGCCCTTGCCTGGTACTTTTCTAAGCAAATGGGAATTTTCCTCCTCCTCTGACAAGCCACCTGAGCCAAGGTCAAATTCCCTCTCATGATGGTAGAGGTTGGCTTACAGAAAAAATGACTGGAGATGTACCATGAGCCAGCAGCAATGCCTTCTCCATCCTTTCTCCATGTCACACAGACTACTTCCAGTAAAAAACTCCCCTACTCACACCTTTGGGACAGAGTGGAGCAAAGCAGTTGATGATGGGAAGCGGGGAAGAGCAGGCTATGGAAGTGTTCTGTCTCACCCACTGCTGCTTTACATGGCTAGTTTACACAGTGTTCACAGATCCTAATAGACTGAGTCATTTCTAGAAAAGTTGGACAGAGAGAGCCAAAGAGTAGCATGCATTTCTCTCCTATGAAGACACTTTCAGTTAGTGATAACAAGTTCAAATACTGAGGCACACACCAAGGGTAGACGGCCCTGCAGGGGCGTCCTGAAACTATTTACAATTACAAATGGATCACCAGCTTTAGGCTTCAGAATTACATAGGGACTTATAGGGAGTAGATTTCAAAAAGTCAATCAGGCATTTTTTTTTCCTCTTAAGTAGAAATAGCACACGAGAGGGAAGAGAATTGAGGGAAGGAAGAATAGGAGAGGCAAAGGGGTCAGTATCCTCTTCATCCAGCTGGGCCAGGAGGACTGGCCTTTATCAATTGCTCCTCTTTAGGGCCATCTGAAGGGCTCACAGCTGCTTCACCTGAACCAGTGGGCCAAGGCCAGCAGCTAACTGGCACCATACTGTGCTTGTAGGGATGTGGGCAGCACCTTGGGGGCCCCCGGGTCACACAGGGACTGTGGGCACGGTCTAGCCCCTGTTGAGGCTCCTGACAGGCCTCACTGATGAATAGGAGGAGGAAATGATAAGAGGAAATGGCTTCTGATCAGGCCTTTCCAAGCACATCTAATGTTTTCAGCTTAGATGATTTGATAGCAAGTATTGTGAACTTGGCCTTATCAAAAGAACATCTGAAATGCTTGTGGGCCCTGCTTCACCAACCACTGGCAGCCGGCTGTGTTTCGGCTGGTGTAACCACTGGTTTTACTTGGCTCTTGGCTTGCCAAGAGGGTTTGTGGTTACAAAGGGATGCGTGGTCTGCACAGAAGCTCATCTGTCCACAGGATGGGGGTGTGGCTTTAAAGACCATCCCTCAGTTCCCTTCTCTAACGCCTATGTTTATCTTCCCTTCTGCTTGATAAAGATTCACCTCAATATGGAGGTAAGTTTCTAAGAGATAAGAGTGTAAAGGAATTAGCAAGAGACCTTCATGAAGTTTCCGGAATCAAACCTGCAGGCTCATCCATTCCTGTTCTCTTGGCCATGAAGTAGTGTCAGAGTGCTTTGGTTGTCACAAGACCCAGATGCCTAGGTTGCCAGCCTGGCTGACTCAGAGTTCTTCATGAGGCAAAAGAAGTCTACGGTAGCTGATGCCCCAGGTAGAAAGTAGCCAAGGCAGAGACCACTTGTGTTCCTCCTGGCTCCACACAGATGTCGTATCCAACAACAGTCTGATCCTTGCAGTGAGCTATACAATGTTCTCTGCCCCAGGCAGGGGTCCCTGGGGGGGCCCATGGTCCTGCTTATGCAACTGAGCCAGCTGCAGAACTGGCATGTTGCACAGGGGACACACTTTCCGAACTTCCAGCCACTTAATAAGGCACCTGCAGAATGAAATGCCATAGGAGGGGAGATGTCAGTCCCACACTCAGAGCAACTCCTGCCCCCATCTCATTGTTTCCAGGGATAGTGAACATGTCTGCCACCTAGAGCCAAATGCGAGAAGTCTAGTATTGGTTTCAAGGAGCCCCACAGTAGGTGGAAAAGACTTGTCACCCGCTGAAGGAATCAGACCCTCCTGTCTTCCACAAGATATTAGGAAGCCAGTTGGTATGTTATATCCTCAGTTATCCACAACTTCTTAAGGAGCTAAGTGTACTGAGGAGGGAAATAGGAAGTAGGAAAAATAAAATTTTCTAATAGAAATACAAAACACAAAATTCCAAGAGAAGGGAGACATTAATGCCTACAGTAAGGGGGAGGAGATAGCACCATACTACCATTTATATACAGACTTTTTATTTTGATTCAAAATAACTATGGTTTTGATTAAAATACATTTTTAGGAGATGGAAACTCATTGGAAATTTAATAGCTGTTTATAACCTGGGTTCAAACAGGTGTAAGAGGTGCAGGCTTCACTGACCCTCTGTCCGAGCCCTGTCATGGTGGTCACATTCCACCTCCCTCAACCTTCTTAATGTCACAAATACACACACCTGCCTCTCAGAGGATGCCGTCAACTTCCTACATTACAGATGAACTGAGAAGCCATCAAGCTTCTTGCCCCACAGCCCCCGCTTAGTTGGCTGATATGCCAAGTCACATTAAATAATTCCATGCCAATACTCACTTTCTGTGGAAGGCATGCTTACATGGACAAATCCCCAACTCGTCTCGAGGCTTGAAGTCTTCTAGACATACTGCACAGAGCTGAAAGACAAAGTCACAAATGAGGTCAACTGTCTGCTAGGTACTCACCCAAGTCACAGAGAAAAGTTCAGGTTCCTCAGTGCCAGCCATTTGAAGAGTCTCACAACCAACTGGAATGCTAAGGCCTTCTGAAGAAGATGCCCATGCTCTTCCTGTTACAACATCTTGAAGGTAGCAGGCAGATGGAGAGACAGAAAACAGGTACAGGTTCCTTTACTTCTGTGCATGAGAGAAGTATGGCAGGATTCCTCTCTCATACACAGGCTTCACCTTGTATCTGCCATGTGACCAGGAACTGACTTCCCCAAGAGATGCTCTGCCCGTTCAGCAGCACAGTCCCAGCTCCCAAGCACTCACTGAAGGGCCTGCTCGTACCCTGGGCAATTCCTGCTTCAGTTTTTATGGCACAACTTGCAGTAACATGCTATTTATGGTTCTTGGAGCTGCCCACTGTGGAACTGACCTGTCAGAGCCTGTCTTTGTCAAATTAAAAATTATTAAAGTCACTAAATTAAAACTTACCAAAATATGTACATGGGCCAAGACTGCTCTCTGACAGATGGGCAGTTTTCACTGCTTTCATACTCAAGTGTCCTGGATACCATGCATCATCACATTTACCCATATTATAGATGAGGAAACAAACTCAGAGCAATAAACATGTTGGGGAGAGGCCAGGCTTGATGGAGTTGGGGAGTAGCTAGGCCTGACTGGGTACTCAGGTCTGTTACAATGATGTGTTGCTGAACCCCTGTCTCCTGCCCAAAGGTGGCATTCTTTGCTTGTTTTTCCTGTCTATGCCCAGGGATCCTGGCTCAGGCTATCACCATTTCTTGTCCTGACAGTAGATATGGCTTTGCTGTCATAAGCTTCTTTTTTTTAAAAATATTAAAAAAAAATTTTTTTTTTTAGTTGTCAATGGATCTTTTATCTTATTTATTTATGTGTGGTGCTGAGAATTGAACCCAGTGCCTCACACATGCCAGGCAAGCACTCTACCACTGAGCCACAACTCCAGCCCTGTCATAAGGTTCTTAACCTGTAATATGTAACCTAACCTTCCTAGGTTAAATGTGTCTACAGCCAGTGTTGTGAATGTCAACCTTCCAACACACTTGAGGCAGCTACTGGGGTCTTTTGTATATAGCAGACAGGATCTTCTCAGGATGTCAGATTTAGCATCCCATCAAGACTGCAGGAGGGAAGAAGGCAGGAGAGGTGTCTGGCCTGGGCTTGGACACCCACTAGCTGTGTGGCCTCTGCTCTCACAATATTCCTCAGGGTGTTGTTCCTTATCTGTAAAATGAGGACATTACCTGGCCTGCTCCTCACTGAACTGCTGTTAAGTCAGGTTGGAAGGATACAGTAAGGCGTCTATCAATGCCAATTGTCTATAAATATTTAAAATTTGTGATGAGAGCATTATTTTCAGGTCTATTTTTATTTTCTGGAGGCAGGGTTACCTTTTGGGCCTTAGCTTCTCAACTATAAAGGCAGACAATGTTCCCACCTTCTAAACTGTGTGAACAACCCTGTGACCTTCAAGAGTTAGCTTCCCTCAGAAGGCTAGGGCCTTCTGAAACAGGGTTAGGATTGTCTTCTGGAGGTTCAGTACAAGTTAGACACATTGCTCATTTTTATAAACTTAAATTTCAGGATCCAAATTTGTAGCCTTTTCAAAATGGAGTTTGTTACGGTTTCTAAGGTGCTATTATGTTCTACATAAACAAATTCTAAAACTTTAGATGCCCAAAGAAGAAAAAAACCCCACAATATATACATACAGAAAGTAAACTCCGACATAGTAAGTGCTAAAGGTGACCAAAAATTAAGGGCAATCACAAAAAGATAAAAGCCTCAGACTGGACTTCCTGGAAATTCCCCCAGGGCCAGAGTCATCTTACAACTTTCCTTTATAGATCATATTTTGCAAATGATCTTTGCTTTCCAGTATTTCAATGACAGATTGTTTGTCCAGTGTGACTTCCTATCAATTTTATAAAAACTAAGCTAAAATTCACATACCATGATATTTACTCCTTTAAATAGGTAGGTATATAATTCAGCAGCATATTTTTCTTTTCTTTTCTTTTCTTTTTTTGGGAGCTGGGGATCGAACCCAGAGCCTTGTGCTTACAAGGCAAGCACTCTACCGACTGAGCTATCTCCCCAGCCCTGCATTTTTTTCTTTTTTGTACCGGAGATTGAATCCAGGTACACTACTGAGCTACATCCCCAGCCTTCTTTATTTTTATTTTCAGACAAGGCCTTGCTAAATTGCCAGGGTTGGCTTCAAACTTGCAATCCTCCTGCCTCAGCCTTCTGAGATGCTTGGACTCAGGGGTATACAGGTGTGTACCACTGTGCCTGGCCGAAGAACTCTGCCCTCTCTGCTCTCAGTACTGAGCATTGAACCCAGGGCCTTGTCCATGCTGGACAAGTGCTCTACCACTGAGCTATAGTCCCAGCCCCTACAGAGGCTTTTAAACATATTCAGAGTTGTAATCCCAGTGATCCAGGAGGCTGAGGCAGAAGGTTCACAAATTTGAGGTCATCCTGGCCAATTTAGTGGGACTCTTTCTCAAAATAAAAATTAAAAAGACTGGGGATGTAACTCAGTGGTAGGAAACACCCCTGGGTTCAATCTCCAGTACTGGGAAAAACAAAAAATAATACATTAAGCCATTGTTGCTATCTAATTTCAGAACATCTGCCTCACCCCCCTACACCCCCGAAACACACAGCCATAAGCAACCCCTTCCCATTTTCCCTTTTCATCAAATCCTGGCAACCAACCACTAATTCTGTTTTAATGGATTTCACCATTCTAGATATTTTATGTAAATAGAAGCATATAATATGTGGTCTTTTGTGTCTGGCTTCTTTTCCTTGGAATACTGTCTTTAAGGTTCATCCATACTGTAGTACTTCATTTTTTTTTGGTATTGGGGATTGAATCCAGGGATGCTTAACCACTAAGCCACACCTCCAGTCTTTTTTTATGTTTTATTTAGAAAAAGGGTCTCATTGAGTTGCTTAGCACCTCACTTTTGCTGAGGCTGGCTTTGAACTTACAATCCTCCTGCCTCAGTCTCCCAAGTCACTGGGGTTACAGGCTTGTGCCACTGAGCCCAGCCTTCATTCATTTTTATAGGTGAATAATGTTCCCTTGTATGGATATACCACATTTTGTTTATCCATTCATCTTTTGATGGTCACTTGGGTTGTTTTTACATTTTGGCTATTATGAATAATGCTGCTATATATTTGATGTGCAAGTATCTATTTGATTCCCTATTTTCAATTCTTTGGGGGTATATATGAAGGGGAGAATTGCTGGGTCATAGAGTAACTCTATTAATTTTCTGAGGAGCTATCAAACTGATTTCCAAAGTGGCTGTATCATTTTACATTCCTACCATCAGTGTACATGGGTTCCAATTTCTCCATATCATTACTAACATTTATTATTGTCTTTTTGATTATAGTTATCCTAGTGAGTATAAAGTCATTTCCCTAGTAATTAATTATGTGCTTTTTGGCCATTTGTATTTCTTCCTTGGAGAAAGGTCTATTCAAGTCCTTTTGCCCATTTTTCAGCTGACATTTTTCTTTTTTAATTATGAGTTCTTGTATTTTAGACATAAATCCCTTATCAGATAATCAATTGGTTTTGACAAAGGTGCAAAAGTATTTCAATGGCAGAAGGATGGCCATTTCAATTAATGATGATGGAACAACTGCCAAGTCCACAGGCATGAAAAGCACATACCACCTAAAGCATAAGCCATCTGGAAAAAAGAAAATTGATAAACTGGGGCTAAAAACTTATTTTGCAAAAATCCCTGTTAAGATGAAAAGCTGGGATCATATATTGGCAGACCTTTTATCTTACAGGTTTACTATGACTGAGTTATAAGAGTTCAGATATAAGACTTGCAAATATTTTCTCTCTATGGGTTGTCTTCACTTTCTTGATAATGGCATTTGAAGCACAATAGTCTTAAATTTTGTTAAAGTTCAATTTATCTATTTTTTTCCTTTGGTTGCATGTGCTTTAGTTGTCATATCTAAGAATCCATTGCCTAATCTAGGGTATTGAAGATTTATGTACTTAGGTTTATTCTAAGAGTTTAAGACAAATGAACAGAGAAGATAAAAATAACCCAACTATATGCTGTCTATAAAAAATTTACTTCAAATAAAATACTAAAAATACTAAAAATACTAAAAATAAAAGGATGGAAAAGGACATACCACACAAACATTAACCAAAAGGAAGCGGGAGTCACTATATTATCAAAGACTCTGGAGCAAAGAAAATTATCAGGGATGAACAGGGATCTTGAGAAAAGGGTAAATCACCAAGAAGACATAAAAATCCTAAATGTATAACAGCCTAACAAAAGAACTTCAAACAAATGATTAACTAAATAAAAGGAAAGATGTAATATATTCATATATTAGAAAATAAATATAATAAAGGTCAATGCTCTCCAAATACATTTATATACTTAATATAATACTAATCAATACTTAGTTTTTGTTTTCTTTTACTTATATAGACAAGCTGATTCTATAATTTACATGGAAGGGCAAAGGAACTAGATTAGTGCTATGGCTTGAATATATGGTTTGTCCCCACCAAAACACACGTTGAGGCCTGGTCCTCAATGTAATGGTTTTGAGTACTGGTGGGACCTTGAAGAAATGAGACCTACCAGAAAGTGATTAGTTCATGAAGTCACCACCCTCATGAATGGGTTAATCTTTCCTGAGAGAATAGATTATTCTTTGAGACTGGATTAGGTTTAACATGATTGAGTTAGACCTCTCAAGACTGGAATAGTTACTGTAACAATGATTATGAAGCTGCTCAGGTTCTTCTGTCTCTCTTGTTATGTGACCTTTCTTCTGCATGTGCCTGCCCTCACCAGAAGCAGAGCAGATGCCAGTGTCATGCTCTTGGACCTTCAGCACCATGAGCCAAAATTAACATCCTTTCTTCATAAAGTACCAATGCTCAGGTATTTTAAAACTAGATTAAGTCATCTAATTAAAACAATTTTGCAAAAGAATAAAGTTGGAGGAACCATACTACTTAATTTTAAGACAATATAATGCTACTGAAATCAAGGCAATGTGATACTGATGAAGGAATAGGCACATAAATTATGGAACCAGAAGAGAGAATATAGAAATAGAGCCACAAAAATATGGCCATTTATCTTTTGACAAAGGTGCAAAAGAAATTTAATAGTGAAAGCAACTGTTCACCATAACTAGAACTGGTTATAGATAAATTGAACTTTAACAAAATTTCACCATAACTAAACACAAATGGCCAGATTCAGCAAAACAAATTGATAGGAGCAGCTGGGACATTAATTTTAATATGTAATGAGGTAACAATCTACTTTTTTTTTTTTGTAGTATTAGGTATTGAACCTAGGGCCTCACACATGCTAGGCAAGCATTCTATTGCTAAGCTCATCCATAGTCCCTTTTAAAAAAAACTTGTGAGACAGGATCTTGCTAAGTTGTTTGGGTTGGCCTTGAACTTGTGATCTTTCTGATTTAGCCTCCTGAGTACCTGGGATTATAGGTATGTGCATCACTGCAGCAACACAATACATTTTAATCCTGTATTCAGGATTAATTTTCTAAAAGTAAGGATCAAATCAATACTGAAGACTTCTGTTCCTGACAAACCTGATTATTCAACTTGTTAACGTATATCGGAATTAAAACTTTTCATTTATTGTTATCAAAAAGATCTCAATTAGAAAAGAGATCACCTATTTATGTTAATTTTGGTCATGTGTTAAAATTAACCTTTGGAATAGTTAAATATCCAAGAGTAAGTGATCCTTAAATTTTTTTATGCTTAAATTTAATCCAAGGTTAGGAGTAAATTGCTATCAAACAGGAACATATTCAATTCTTTGTTAAAAAATATGTAAAATGACCAAAGAAGCATCAGATCATTTCAAAGTGTTTAACGACCATTTAAATAATAATTACTATTCTTCAAATAACTTCACAAATTAACTTTCTTTGAAGAGACAAACAATGTAGCTTTACCACAGTTAGGCAACACAAGTAATAACATTAAGAATTTTTATTTTAATAAAAAATATTTTTTAGACTATATGTCTTAATGTCTAGAGCAGGATACACACATGAAAGTTTGTACTTAAATTACCAAGCAACACAGTGAGCATCTGTGATTCAACCCTACAACTTAAGACTTGACAATTACCAGGATTTCTATCTCTACTTTTGTTCCCCTTCCCCATTCCACCCTTTGTCTCACTTTCTCCAATACCTATCCCTATGAGAAAATCACTGTGTATGTGTGTGTGTGTGTGTACGTAGAAAGGTAATACTGAGAAACATTTTCAAGGGTGGAATTAGTACAAATTCACCTCAAATACAAAAACTGATTTATATCTTTTATATAGCATGGACTGTGAGTAGCATTCCCTGTTGCTATGAAATCTTATATTTGTACCATCCCCTACTAAAAACAGTAAATATGTTACTTACTTTAAGGCTACACAATTTATCTTTATGTGATTTCACCCTCAAATGGTCTATTAAGAAAATCTAAATAAGACTAATTTTTCAACTTCTGAAAATAAAGGTATTTAAACATACCATAGCATATCACTTCTATTAGAAAATAATTTAAGAAAAATATTAAAATGTTTATAAAATAACTTACCTCATGTAAATTCAATTCTTTTACTTTCTCTTTTAATATAACCTGTAATACCAAAAAGTTATTTTGTGCTTATTTAAATATGTAACTTAAAACATTTTTCATTCCACTTAGAAATATACACATACACACACAAAATTTCCTTCATATTCAAACTGGAGACAATCTCCTTTTACAATTTGAGACATTTTAACAACATTCTTTTAACTTGAGCTCAATATTATATACTATATAAGTATAATATAAATATATTTAAATATATTCAGTATATTTTAAAAATCAAATTTACCATGTGTCTTATGACCTAATTAGTTCTATCAATTTCACCTATAAATGACCAAGGTCAATTTTACTTTCTTGTTAGCCTATATATAAACATGCTTACGTTGTAAAGCCTATGACAAAACTGAGACAGAAGATTCATTTAAAACTAAAATATTCAACTCTGAGTCTCATATAAGACCTATAGGGAAGAATATGGGATTAACCAAGACATCAGTATGTACACCTAGGGAACAAGCAAATAAGTTCAGATTTCAAAGATACATGAATAAAAGATGAACAGAAAGATATACAATCCTAAAATGGTGACATGGTCCTGTTAATATCAGTGTCAGCAAGGTTAATGACCCAAATGAAATGAAGCTGCCTCCTTCCCTGCCTATATTTAAAACACACATGCACTAAAATTCTATGGACAACAAAAATTTTATGCTTAGAAGTTGAAAGAAAATTAAGGAAAATCTAGGCCTACCGTTTGGTGTCAGTGGTAAATGTTGAAGGATGACACATGGAAGAAAAAAACTACTTTTATTTGGACTTCAAGAAAAGCTGAGTTATTAAAGCACAAACCAGTGAAGGACTATAAAAGGGTTAATAGCTATGATCCAAGTTTGTGGGCTTCTAATGAGTGACCTGAGCTAACATTTAAAGTACAAAAAGGAATAGATGACACCACTGTACCACAGCTCTGAGTACCACATCTCTGAGGAACTGCTATGTCTTCAAATGGAGAAGGGATTTCATTTAGTGAAATCTCTGAATTCTATTGACAGAAATGCTAAAATGAATATAAATAAATCCAGTCTTGATTTAAAATATGAGTGAAAATATTCTTAATTCTCAGTTTTTAGAAAAAGCATGATCAAAACCAATCTAAATTAAATTTCTTACCTGTTTGTATGCATAAAATTCTTTATGGGCTTGATGTCTTAGCCTAAAAGACAGAAATGAGCAATGAGATACTGAGATTTCCAATAAACTGAAAAAAATTTTTTTAAAAACTGATTTTTGATATTAATTTATATAACTTATGATCTAAAATACAGACTCTTGGGCTGGGGTTGTAGCTCAGTGGTACAGCACTTGCCTAGCATGTGTGAGGCACTGGGTTCAATCCTCAGCACCACAAAAAAATAAATAAAATAAAGGTATTGTGTCTATCTACAACTAAAAAAAATTTTTAAAAAATCAGTCTTTATCCTAGACCATACCCAAATGACATCTCTTTTACCATGTTAGGAGAAAGTGAATCATGAAATGTTACCCAAATATAAGTTCTACTGAAATTTCATTAAAACAATCTCTCTACAATAAATAGTTTAATGAAGATGACAATTTTTTTATATTCACAAAAGTCTATTTGATTCAATATTTACTATTTCACATTTTTCTTAAATAAAAATTTAAGTATAACATAATCTAATAAAGTAAAAAACCTTGCCAGGTGTGGTGGCACATTCCTGTAATCCCAGAAACTCAGGGGGCTGAGACAGGAGGATCGTGAGCTCAAGACCATCTTCAGCAACTTAATGAGGGTCTAAGCAACTTAGCGAGACACTGTCTCAGAATAAAAAACAAAAAGGGCTGGGGATGTGGCTCAGTAATTAAGCACCCCTGTGTTCAATCCCCAGTACCAAAAATAAAAATGTATAAATAAATAAAAATATAAAACCTTAAGTATACAGTTCAAAAATTTAGTTATAGTCTGTTCTTTTGACTCACATGGTATTACATTGTACACATATAATACAACTTATCCATTCTGTTGTTGAATACAGGTGCTTCAAATTCTTCTAGACGTCTTTAATGGACATAGATTCATTTCTGACGAGGATATAATTAGAAATAGAACTGCTGGTTTGCAGTGCTTGTACCAATTTCTACACCTACGTGCAGTTTCTGAGAATTCTAGTTCCACATCTTTGCCATTACTTAGTGGGCTCAGTCTTAAAAAATTAAAAATTTAAATGCAATTCAATATATTAACTTTCTCCAATTACTGTTAGTTTTTTTTTGTATTCAGTTAACAAAATCTCTGCTTAGCTCAAGATTAGGAAGTCATTCTCCTGAGTGTATTATGAAAACAATTTATTTTACCTATAATTTAAGTCTGTGATCTATCTGACACTGAACTTTATATATGCTGTGAGGTAAAGGTCTGATTCTTTTAATCCCTATGCAGATTTTTCACTTGCCTCACCCTTTTTACTAAAAAAACCCTTCTTTTCTCACTGTGTTGCAATGACACATCTGTTGTGAATCAGAGGTATCCAATATGTGGGTTTGTTTCTACAGTTTCTATTCTGTTGCATTAATCCCTTTGCCTAGTCTTGTATAGTGGTTTGAATAGTATTAAAAAAAAATTCATATTCAACTAGAACTTCAGTGTATAACCTTATTTGGAAATAAGAGCTTTTCAAATTGTTAGTTAAGATGAGGTCACACTGGATTAAGCTGGATCGAAATTCAATTTGACTGGTGTCCTTAGAAGAAAAGATGACAGGTAGAGATAGGAAATAAGGCCAAGTTATCACAAAGGAAGAGACTGAAGTGATGCAGCCACAAGCCAAGAAATGCCGAAGACTGCTGGCAACCACCAGAAGCTAGGAAGAGGCAAGGAGGGATACTTTTCTAGAACCTTCAGAAAAAACATGGCCCTGCTAACACTTTGATTTTGAACTTTCAGCCTTTAGAATTATGAAAGATGAATTTCTCTTGTTTTAGGTCACCTAATTGTGGAGCTTTGTTATAGCAGCCCTAGGAAATTAATTCATTTTGTGTCAATACTATTTTTAAAAACTTATTTTGAAATAATTTTAGACTTACATAAAAATTGTAAAAAAATTAATAGAGTCCATATATACTTTTCTACTAGCTTTCCCAATGTTCACATTTTATAGAATCTCAGTATAATGATCAGAATTAGAAAATATTAACATAAGAAATACTAAATATTCATATACCATTGATATACCATTAACTAAACTATCTTTAATCTTTTACATACTTCTCCTAGATAACATGGTAATTTTTGATAGTACTATAAATCATATTTAAAATTTCTTCATTTTATAATTTTTGTATATTGCTCCTATATCTAATGAATTGCTAATCCACTTAATTCTAAATAGTTATTTGTGGAATCTTTTGGATTATTTAACATATACAATCGTGTATAATATCAATTCAAACTCTACCTTTAAAATCTTTATATACTTTACTTTTTTCTTTTATTCCTTTTTTTTGTACTGGCTAGGTACTTGTTTTAGTCAGATTTCTGATGCTGTGATCTGACAAGACCTGACAAGAACAATTTTAAATGAGAAAAAGTTTATTTGGGACTCGGTTTCACAGGTCTCCATCCACAGATACTGACGCCATTGCTCTGTGCCCTCAGTGAGGTAGAACATCATGGTGGGAAGCCATGGTAGAGGAAAGGAACTCAGGAGATGGCACCAGGAAGCAGAGAGAGACTTCTCTAACCAAGGACAAAATATATACCCAATGACCCACCTCCTCTAGCCACACCCTACCTAACTATAGTTACCCCCCAATTAATCTTTATCAGGGGATTAGTGCACTAATTAGGTTAAGGCTCATAACCCAATCATTTCAATTCTAAACTTTCTTACATTGTCTTACACATGAGCTTTTTGGGGACATCTCATATCTAAGTCATAATAGTGTTCCTATACAATACTAAATAAAAGTGATAGTCAAGGTCCCTATCAATATTGTCACTATTAAATATGATGTTTTATTAGGTATTTGTAGATAGCTTTGATTAAATTTTTAAAAATTTCCCTTCTATTTTAGTTTGCTTATTTGAAAAATGATATGCTTAAGTATTAAATTTCATACTATTTTTATATTATTTTCTTCCTTTTTACTATTAATGTTGTTATATAGCATATATATTATATATATATGGATTTTTTTTGGTTTTTTTTGGGGGGGGCAATACTGGGGATTAAACCTAGGGCCTTCAGCATGCCAGACAAGCACTCTACCATTAAGCTACTCCAACTCTATACTAATTTAAAAAAAGTATTTTTTAGTTGTAGATGAACACAATACCTTTATTTGTTTTTATGTGGTAACGAGGATCAAACCCAGTGCCCCACACTCCAGTCCCCTGATTGATTTTTGAATGTTAAAACAACCTTTATTCATGGAACCAAATCCTATCTGGTTATGATGCATTACCTTTTTTGCACATATATGATTCACTAATATTTTGTTCATGATAAAGATTGGTCTATAATTTCCTTTCTTGTAATGTCCTGTCAGGCTTTGGAAAGAAAATTATGCTGGCCTCATTGTACCTGTTGAGAAAAATTTCTTCTACTTCTGTTCTCTGGAAAAACTGTACCAAAGCAGTCTTTTTTTGCCTCAAGTGCTTAAACAGAAGAATTCACTGGTGAAATTACTTGGTTTGCAATTTCTTTATGGGAATGCTTTAATAACACATTCAATATTTATTATACATAAATTATTCATATTTTCCATCCCTTTTGTCAGTTTTTCTTTAAAAAATTTATTTTTATTCACATTACAATTATCCATGTTCTAGTGTACAAATCAATGATAATGTAATCACCATGCTTGTGTAACCAATAGCTGTCTCTAATGTTAAAAATTTTCAGCACACCCCAATAAAAATACCTAGCACCCATTAAGTAATCATGCCTCCCTGCCCCCTTTCCCATCTCCTCCCAATTTCTAATTTGCTCCCGCTATTAATTTTTATATCATGGATATATTCTAGAAAAGGAATCAAACAATATGGAACCTTTTGTGGTTGGTTTTTCAGTGAGTATTATGTTTTCATGTATGTCCTAGTTGCATTATATATCAGTACTTTATGTCTGAATAATATTCCACTACTACTATGTATATACTACAATTTGTTTATGCATTCAACTGTTGATGAACATTTGGTTGTTTATACATTTTGGCTATTATGGATAATGCTGTTAGAAACATTCCCATACACAGCTGGGTGTGGTGGCACATGCTTGTAATCCCAGTGAGTTGGGAGGCTGAGGTAGGAGGACTGCAAGTTTGAGGCCAGCCTCAGCAACTTAGTGAGACCCTGTCTCAAAATAAAAAATAAAAAGAATTGGGGATATGGTTCAGTGGTTAAGCTCCCCTGGGTTCAATTCCTGGTACCCAAAACAAAACCAACCAAACAAAAAAGTCCTATACAAGTTTCTGTGTGGACATATCTTTTCATTTGTCTTAGGTATCCACCAAGGAATGAAAATACTAGGTCATATGATAATTCTATTTAATATTGTAAGGAACTGACAAATTCTTTTCTACAGTACCTTCACTGTTTACTCCCCACCAGCCCTTTGGTTTCTTGATAATGTCCTTTAGTATAATAATTATTTTTTAGGAGATGATATTATGTTTTCCAGGCTAGTCTTGAACTCCTGAGCTCAAATAACCCTCCTCCTTAAGCCTCCCCAATTACTGGGCCTTACCTTTTAAATTTTTTACAACTCCCATTTTTTTTTTCCTTTGGCTGCTTTGTACTTTCTGTACCAAATCTAAGAACCCACTGCCAATCTGAAGTCATGAATATTTCCCCCACATTTAAGAATTTTATAGTTTTACTTCTTAATATTTAGGTCCATTTGGAGTAATTTTTTAAATTATTGTATGAAGCAGGGGTTCAACCTTAGTCTTCTGCATGTGACTATCCAGCTGTCTCAGCTGGTTTAAAAAACAATTCCTTACCGACTGAATGATTTTGGCATTCTTGTTATAGATGTTTAGGTTTATTTATGGACTCTCAATTCTATTCTTTTTTTTCTTTTCTTTCTTCTTTTTTTTTTTTTTTGGTAATGGGGATTGAACCCAGGGGTGCTTAACTACTGAGTCATATCCCCTGCACTTTAAAAAATATTTTATTAGAGAAAGGGTCTCACTGAGTTGTTAAGTGACTCACTAAGTTGCTGAGACTGGCTTTGAACTTGTGATTCTCCTGCCTCAGTCTCCTGAGCCACTGGGATTACAGGCATGTGCCACAGCACCTGGCTAATTTCTATCTTTATGCCAATACCACGATGTATTGATTAATGTAGGTTTGCGGGAAGTTTTGAAATCAGGATAGATTAATCTTTCTATTTTTTTTCAATATTACTTTGACTATTTGGAGCCCCTCACGGTTCCAAATGAATTTGAGGATTGATTTTTCCATTTCTGAAAAAAAAGTCATTGTAATTTTAATAGGAATTGCACTGAATTAACAGCTTTGAAGAATACTACAACCTTAGTAATATTGTCTTCTGATCCATGAACTTGGGATGTCTTTCCATTTAGTCTTCCTTAATTTTTTAGCAATGCCTTTTAGTTTCGGTATACATTTTACCTCTTTATTTCCAGGAATTTTAGTTTTTTGGATGATATTGTAAATGGAATTGTTTCTATATTTTTTTGATAATATAATTCAAATTATCTATATGCTTACTGGTTTTTGTCTGCTTCTTTACTAAAAATAGTGTACAATACATTTTCATATACACAAAAGAGACAAACTCTTAAAATTCATTAAAATGAGGCTTGATTTGTAACTTCCTTTTGCTTATTAACTAAGTCTTTCCATTGGATCTGAATATTTTTCCAAAGAAGAACTTTTTACTTCTACCCTCAAGAGGGATCAATTAATGTTCCCATTTCTTCAATCTGTGGCTCAAATTTCATCCATTCCAGGAAATTCTCAAATTAACTTCCCCTTATTGATTACTCATTTAAGTCCCACTAATTAATATTTTAGTTTGCACTACTAAATAAATACCTTAAAAAGTATGTAAGAGGGCATGATTAACAATGTGGAACAGTGCTGGAGAAAATCATAAAACCATGTAGCTTAAGGCCACTACAAACTGGTGGTCTCCATTCTTAGCCTGACACTACACTCTGTTCTCTAATCCTTCTACCTGTTCATGCTCAGAATCCTAAGCTTCCATGCAGTGGCTGTTTCAAACCCTTGGCACTCTACAAGTTCAACAGTACCACATTCTCCCCATCATTTTCTTTTTCCTCCCTCTTCTCTCTTCTCTCGTTCCTCTTCTTTCTCCCTACCTCCTTCCCTCAGGGGTGCTCTACCACTGAACTACACCCCCAGCCTTTTAATTTTTAATCTTGAGACAGGGTCTAAGTTGCTGAGGCTGGTCTCAAATTTACAATTGCCTGCCTTAGCCTCCCGAGTAGTTGGGATTACAGGCATGCAACACCTCCCCATCATTTTCATTTGTGTTATTTTCTATTTCACAGGAAAAAAAAAAAAAAGAGGGTTGCCACATATGTAAACTCTCATTCCCAGACTTACTGACTTACATGAGTAATTATTCTCTATAATTACCCTCACCTCTGTTTTAGGAGAAGGTATTCTGTTTAGGACTATATCACTGTATTTCTTAGGTTTGTCTCTTTGAATATCCATGATTTATCCTTTCTCAAAATTCCTCCACAACTGGCTGGATTCTATCTTTAAAAACAACAACAACAACAAAAACAGGTTAGCTGATGGTGCATGCCTGTAATTGTGATTACAGGATTGTGGAGGTTGAGGTAGGAGGATTGCAAGCTCAAGACCAGCATGGACCAGTAGAATGAATCGGACATAATTTTCCTGTGTATATATATGAATACATGACCAGTGAAACACCATATCATGTACAGCCACAAGAATGGGAAGTTATACTCCATGAATGTATGATATATCAAAATACATTCTACTTTCATGTATGACTAAAAAGAACAACAAAAAACAAAAACAGAAAAAAAATTTAAAAATGGCAAATCTTAAAAAAAAAAAAAAAAAAAAAAAAAAAAAGACCAGCATGGGCAATTTAGTGAAACCCTGTTTCAAAATGAAAATGGCCTGGGGGTCCAATCCTCAGTAACATACACACACACAAACAAACATCAAATACTTCCGTGATTTAACAGCATCAGCCCCTCCCCTCAACCTAATTTTTCTCCAGTCAAATTTCTTCAAACAGATTATACTTCTTGTATCCATTTCATCTACTAGTCAGGGTTTGCCACATTATAGCTTGCCTTCCTTTATTCCTCTACCCTGAAGCTTTTCTAAGAGTATGGATGCAAACCTAATTGTTCAATGTGATGGCAAGTTTTCAATTCTTATCTTACTGGACCTCCTTGGGAGCAGCTGACACAACTAAAATCATTGAAATAATACTTGTGGGGCACCTCTCTCATGATTTTCCTCTTATCTGCTGCTACTCCTTTCCAGTCTTTAACCCAAAAAAGCTCTTTGAAGAATATCATATAAAATTTTTTATAGTCTCAGTCTTGGCTTTGAAAATTAGGCACCATTAAAAAGCTTAAAAAGTGAAAATGCTGAAATAATGAGTCAATCAATATGAATCTTCACTGGCCAAATCTATTACCCCCTCAAGTGAGGTGTTACCTTTTGTCAACTGTATCTACATATACTGTTGAGAATGTAGAATATTTACTTTCTTAGGCAGATAATCAACCACCTGAATTCTCAACTAGCTGGACAGCAGCTGGGAGTTTAAAATCTTGAGAGACCACAAGGAGTTTTTTGAAGGCATGGACTTTTTTTTATCTTGGACATTGTTTGCTGATCCCTAATGATTTTAGCTAACAATGATGCAACGCCCTTTCAAAAAGCAATTTGAAGGGGGCTGGAGTTGTGGTTCAGTGGCACAGAGCTTGCCTGGCACATGTGAGGCACTGGGTTCAATCCTCAGCACCACATAAAAATAAATAAAGAAAATAAAGGTATTATGTCCATTTACAACTAAAAAATATTTTTTAAAAAAGCAATCTGAAATCCCTGTGAAAGTAGATTTTATGGAGACAGACAATGATACAAGTATATCTGAACCAGGTGCTCATATGGATAGAAAAATTAACAAAGTTAATTTTCTCCTACAAAAGACTTGTCAGTAAATAGGGCTGAAGATTGCATAAAGGTATATTACTGATTACCAACTCAGAGAAGATTAAAGCATTAAACATATTAACTTCAAGAAAATTTGCCATTATCACATTTGATTTTAAATATTTTAAAACCTGAGGATAGAAACTTGATTGTTTAACATATTCTGAAGTAACATAAAATGAAAATTACCTAATCAAGTAGCAACAGAAGAGTAAACTAAGGATGAAGACAAATATAGCAGTGCCAAAAACCACAATATATATGTTGAGAGGCAGATTCTGGAATCCAATATTAGGCATCCTGAAGTTGTAATGTGGGAAATCTGAGCTCATGGATAAACTGTAGGGGAAGAAAAGAATGGAAAATAATTAGGTATAAAGACTAAGAACCAAGATAGCACATATGTATAGAGGCAAAAGTTTTCTTTCTTTCTTTTTTTTTTTTTTTTTTTTTTTTTGCAGTGCTGGGGATCGAACCCAGGACCTTGTGCATGCAAGGCAAGCACTCTACCGACTGAGCTATCTCCCCAGCCCTTGTGAGGCAAAAGTTTTCTAATGCTTGATTCCATTTGAAACAAGTGTGACAGACATTCATTCATTGTACCACATATTTACTATATGCTTACTTACCTGGCACTATTCCAGAGACTAGAGGTCTTGTAAAAAAGTTCTGCAACTTGCATTCATTCATTAAGACATTTAATTGAAATAAATGCCAGTAATCAATAAACACAAAAATGTTCAACCTCAAAGAAGTGCAAAAAGAAAAAAAGTCTTGAGATTTTTTTCAAACTCTTTAGCCTTTAACTTAATAACTCAACTCTGAAATTCATAATATTTATAATAGCAAAAAACAAAAAAACAAAAAAACAAAAAAAACTTAGACCTGGAGCAGTGGCTCATGTCTATAATTCCAGTGAAGAATTTTAGAAGGCTAAGGCAGGAGCATCCCAAGTTGGGCCACCCTCAGCAATATAGCAGTGCCCTAAGCAACTTAACAAGATCCTGTCTGAAAATAGAAAATATAAAGAACTGGGGATGTCACTCAGTGGTAAAGTGCCCCTGGGTTCAATCCCCAGTACCAAACAAACCGCAAAACAACAAATAACCACCCAAACAAAACAATACCCTGCTTAGATATCTCATAAAAAGATGATCAAATAATTACATCATATGTTACTATATTATGGAGTCATGAAAACAGATGTTTTTAGTAAATTTTAATGTCAAGAGAAAAAGATATGTGAGAAAAATGAAACAAAAATTTCATATAAAATATGAAACCCATTTTGCAAATATAAATGTGTGTGTATATCTGTGCATTATTGTATATAGGCAGAGAAAACCCTGAAAGTCAACATATCAAAATGCTAACAGTGGCTTATGGTTTTATTCTCTTCTTTTTTAACACCTTTTATCAAGTCAGGCTCTGTTCTAATAATTTTACCACCATTATTTTATTTAAATCCTCACATCAAACTTTTATGGATACCACAATTTCTTCCTGTTTTATACATAAGGAAATTAAAGTTCAGAGTATTTTGTCACACAGTTGTACCTGGTCAACTATGTACAGGAGCTGGGGCCCCTCCAACTCCACAGCCAGGGCTTTTAGCCAACTCCAAAGTCAGTGTTCTCAGTCTATTTGCTTCACTGCCTTTCTTGTGTTACTTTCATAACCAGAAAACAGCTAATGTTTTTTAAACATTAAAAAGGGGACTATTTCTGTTTTCTCTTTTGCTTGGTAATACTTAATGATCACTACAAAGTTAAAATTTTATAAATGAAACCTGACTCATTGAGGTGATAAGCTTTAGTGATAAAGTGACTTATCACACCTCACTAGAACTTCCCTTGTTATTTTGATTCCTAACAGAAGTTAAGCCTGCTTATTAAGACCAAAGACTGATAACTGAATTATAACTATGACTACTACCAAAATCAGAACAGAACACAACCTTGCCAAGAAAATAAAACTTCTACATTTTTTTATGCATAGAAAATTTAAAAAATTATACACAGGTCTTTAGTGTTTTTGTTAGTTCTCAGAGGAATATTATATTTATGCTGTTGACACAGTGAGATGGTGACTGGCTGTATCTGAAACCTAAGTCTTATCATTACTTAAAATTTCCAGTCTCTAATATCTCCCCTCCCCAAGAGGCATATAAAGAAGTTTATTTAGGAAAGTAGATACATATTCAAAGGAGAATGGGGCAATCTCAAGAGAGATGCTTTTGGGGTAAAGCAAGGAATATGCATTTTAGGGAGAATGCAGGCTATCTCCAGAAGGAGAGATGGTGACCTGTTGGTATGATTTCTTAATATTTATAAAGAGCTGGTGTTAGGAGCTGGACTAGAAGTGGAGCTAACTACACAACTTTGTGTTATTTCTCTTGTGATTGTGTATACTCATTTTATAAGGAGTCCCATAAATTTTGTGCCAGTTTTTCTTGTGCTTGTGCATTTTCCTTATTTTACAAGGGAGGCCAAGGGCGTGTAGCTCAGAAGTTAGAACTGTTCCTGAGTGCTTTCTGCATCTCAATTGCTTATGGATGTTTCCTTTGAGACCTCTTTTTATCCCAAATTCCTATATTGCCTCCCACCCCAGGTTTTGATTCCTTATTCTTAAGGGGTGCAGAAGGGGAAAAGTTCTGTCTTCTGTATCTACTTCAGGTTAATATGGGATGTTGTCCCTACCTTACCAGGGATCTGAAGTCTCTTCCTGCCTCATCTAATAGGGACAAAGAGAGATTGGTCTCATTGTTGGAATGTGTTAGAATCCTTGCCTTGTTCCTCTTAATATGGAATTGTTGTAATCTAGAAGATACAAACTTTCTTAGGAGATTAAAAGGCAAGGGCTGATCAATAAGAGAAGAAGTACAGTTATGAGAGGTCCTAATAGTGATAACAGCTAGATGGGGCTAAGTAAGTAAGCTTTAATAGTTTTTATCTGCTTGTACATCTCAGGATATGAATTTATTTAAAAGCATGGTCTGCCAGATCAGACTTAACTCAGGACAAATTTATGACTTTAGCAGTCTATTTTGACAGTTATCAGATACTCATGTGTAAGACCCTTTCTCAATAACCTTTATCCACTTTTGGTAGGCCTGATACAAATGCATATCAAGTTACATTTAAAAGGACAAAAGCATTTTGTCCTTTGCTTATACTTTCCTGCCAGCTGTTTCATAATGCCAAGTTGGTCAAAAATTGACCTTGTTCTTATCTTCTAGTAAGGTCTTACCATACATGACTTCCCTTGGAAGCATCAGGGACATTTTCACTCTCCAATGACCCTCTTCTTTGCAGAATATACAATGGTTTGTTTCTAGTTCTTGAGGGTCCTTAGGATCCCTAATTGGGAGGTTGGGTGACTCATCAGAATTGCAGGGCCCTTAGAAGGGTCCTGTCATTCCTGGGTCCTGGTTGACCTTACAGGCAAGGGCCAAAATATTGGCTTTTCTCCTTAGCTCTTTTACTTCCTTGGGTTTGGTCTTTGAACATTCAGCAGGCCAGTTCCACCAGTCTTACTATTAATGTCTATAATTTTTACAGTTACTCCATTTATTTAATTGGAATCAACACTAGTATTGGGAGTTAGCAGTATTTACTATCTGTCTTGTAGATGATGGTTTATTATCTTTAACTCAGGTTGTTTAGTTAGAAGTAGTATTTATGCAAAACACTAATAAGCAATGGTTACAAAGTTTTCCAAGGTAAATACAAAATGAAATTAACAAGACAAAAAACATTCAGTTTGTATAAGAGCTCTGAACCAAGGAACATAATTTTTATAACAACATTAATCTATCTTTGGTATCCTCTTGGCTCCTATAAAAGTCCTAAATTTATCAACTCAATCGCATATAAAATCCTTTGCCAGTTTTACTTTCTTTTAAAACTTTTACAACCTTTAAATACCTTTTATAATTTAATCGAACCTTTAGTTTTTTATCATATCCTCATATCTTATACCAAAAAGTCAACAGCTGCAAAGAATCACTTTATCACATGGAATTTCTTCTCTGAGAACTGCCAAATGTAAATAATAGATACTAATTAGTTTTGAATCTTCGGCCATTTTTGCTTAAAGTGAGCTTTTACTCAAAACACACAATTTCCTTTTTCCTACACTCAGATCTTCTTAGGAAGGGGGATGTAGCTAAGGAGTATTTTACCAAATATATACAGCACATATGTTGTAAAGCTATAAGAAAATTACAGTTGCACAAAACTTAGCTTTTAACTTTTACACTGTGGACAAGGGCACATTTGATGACCCTTGCTATGGTCAAGACTTGGGGGCTGGGGTTGTGGCTCAGTGGTAGAGTGCTTTCCCAGCATGTCTGAGGCACATGTGATTCTCAGCACCACATGTAAGTAAGTAAATAAAATAGGTCCATCAACAACTAATAAAAATATTTTTTTAATTGTTAAAAAAAAAAAAAAGACTTGGATGACTGTACTTTAATCCCTAAGAAATCTCCCTTCTAGACAAATAGGGTTTGGTAAAATATCTTTCATCCTAAGAAATAAGAGCTTAAACATCTATGCAAGGTTGGCTAACAGAAAGGAAACAGGCCAACAAAGTGGTGTGGTGATAAGAGGGACTGTGTGCATCAGTAAGTCTGGATGCTTGTTTCCATGATGTCACCAGCTAAATGTCATACTTGTCCCAACTATATCTCAACTATCTCATCTTTCAAAAGGAAAATGCCTATCCTATGTCTTCAAATGATCTTCAGGAGAACAAAATAATAGAAATTGAAGAGTCTAAAAACTCTAAAAGGGATGGACATGGTGGCACCACCTGTAATCCCATTACTTGGGAGGTTGAGGCAGGAGGATTTCAAGTTCAAGGTCAGCCTCAGCAAATTAGTGAGAACCTGCCTCAAAATAAAAAATAAATAAATAAATAAAAAGGGCTGAGTATGATATAGCTCAGTGATAAAGTACCCCTGGATTCAATCCTAGTACCAAAACCAAGCAAATAAACCCTCTAAGAGACAGGACAAAAATACTGAGGCTTTAATATATGTGTGTGTGTGCATGCTTACGTTTGTGGGAGGAAGTTACATATTAAATATAAGGAATAAATAACATAAAAGAAGTCTCAATAAAGACCAAGCCTCCAGAAAAGATTCCATCAAACCAAGTGCCCCTTTCTTAGGGAGTTTGTCCACATGCACTGCTAAGCTTTGTGTCAAGGGGTCTGCTAACCTGGCCTCCAGAGGCAGGAACTGGAAATCATATCCTGTTCAACAGAAGCCATCGATTTAGTTAGGTCAACTTGAAGTGAGGCCAGTGCAGTGCTGTGAGAATGATACCTTGTAGGGATGCTTGCCCTGGATGTACCACCAATGAACCCTTGCAGAATTCTGAACCGAGATACAAACATGAAACATTAGAGGTAGTGCTGTCATCAAAGAGAAAAGACATGTGCCTCAGTGATCCTGGGGGCTGGATGGTGTATGCTTATGAGTCCACACTACCTGGCAGAAAAAGAACTACATATTCATTATTCTAGTAATAATAATGAGGTCTTACGAATGTAAAAGTAATTGCTTCTTGTGTGAATGAAGAGGAGAAATGGAAGTTATAATGAATGTACTGCTAGATCTTGGCATTTCCAACTCATTTACATAAAAATGTTTTCCCAATGTAATTCACAGGTTCTGCAATCTGTTGCCTTAATTTCAAACCACCTCATCAGTTTATAAAAACAAAACAAATAACAAAAAATATAAGCAATGGCAAGAAGATCTATTATTTTATCACCAATAGGACTTCTCACTAAAATGGTTTTAAGGCAGACTAGATGAGATTTGGATTCTTATATAGACTGGAGTTTAAAACACTACCACAGCTAGATGAGCTGCAGCATCCTTTCTCAAGGCATGTTTGGTAGTCATATTCTTCTTAGGTTGGTTTTTGTTCCTGGACAATACCACACCATTATGGTTCCCGGAAGTTAGTATTCTACTTTTACTTAAAAAATGCTTAGGAAGAGTGACTGACCAGTAACTATAATGCTGTATTTTACAATTTCCAGTTTACAAACCATAAAACCACATGTTTCTTTCTTTTTCTTATTTAAATATTTTTTTAGTTGTTGATGGACTTTCATTTTATTTATTTATATGTGGTGCTAAGAATCAAACCCAGTGCTTCACACATGCTAGACAAGTGCTGTACCACTGAGCCACAACCCCAGCCCCCATTATCTGTTTCTTATAAATAAAAAGTATTCAAGAAAAAACTACTTTAGGCTTTCTTAATCTTTTTTAAAAAACAGATATAAGCCAGGCACTGTGGCACATACCTGTAAGCCCAGCAACTCGGAAGGCTAAGGCAGGAGTATCTAAAGTTTAAGGGCAGCCTCAGGAAACTTAGTGAGATCCTGTCTCAAAATAAGAAATAAAAAGGGCTGGGGGTGTAGGTCAGTTGTAGAGTATGCTGGGGTTCAGTCCACCATACAAATAAAAAAGTTAATATATGATTTAATAAAAATGCATCCATGGCTGGGTATGATGAAGCATGCCTGTAATTATAGCTACTAAGGAAATAAAAAATAAAAAATAAATCCTAAAATTAACCATCTTAAAGTCAATAAACAAGTGGGGTTTAAGACATTCATAATGTTATGCAACCACCAGCTCTACAGGGGTTCAAAACATTTTCCTTATTCCAAGTATAATAAAACTCTACCTATCAAGCAGTTACTCCTTATATACTCTCTCCCACTACCCCTGGTATCCACCAATCTGCTTTCTGATTCTACAGATTTGGCCACTGTGGATATTTCGTATACATGAAATCATAAATTATAGGACTTTTATATCTGATTTCTTTCACTTACCATAATATGAGATCTGTCCGCATTGTAGCATGTATTAATTAGTACTTCATTTTATTTTTATGGCTGGAATGCCATTATTTCCTCACTTGTGATACACAGTGTTTTATCTATTTATCAGCTAATGGACATTTGAGTTCTTTCAAATGTGAATAGTGCTATTAAGATTATTTGTGTCAAGGATTTGTTTCAGTCTCTGTTTTCAATTCTTTTGGGTATATTCTTAGGAGTAGAATTGCTGAGTCATGCAGTACATTGTTTAACTTTTTGAGGAAAAACCAAATTGTTTTTCACTGAAGCTATACCATTTTACATCATTACAATTATTACAGCAATTCATGAAGGTTCAAATGTCTTCACATCATCAACCTTTTTTTTTTTTTGATTGAATTGAGGCATAAGCCCAGAGCATTTAACCACTGAGCCACATCTCTAGCCCTGCCCACCCCCCCTTTTTTTTTAGTTTTTAAATTTAGAGACAGGGTCTTGCTAAGTTCTTAGGGCCTTGCTAAGTTGCTGAGGCTAGCTTTGAACTCGTGATCCTCCTGCTTCAACCTCCCCACTCCTGTGCTTTTTTTTTTTTTTTTTTTTTAATATTTATCTTCATGGATGTGAAGTGGTATCTGTGCGTGTGTGTGTGTGTTTGTGGTGCTGGGGATTGAACCAAGGGCCTTGTGCTTGTGAGGCATGTGTGTGTGTTTTGAGAGGGTCTCACTATGTTGCCCAGGCTGGGTATGAATTCAAGCTCTTCCAGCTCCAGCCTCTTGCCTAGTCATTGTGGTTTTGATTTTTGTTTCCCTAATGACTAATGATGTTGAACCTCTTTTCACATTCTTACTTTATTTGTACATCTTCTTTGGAGGGAGAATGGTGTTCAAGTCCTTCATTTATTTTAAAACTGAACTGTATTTCTGTTGTTGAGTTTTAAGAATTCTTAACATATTTTGGATGCTAAGCCCTTTTCAGATACATGATTTGCAAATATTTTCTTCCATTTTGTAGGTTGTCTTTTTACTTTTTTGATAATGTCCTTTGATGCATAAAAAACTTAAATTTGATGAAATCTGATTTCTCTTTTGTTCTTATCTGTTTTTTATCTTGATTCATCTCTTGTCACTTGTGCTTTTTGGCATTACATCTAAGAATGTATTGTCAAATATGAGGGCATACAGATGTACTCCCATGTTTTCTAAGAATTTTAGTTCTTATAAATAGCAAGCCTAAAATGTTACTTTTTTTGCCCTTGAAAAAACTTTTGACCATTAACTGAGTGTTGTGAATCACCCCTATAATCCCAGCTACTCAGAAAGCTAAGGCAGGAGGATCACAAGTTTGAGGTTAGTTTATATAACTTAACAAGACCATGAGCAATTTAGTGAGACCTTGTCTCCCAAAAAAAAAAAAAAGGGCTGGGGAATGTAGCTCAGTGGTACAGTACCCCTGGGTTCAATCCCCAGGATCACTAAATAAATAAATAAATAAATAAACAAACTCCCAACTTTTCATCAACCTTTTGCTTAGAATATGGTATGCCTTGGGGAATGTTCCATGTGTGCTCAAAAAAAGAGAAATGTATATTCTACAGTCATTAGGTAGTGTTCTATAAATGTGACTCTGTTCAAGTTGGTGATAGTATTCAATTCTTGTATGTGCTTGGTGATTTTCTGTCTAGTTTAAGTCATTACTGAGAGTGAGATATTGAATTTCTCAACTTTTACTGTTCAGTTACAGTTGCCCCTCAATATCTGAGGGGGATTAGTTCCAAAATCCCACTACCAACCACTAATACCAAAATCTATGGATGCTTAAAATCTGTCATAAAAAATGTAGTATTTAATATGACCTATGCACATCCTCCTATATACTTGAAATTACCTCTGAATTAATTGTAATACTGAATACAATGTAAATACTATGTAACCATTTTATTATAAAATGTCCCTCTTTATCTCCAGCAATTTTTTGTCTTAAAATTTATTTTGTTTGATAGCAGCAGTTATCTTATGCATACTGTTTTTAAGATATCTTTTTCCAAAGGATGGAACTTGAAAACATTATGTTAAGTAAAATAAGCCAAACTCAGAAAAATCAAGGGTCGTTATGTTTTCTATGTGGAAGCTAGAGAGGAAAAAGGAAAAGAAAATTGGGGAGTGAATTTCATGAAAACTGAAGATCAGTAGAGGAAAAGGATCAGGGGGAAGGAGGTGGAAGGGAAAGAGAAAATACTGGAAAATGATACTGGTCAATCAAATTATATTATTATACTGTGTGCATGTATGAATATATAATAAATCCCACTATTATGTACAACTATAATGCACCAATAAAAATACGGGAAAAAAGATTTAAAAATAAAGGAAAAAAAGATCTTTTTTCCATAATCTTATGTCTTAGAATCTAAACTATGTCTCTTGTAGGTAATACAGAGATGGACCTTAATTTTAAAAAACATCTAGTCTGTCAATCTCTGCCTCTTAACTGGAGTGTAATACATTCAATGTTCCTATGGCTATGGCTGGATTTATGTGCCACTTTACTATTTGTTTTCTAGATGTCTCATGTTCTTTTTCTGACCTCTTACTAAGTAGGTATTTTCTAGTGTACCATTTTATTTTTTGAGTTTTAAAACATTTTTTCTTAAATAAAATTTTATTAAGGTAATTACAGATTCATAGTTAGTTCTATGAAATAACAGGGATACTTTGTGTATCCAGTTTCCCACCATAGCTATAATTTGCCATATAATATCACAACTATACATTAGTTATATGTAACTATAATATCATATTACAAACAGTATGGACATTGACAGAACTCACCAGTCTTATTCAGATTTCTCCACTTGTTTGTACTAATTTGTGCTGTGTCTATATCTATCATAATAAGATCCTGAACAGTGCCCACACCATGAGGATACCTAGTATTATCCTTTAATAACCACATACTTCTACCCTTCACCTTTATTTTCTTTTTTTTCTTTTTCAATTTATTTTTATTGTAAACAAATGGGATACATGTTGTTTCTGTTTGTTCTGGAGTAACAGCATACCATTTGCATATTCATACATTTACATAGAGTAATGACGTTTGACTCATTCCGTTATTTTTTTTCTTCCCCCTACCCCTCCCACCTCTCTTTTCCCTCTATACAGTCCCCCCTTCCTCCATTCTTGCCCCCCTCTGATCCCCCATTATGTGTCATCATCTGCTTATCAGTGAGATCATTCGTCTTTTGGATTTTTGAGATTGGTTTATCTCACTTAGCATGATATTCTCCAATTTCATCCATTTGCCTGCAAATGCCATAATTCTATTATTCTTTATAGCTGAGTAATATTCCATTGTATATATATACCACAGTTTCTTTATCCATTCATCAATTGAAGGGCATCTAGGTTGGTTCCACAGTCTGGCTACTGTGAATTGAGCAGCTATGAACATTGATGTGGCTGTATCTCTGTAGTATGCTGATTTTAAGTCCTTTGGGTATAGGCCGAGGAGTAGGATAGCTGGGTCAGATGGTAGGTCCATTCCAAGTTTTCTAAGGAATCTCCACACTGCTTTCCAGAGTGGCTGCACTAATTTGCAGCCCCACCAGCAATGTATGAGTGTACCTTTTTCCCCACATTCTCTCCAACATCTATTGTTGCTAGTATTCTTGATAATTGCCATTCTAATTGGGGTGAGATGGAATCTTAGGGTAGTTTTGATTTGCATTTCTCTTATTACTAAAGATGGTGAACATTTTTTCATGTTTGTTGATTGCTTGTAGATCTTCTTCTGTGAAGTGTCTGTTCATATCCTTAGCCCATTTGTTGATTGGGTTGTTTGTAATCTTCGTGTAGAGTTTTTTGAGTTCTTTATAGATTCTAGAAATTAGTGCTCAATCTGAAGTATGAGTGGCAAAGATATTCTCCCACTCTATAGGCTCTCTCTTCACATTGCTGATAGTTTCCTTTGCTGAGAGAAAGCTATTTAGTTTGAATTTGTCCCAGGTATTGATTCTTGCTTTTACTTCTTGTGCTATGGGAGTCCTGTTAAGGAAGTCTGATCCTAAGCCAACATGTTGAAGATTTGGACCTACTTTTTCTTCTATAAGATGCAGGGTCTCTGGTCTGATTTCAAGGTCCTTGATCCATTGTGAGTTGAGTTTTGTGCAGGGTGAGAGATAGGGGTTTAGTTTCATTCTGCTGCATGTGGATTTCCAGTTTTCCCAGCACCATTTGTTGAAGAGGCTATCTTTTCTCCATTGCATCTTTTTGGCACCTTTGTCTAGTATGAGAAAATTGTATTTATTTGGGTTTGTGTCCGTGTCCTCTATTTTATACCGTTGATCTACCTGTCCATTTTGGTGCCAATACCATGCCGTTTTTGTTACTATTGCTTTGTAGTATAGTTGAAGTTCTGGTATTGCAATACCCCTTGCTTCATTCTTCCTGCTAAGGATTGCTTTAGCTATTCTGGGTTTCTTATTCTTCCAGATGAATTTCATGATTGCTTGCTCTATTTCTGTAAGGTACGTCACTGGGATTTTCATTGGAATTGCACTGAATCTGTCTAGCACTTTTGGTAGTATGGCCATTTTGACAATATTAATTCTGCCTATCCAAGAACATGGGAGATCTTTCCATCTTCTAAGGTCTTCCTCAATTTCTTTCTTCAAGGTTTTATAGTTTTCATTGTAGAGATCTTTTACCTCTTTGGTTAGATTGATTCCCAAGTATTTTATTTTTTCGATGCTATTGTATTTCGTTGCTTGCATATAAAAATGCTTTAGATTTATGCATGTTGATTTTATAGCCTGCTTTTTTGCTGAATTCATTGATGAGGTCTAGAAGTTTTCTGGAGGAGTTTTTTGGATCCTCTAAATATAGAATCATGTCATCCGTAAATAGTGACAGCTTAAGTTCCTCTTTTCCTATTTGTATCCCTTTAATTTCTTTAGTCTGCCTAATTGCTCTGGCTAGAGTTTCGAGGACAATGTTGAATAGAAGTGGTGAAAGAGGACATCCCTGTGTTGTTCCTGTTTTTAAAGGGAATGGTTTCTCCATTAAGAATGATGTTGGCCATGGGCTTAGCATAAATAGCCTTTACAATGTTCCTACTATCCCTATTTTTTCTAGTGTTTTGAGCATGAAGGGGTATTGTATTTTGTCAAACGCTTTTTCTGTGTCAATTGAAATAACCATGATTCTTATCCTTAAGTCTATTGACATGATGGATTACGTTTATTGATTTATGAATTTTGAACCATCCTTGCATTCCAGGGATGAACCCCACTTGATCGTGGTGCACAATTTTCTTAATATGTTTTTGGATACGGTTTGCCAATATTTTATTAAGGATCTTTGCATCTATATTCATCAAGGATATTGGTCCAAAATTTTCTTTCCTTGATGTGTCTTTTCCTGGTTTGGGTATGAGGGTGATATTAGCTTCATACAATGAGTTCAGTAGGATACCCTCCTTTTCTATTTCCTGGAATACTTTGAGAAGTATTGGAAAGAGTTCTTCTTTGAAGGTCTTGTAGAACTTGGCTGAGAATCCGTCTGGTCCTGGGCTTTTCTTGGATGGTAGATTTTTAATGGCTTCTTCTATTTCATTGCTTGATATTGATCTGTTTAAATTGTGTATGTCCTCCTGGTTCAGTTTGGGAGGAGCATATGTCTCTAGAAATTTGTCAATGTCTTTGGTAGTTTCTATTTTGTTGGAATACAGATTTTCAAAGTAGCTTCTCATTATGTTCTGTATTTCAGTGGTGTCTGTCATGATCTTTCCTTTTTCATCACAAATTTTAGTAATTTGAGTTTTCTCTCTCCTTCTCTTTGTTAGTGTGGCTAAGGGTTTGTCTATTTTGTTTACTTTCTCAAAGAACCAACTTTTTTTTTTGTCAATTTTTGAATTGTTTCTTTTGTTTCAATTTCATTGATTTCTGCTCTGATTTTAATTATTTCCTGTCTTCTACTACTTTTGCTGTTATTCTGTTCTTCTTTTTCTAGGGCTTTGAGCTGTAATGTTAGGTCATTTAGTTGTTGACTTTTCATTCTTTTCTGGAATGCACTCCATGCAATGAATTTTCCTCTTATTACCGCTTTCATAGTGTCCCAGAGATTTTGATATGTTGTATCGTCGTTCTCATTGACCTCAAAGAATTTTTTAATCTCCTCCCTGATGTTTTCTGTTATCCATGTTTCATTCAATAGCATATTATTTAGTCTCCAGGTGTTGGAGTAATTTCTCTTTTTTATTTTGTCATTGATTTCTACTCTCAGTCCATTATGATCTGATAGAACACAAGGCAGTATCTCTATTTTTTTGCATTTCCTAAAGGCTGCTTTGTGGCATAACATATGGTCTATTTTTGAGAATGTTCCACGTGCTGCTGAGAAGAAAGTGAATCCGCTCGTTGATGGATGGAATATTCTATATATGTCTATTAAGTCTAGGTTATTGATTGTGTTATTGAGTTCTATGGTTTCTTTGGTTGGATTTTGTTTGGAAGATCTATCTAGTGGTGACAGCGGTGTGTTAAAGTCACCCAGAATTATTGTGTTGTGGTATACATGATTCCTGAAATTGAGAAGGATTTGTTTGATGTACAGGGATGCACCATTGTTTGGGGCATAAATATTTACTATCATTATATCTTCCTGACTTATGGTTCCCTTAAGCAGTATGAAATGTTCTTCTTTATCCCTTCTGACTAACTTTGACTTGAAGTCCACTTTATCTGATATGAGAATGTTAACCCCGCTTTTTTACTGAGTCCATGTGCGTGGTAGGTTTTCCCATCCTTTCACCTTTAGTCTATGGATGTCTTTTTATGAGATGAGTCTCTTGTAGGCAGCATATTGTTGGGTCTTTCTTTTTAATCCATTCTGCCAGTCTATGTCTTTTGATTGATGAGTTTAGTCCATTAAAACATTCAGGATTATTATTGAGATATGATTTGTATTCCCAGTCATTTGGCTTATTTTTGGTTTTTAAGTTGGCTTGGTTTCTCCTTTGAGTGGTTTTTCTCTAAGGTAGTTCCTCCCTTTGCTGACCTACATTGTTGTTTTTTCATTTCCTCCTCATGGAATATTTTGTTGAGAACATTCTGTAGTGCAGGCTTTCTATTTGTAAATTCTTTTAACTTTTGTTTATCATGGAAGGATTTTATTTCATCTTCACATCTGAAGGTTAGTTTTGCTGGGTATAGGATTCTTGGTTGTCAACCATGTTCTTTCAGAGTTTGAAATATGTTGGTCCAGGCCCTTCTAGCTTTTAGAGTCTGGGTTGAGAAGTCAGCTGCTATCCGTATTGGTCTCCCCCTATATGTAATCTGATGCTTTTCTCTCGCGGCCTTTAAAATCCTATCTTTATTTTGAATGTTAGGCATTTTCATTATTACGTGCCTTGATGTGGATCTGTTGTGACTCTGTGCATTTGGTGTTCTGTAAGCCTCTTGTATTTGGTTTTCCATTTCATTCTTCAGGTTTGGGAAATTTTCTGCTATTATTTCACTGAATAGGTTGTTCATTCCTTTGGTTTGTATCTCTGTGCCTTCCTCAATCCCAATAATTCTTAAATTTGGTCTTTTCATGATGTCCCATAGTTCTTGGAGATTCTGTTCATGATTTCTTACCATCTTCTCTGTTTGGGCAACTTTATTTTCAAGATTAAATATTTTGTCTTCATTGTCTGAGGTTCTGTCTTCCAAGTGGTCTAGTCTTTTGGTGATGCTTCCCATTGAATTTTTTATTTGGTTTATTGTCTCCTTCATTTCAAGGATTTCCGTTTTTTTTTTTTTTTTTGAGAGAATCTCTATATCTTTGTTAAAATGATCTTTTGCTTCCTGCAGGTGCTCTTTCAGCTTATTGGTATTATCATTCATTGCATTTGCTCTCTTATCTCATCCTTTGCTTAGCAAATCATCTTAATCATGTATAATCTGAAGTCTTTTTCTGACATTTCTTCTAACATACTGTCATTGGATTCTATTAATATAGAATCTAGAGTTGTTTGGATCATTTTCTTCCCTTGTTTTTTCATGTTGTTCACGTATCTTCCCCTCTAGCAGTGCAGATCTGGGTATTGCAGATTTCCCCCTATAGGCTTATAGTGGCCCTACAGGTTTCCAAAACCCTTTCTTTAAGGGGAGATCAATATTAGCAGTGCCCAAATCAGACACTATGCAATCCTAGACCAAATAGCCCCTATGGGGACAATAACAAAATTGTCATAGTAAACAAAATGAGTTCAAATATTATCTTCGGTAAAACAAACAGGTTTGCAATAAGGTCTGCAGTTTCTAATGGAGGACAAAGAGGATGCAGAGGGATGTAGAATGTGGCTGTTAATGGGATAAGAAAAGAATATACAGAAGTTCTAGAAAATAGGGTGAGAGTGCAATCAAAAGAAATCGATGTTAGCATGCAAAAAAGGGAGAAAGAGACTCTGAGGGAACAGGTAAATAAAAGGAAAAGAGAACAAGAAAAGTAAAGAAATAAAAACTTAAATTTTTTAAAAAGGAGAAAAAAGAAAATCTATAGTATAACAGTCATATACTAATGAAACCTCCCAGTGTTCAGTAGCCTGATGCATGAGAGGTACCTGAAAATGAGCTTCAAGCCTCCAGCAGGCGTCGCAGGATGGGATTTGCCCCACCCAAAGATCAGAGCTACGGTTTCCAGGATTATCCAAGATTGCCGCTCTGGCTTCAAAATGTGTTGGCAAATGGGGAGCTGCAGCTCAGGGGTGGACGTGGTCGGCTGGAGGTCCTGGAGACGAGATGCGGTTGGTCCAGCAGGGGTCCTGGAGGTCGGGTGTGTTTTGTGTGGTTTTGGGATCCTGGAGGCCGGATGCAATCAGTCAGTCTGGGGTCCCGGTGATAGGGCGCAATCAGTTGGTCTTGGGGTCCTGGCGGCAGGGAGCAGTCAGTGGATGTGAGGGCCCCAGAGGCAGGGAGTGATTGGTTGGGCTGAGGTATCCTGGAGACAGGGCTCAGTCTGGCTGGCCAGAGGTCCTACGGGGCGTGGCTGTTGTCTCAAAATGGCGGCAGCCACGTGTAATCAAACCTGCAGGTACTGTGACAGAGAACTTCCAGGCAACAGGAGGCAGCTGGTGCTCCATTGGTGGTTGGTGATCAGTTTGCTGACCGTTGTTGGAAGATCGGGAGGTGAACCTCGTGCGTTGGGTGATGGATAGGTGTAAGGCAGGCGATGGACAGGCGAGAGGCAGGCAAATGGTGGATGACAGACGCCTGACAGTGAGCAATCTGCACTCAAAAAAGGTGTTGATATGCTGGCAGACTGCAGGTCATCACAGCAGACAAATGGGGTAAACACCAGGGGATCAATAAGCAGCAAAAACTGCCTCACCGAGAAACAGATATCCTCTGCTTGAAACCAGAGTTACGGATCGACAAGGAACGCAGCCTCCCTCTAGTCCGCCATCTTGGATCCAGAGTGACAAGGCACTTCTTCACCTTTACTTTCATCTTCACCATTCATACTTAACTTCTGGCAACAACCAGAAATCCTGCATTTCTAAAATTCTATCATTTCAAAAGTGATATATAAATGGAATCATAAAGTATCTAACTTTCTGGAATTAGTTTCTTCTACTCAGCATAATTTTTTTGAGATTCATCTCAGCTACTGTGTGTATCAACAGTTTGTTCCTTTTACTGCTACACAGTATTCCATGGTCTGTATGTACTACAGTTTGTGTAACCATTCACCTGTTGGGGACCATCTTGGTTGTTTCCAGATTTTGGCTATTACAAATAAAACTATTATAAACATTGAGGTACATGATTCTGTGTAAACTTAAGTTTTCACCTCTGTGTGATAAATACTCAAGAGTGCTTTGTTGATTTTTAAACTACATATATTTTAGTTCTTAGTAATTACTCTAGAAATTATAATATGTATCTTATCACAACATAGAGTAATACTAATTTCAGTAAAACACACGAAATTTGCTCCAATATACATCCATTCCCACTCCTTCTTTTTTAACATCATTATATCATCATCATCCTATATTCTGTATATTTTATAAACCCAATAATACAGATCATAATTACTGCTTTTACAAATTTTTGTCATTTCAATATGATCAAAAGAGAGAAAAAACTTTGTAGTGCCTACCTACTTACTTTTTCAAGTGCCCTCCCTCCCTTTCTTCCTTCCTTTCTGTATTAGGGCTTGAACCCAAGGGTGCTGTAACACTGACCTACATCCCTGGCCTTTATTTTATTTTTTAAATTTTGAGACAGGATCTTGCTAAGTTGCTGAGAGTGGCCTCTAACTTACCATCTTTCTGCTTCAGCCTCCCAAGTCCCTGGGATTACAGGCATGTGGTACCATGCCAGGCCAGTACTCTTCATGAGTTACCATCTGATATTTCCTGGCTCCATTACCAGGTTTTTTTTTTTTTTTTTTTTTTTTTTTTTTTTTTTTTTTAATGGTACTATAGATCAAACCCAGGGGCAGTCTACCACATCTACACCCCCAGCCCTTTTTATTTTGAAACAGGGTCTTGCAAAGTTGCCCAGGCTAGTCTTGAAGTTTTGTCTTTTTTTTAAATTAATATTTTTTTAATTTGTTCTAATTGGTTATACATGACAGTAGAATGCATTTTGATACATCGTACACAAATGGAACATAACTTGTCATTCCTCTGGCTGTACATGGTGCTGAGTCACACCAGTAGTATAAACATACATGTATATAGGGTAATGATGTCTCTCATTCTACTGTCCTTCCCTTTCCCACCCCTCCCCTTGCTCCCCTCTGCACAATCCAAAGTTCCTTCATTCTTCCCTAAAAGCTACCCCTGCACCTGCCCCACTATGGATCAGCATCTCCTTAGCAGAGAAAACATTCAGCCTTTGGTTTTTTGGGATTGGCTTATTTCACTTAGCGTGATATTCTAGTTCCATTCTTTTACCTGCAAATGCCATAATTTCATTGTTCTTTAAAGTTTTCTGTTGTGTATATGTACCACATTTTCTTTATCCATTCATCTGTTGAAGGCATCCACGTTGGTTCCATAGTTTAGGTATTGTGAATTGAGCTGCTATAAACATTGATGTAGGTGTGTCACTGTAGTATGCCGATTTTAAGTCCTTTGGGTATAGGCCAAGGACTGGGATAGCTGGGTCAAATGGTGGGTAGCTTTGAAGTTTTAATCCTCTTGCCTCAGTCTACTGAGTAACTGGGATTACCACAGGCATATGCCACCATGCCCACCTCATCCCCTATCTTTTGTGCTATATGGTCATAAAGATCAAATCTTCATATTTGTAAGCTCAGTGATGCATTTTTGTAATTATTGTTTTATGTAACTATCATTCACCTTTTTTTTTTTTTTTTTTTTTTTTTTTTTTTTGGTACCAGGGATTAAACCCAGGGGCCCTTAACCACTGAGACACATCACCAGCCCCTTTTATTTTTCATTTTGAGACAGAGTTTTGCTAAACTGCTTAGGGACTTGCTACATTGCTGAGGCTGACTTTGAACTTGCAATACTCCTACCTCAGCCTCATGAGTTGCTGGGATTACAGATGTACACCACTATATTCAGCTTCATTTACTTCTTGAAATGGTTAAAAGTAACAGTAAATAGGGATGCTGACTCTGGTATCATAGCTCACTTTCCTTGGCCATCCCACTTTTCTTTCTTACACCAAAAGCTGTAAACCAAGTAAGTCTTCCAGTGTCATATAACTTATGACAGAACTCTTAAGGTGCAAGCAGTTTCTCACAACTTGATTGTAGGGTTTAACTGTAATTTTTCCTCTAATTTATAAGAAAAAGAAAGTTTTTGGCAAATTAGAAGTAACTCACTTCTTTTTTTTTTACTGAGTATCTTTGTAGTCTCTTGAAACAGTCTTTTAAAAAACATTTTTAAGTGGGTAGATAAGAGGAAACTTTTTAAATTTCAAAAAAATATGTCACTGAGCAGTAGAAATACCTAAGTTTTCTGATCAAAAGACATGCTGGGTTCCAGAGAAAATTATTATTATTGGAAAAAGACCTGTATGTACACATATCCTAATAAAATTTCTGAATTCTAACATAGAAAAACTATGATAAGCTTCCAAAAAGAAAAGTCATGGTGCTATGATATAAAGCATAAAGAACTATTACTAGATTTGTCTCGGGTCACATGTAATAGAGGCTTATGGAGTCAGAGAGCCTGGGGTTTAATCATGAATTAGTCAGAGCCTTTGAGCATGCTATTTATCTTTTCTATGCCTCAATTTCCTCATTTGATAAAAGCAGAAAAACATTAGTAACTACTTCCTAGAATCTCACAGGAATTAAGCAACTTAATATATGAAAAACATTTGGAACAATACCTGAGCACACCGTGTGTACATGAGAAATGTTAAGTATCATTATTAACAAAAACACTGATTGATAAAAGATAATAGAGTTACTGTCTATACCTCCATCAAATACAGCCGAGTAGACTTCTGATTCTAGAAAGATGGAGTAGATATTCATTCTCCTACTTCTCAAGCTAAATACAACTAAAACCTCTGGGCATTACATATACAACAAACACAAGAAAGTTCAAGAGATCCAAGGAACTGTGTGGCAGTGTGTTCCCTGCAACTTCTTTTTATCTCACATATCTCAGACTTGGAGCTAGAGAAGCTGACAAACCAGAAATGCCAACAGACAAAAACCAAAAAAGAGCCACAAAAAAATCTGTTTTCTCTAATCAAAGGACCATGAAAGGGGTAGACTGGGAGGACAGAAAACTTTTAGACAATGACTGCTCAATTTCAAGGTTAATATATCCCAGAAAATACTGTAGCTACATCCCTATACACGCCTGCCAAAGTAAAAAAGGAGAGCCTAGATTTCTATCCTGGCTGAGAGATAACAGGGTACCCCATTTGGTTTGCTGGGATAGTGTCAGATTAGGCCTCTTTGGAAGTTGGGGTTTTATACTGACAGGTGGTAATGAGGCCCCACCTTTGTAATATCAGTGGAGACAACATACGAACCCTGAGTTCCACCTCTTTCCACTAATGAGGAAACTATACTTTTCTCCACTGGAGTAATGACAGAGGAGATGGACAATCTGGATTTTACTACCAACAGCAGCAACAAGCACTTTCCCAGTCACAGAGTACCAGTGAAAGCTTTGTAGAGAGCTGGAACTCCCATCCTGGTAATAACAAGGAGCCTCCTCACTCTCCCATGTCAACAGAGGCTAAAGGGAAACCTGGGCTTCTACCCTCACCTGGCATTAAAGAGGGCACTATATATCTCTACCTCATTTACTGTCAGAGTGATGTAAGGAGGTCAGCTAACACAGAAGGTTTAAATAAGATCTAGTCTTATAATACACGGAATGTCCAGATTTCAAATGAAAATGACTCATAACAAGAACAAGAAAGATTGCCAATTAAATGAAAAAAGAAACAGATGCCAGCACTGATGACAGAGAAAGTTAGAAATGTCTGACAAAGATTTTAAAGCAGCCATGATAAAAAGTTCCAACAAGAAATTATGAATATGCTTGAAACAAGTGAAAATGAAAGCCCCAGCAAGAAAATAGAAGACATGAGCAAAACTGAAACTACAGAACTTAAAAACATTAGAAATGAAATGAAAAAATTAATGGATGGGTTCAACAGCAAAGTGGGAAAGAAACTGGAAAGGATCCATGAACTACAAGACAGAATAATAGAAACTAGCCAATAAGAACAACAGACAGAAACTAGAATGAAGGGGAAACAAACAACGGCAAAAAAAAACCCAGGGCCTCAGAGGCATGCAGGACTATAATAAAAAATTTAACATTTATGTCATTGAATTTCTAGAAAAGGAGAAAGAGGGGGCAGAGCTGACAAAGTACTCAAAGAAATGACTAAAAAATTCCCGTATTTTGTAAAAAGCCTTAAATATACAGATTCAAGATACTGAGCAAACTCCAAACCCAAAGAGATTTACATTCAGGTATACCTTAGTGAAATTTCTGAAAACTAAAGACAAAGGAAAAAACCTGAAACCAACAAGAAAGGAATGCATATTACCATTAGAAGGAAAATGGTTTGAAAGACAGATTTTTCATGAGAAACAATAAAGGAAAGAAGGAAATTATTTGCAGCTCAGTGGTAGAGCAATTGCCTAGTGTGTGCGAAGCTCTTTCTGGATTCAACCTCCAGTACTGTAAAAAAGAAAAAAGAAGGAAATTACAAACTTTTCAAGTGTTGAAAGAAGAGTCATCAACTCAGAATCTTACATCCAGCAAAAATGTCCCTCAGGAATGAAATAGGAAATCATATAAAGGAAAACAAAAGTTATTTGTTGCCAGAAGACCTATTCAAGAATGACTAATGAAGTTATTACTTAAATGAAGTTATTTTAAAAGAAAGGAAATGATAAGAAAAGGATCCCTCGAACATCAGGAAGGAAGAAAAACACAATAAGCAAAAATATGGATAAACCAAATAAACTTTCCTTCTTTTCATTTTTCTGAATTGTTTGATGGTTGAAGGGAAAATATAATTGTCTAAATTATTCTAAATATATGAAGAGGGAATATCGACATATTAAAAATAAGAGAAGGAAAAGAGATACAAAGGAAGGTAAGACTTCTAATTTTCACTTAATTGGTAAAATGTTGACACCAGAAGACTTCATATATAATACAATACCTACAGCAATCAATGAAAATACTATACAAAGAGATATACTCAAAAGATATACTCAAACACTACAGGAGGGGCTGGGGTTGTAGCTCAGTATAGAGCTTGCATAGGATGCATGAGGCACTGGGTTCGTTTCTTCAATGGCAACTTAAAAAAAAAAAAAAAAAAAAACCCCAACACTATAGGAAACTTCAAATGGACCTGAGACAATAATTCAAGTAACAGAGTAACCAGGTACAGAGAGAACAAACAGAAAAAAAAAAATCAGAATGATAGACCTAGCCTGGTAGGATGGTACATGTAGTCCCAAGGAAGTTGAGGTAGCAGGCGTACAAGTTCAAGGGCAGCGTGGCAACTTAGTAAGATCCTATCTCAAAAACAAAACAAAATACGCGCCCCCCCAAATATGCATAAGCCCTAATTTATCAATAGCTACATTAAGTTTAAATGGTTCAACTATGCCAATGAAAACACAAAGATTGGCAAATGTATTAAAAATAGGGCCCAACAATATGCTGTCTACATGAAACTCACCTCAAAAATAATGACATAGGCTGAAAAGAATATAAAGAAAAAAATACATAATACAAGCATTAATAAACAGAAAGTAGGAGTGACTATAATAATATCAGAAAAAGTAGACTTCAGAACAAATAAAATTATCAGAGACAGAAACATTACATAATGATAAAAGGTCAATGCACCAAGAAGACATAGCAATTGTAATGTGTGCACACAAAATAACAGAGCTGCAAAATGTGTAAAGTAAAACCAATAGAACTGAAAGGAGTAGACAAATCTACAATTATGCTTGGACACTTCAAAACCTTCTCTCAACATAAGCTGAAACAACTCCATAGAAAACTAAGAAGAACAAAGAAAATTCGACAACACAATTAGCCAATAGGATCTAATAAAAATTTACAACATTTCATTGAGCAAGAACAAAATGCACAATCTTTTCAAGTATCTAAGAAAGTCCACATGCTCAGTTATAAAGTGGACCTCAACAAACTTTAAAACACTGAAATTATACTATGTTACTGCACACATTGGAATCAAATTAGAAACCTAATAGGATAAAATGTCCAAGCACTTAGAAACTAATCAACACACTTTTAAATAATCTATGGGTCAAAAAGGGTAATTTAACAAAAAATACTGAAATGATTGGAAATGAAATCAGAACATACCAAGATCTGTGGGACACTGGTAAAGGTGCTGAGGGACGTTCATAGCACTAAGTATATATATTAGAAGAAAGAAAATGTCTCAAATCAGTAATCTAAATGCCTACTTCAGAACCTAAAAAAGAGTAAAATAAAATCAAGACAAGCAGAAGGAAGTAAATAAGGAGGAGAAACTGGCAAAATTTGAACAGGGCAACAGTAGAGAAAAATCAGTGAAACAAAAAGCTGGCTTTACTCTTTGAAACAATCAATGACAAACCTCTGGGAAGAATAACAAGAAAAATAAAAAGGGTTGGGGTATAGTTCAGTGGAAGAGTGCTTGTGTGGCATGCATGAGGCCCTGGGTTTGATCCTCAACATGGGGGAGAGAGGAAACAGGAGAGAGGAGAAAAGAGAGAAAAGACAAATTACCAGTATTAAAAATAAGTAGATGATGTCACCACAAACTCTGTAGACATCGAAAGGATAATAAAGATATGTACACATATACAGACATAAATTTAACAAAAATAGATAAATTGCTAAAAAACACTATCACAACTCACCCAATAAAAAGATAATTTGAATAACTTTACAACTATTAAAGAAATTTAACTCATCATTTAAAAATTCATTAAAAAGAACGTTCTAGGCCCAGATATTTCATGACCAAACAGGGTTTATTCCAGGGATGCAAATCTGGTTTAATATTTAAAAATCACTGTAATCTACCATATTAAATAGCTAAAGAAGAAAAATCAAATGGTCGTATCGACTGATACATAAAAAGCATCTCACAAAATTCAACATACACTTATGATTAAAAATTTGCAGAAATTTAGAAATGGAGGTAACTTTCTCAACTTGATAAAGAGCACCTATAAAAGACAAACAAGTATATTTCAACTAGGCAACAACAAAAACTGTAAATTATTCTTAATGGTGAAAGACTGAATACTTACCCCCCTAAGATCGGGAACAAGGCAGGATATCTGCTTTCACACATCTTATTCAACATAGTGCTGGAAGTTCTAGCCAGTGCAATAAGGTAGAAAAGGGAATAAAAGGCATACACATCAGAAAGGAAGAAATTAAACTGCCCCTATTTGCTGACAACATCAATATCTACATAAAAAACAAAAAACCCAAGAACCTACAAAAAACAAACAAAAAAAAACCCCAACGAACCTCCTAGAACTAATAAGCGAGTCTAGCAAATCTAGCTGCAAGATACAAAATAAACAATTAACAAAACAAAAATCAATTAACAATCAACATGTGAATACTGAAATTAAAAATACAATGAATTTATGCAATTGTTAAAAAAAAAGACTATATTCTATAGGATATGTTTAGGACTTCAATGCTGAAAACAATAAAATGTTGATTAAAGAAATCAAGTAAGATCTAAATAAATGGGAGAGACATACTATATCTGTGGATTTGAAGAGTAAATAGAATAAAACTATTTTCTCCAAATTGATAAACTAAAATTCTAGTAAGATTTTTTTAAAGATAAAAAGTTTACAAAAT
Organism: Sciurus carolinensis; assembly: GCF_902686445.1. Lineage (NCBI taxonomy): Eukaryota > Metazoa > Chordata > Mammalia > Rodentia > Sciuridae > Sciurus > Sciurus carolinensis. The sequence goes on from NC_062214.1 coordinate 29,464,375, forward strand.
TTGGACAGAAAGATAGGTAAGGAACTAAAAGAGCTAGAACAGTTTTGAAAAAGGAATAAGGGAGAAGACAGTCTACACAATTTAATGCCTCATCATTATAATAATTAAGACTGTGTAGTATTGGCAAAAGGATACAGATCAATGGAACAGAACACACACAAAATAACCCCCGAAGTGGACCATTATCTTATATACACAATGTAAAACTATAATACAGTTGGCAAAAACAGAAGGAAATATTTGAGATCTGGGATTGGGCAAAGAGATTTGGTAGCAAAAGCATGTCCATTAAAGGAAAAAAAAATGATAATTGGATCTCATTATTTAAAAAAAAAAAAAAAAAAAAAGCCTTCCCTTATGAAAGTCTTCGTTAAGTGGATACAAAGAGAGAGAAACTTTTCAAAATGGCAGAACAGAGGAGGTCACTTTCCTGGCTGCTCTGTGGAGTAAAGCCAAGAAAGCAGACAGGCAGCTTCTCAGCAAGGTAGGTAAACAAACAAACAAACAAACAAAGCAGGAGACTTTACTGGAATTTAAAACTGGACATTCAAAGCAGACCAGGGACTCAGGAGGTTGGATATAATAAAATAAGGAAGAAATCCCCAGTGGACAGTCACTGCCTCAGCTGGGCTGGAAGCACAAGCCAGAGCAGCCCCTCCAAGAGCAAAGTGGAGGCATAAGGGAATTAAAGGAATCTGCAATTTGGGAGGCCCAAGGCATGACTGGGGTACCAAGCATTTAGAGATCAAGAACATTGCCTGGCAAACCTGGAAGACACACTGCACAGTATCTGTGTGAGCAAAGAAGCTGCCATCTTCTCTAGATGGCATTTGGGGACAAAGGAAGGAACCATTTTGCAGCCACTGTGCAGGGGCTGGCAGCTGAGGGGGGCCAATTCCTGGCAAACCTGAGTCTGGCCAAAATACACACTGCACAACATAGAGTGCACTTAAGTGACCAGGAGAAAATCAATGTGGAGAGAGGTTTACATAAGGGACTGGCGGTGGAAACCCACCCAGTTCCACCCCTCCCCCTCCAATCGAACTGCTTGCAGGAGGGGCTGGGAGAGACATATCTGGCCAGGAACACGGAAGGGGTGGGGGTTGGAGAGATTGTTTGGAGATTAAACCTGAGACCATGAAACATGGGGTCCAAAGGTGATGACGGGGACTAAGAATTGGCTTCCCCACCACATGAGTGGAACCCAGCAAAGATTCCTGAGGTAGTCTTCCAGTATGGATTAGCAAGTACTAGTCACTGGAGGTGTGCTGATTTAAATCTCCAGACTAACTGGGCATTCAGCGAAGAGCCTGGAGCCCACATAAGCCTAAACCCTGCCTCCAGGAATTCTGCCTATGGGATTATCTCTCTCACTCTAGCAGTTCAGAGAGTGGAGCATCACATTCCAGACAACCCAACCCCACTTGGAACTGCTGAGAAGAGAAAACAGAATCTTCCAACAGAATGAAGTCCAACAGAAAGAATTCTTTAAACTTTTCGTCAAGATCTTTTTAAATTCTTTTTCTCTGTTTAATTGTGACCTTAATGATACATAGACATTTATACATATTCATATTTGTTTTCATTTCTAGCATTTATGAAGCCAGTTGTTTTTCATGGATTAGTTTTTATTTTTGTGAATTAGGAGGTTTGATTAGTATATTTTACTTTTGTATTCTTTATTTTTATTTTTAATTTTTTAAAAATTTATACTTCATATTTTTTTTCTTCTGTTTCCCTTGATTCTCTTTTCTTCTGCTAATAGTCAATCTCTATTGTTCTCTCTTTCACTCTTCCTTTAACTTTTTACTTGTCTTGCTTCCTCCCTCATAATCATCACATCTTATATCACATTCTCTCCCTGTCCATTTTATATTATAAACCCTTTTGCAAACTTGTTTGTTTTTTGTAGGCAGTAACTGATCTGTTTCTGTTTATTGTGATAATTAACACTGTAGATGTCATAGTAGGAACTATTTGAATTAATGCTGTATATTGTTTGCATTGGTTGTTACTATTTGTCTCCCCCCTAAACAATGAGGTAGTAGAAACCTTCAGGAACACGGTAAGTCCACAGGTTAGAAACTCTACTGCCTCAGATCCATTCCATTAGATGGGTACACACAAACAACATGAAAAAACAAGGGAACAAATTGCCCCAAACAAAGATACTCCAACAACAGAATCCATCAACATCACAGTGGAAGAAATGTCAGAGAAGTTTAGAATGTATGTAAACTGATCTGTGAAGTAAAGGATGGTATCAGGAATGAAATCAGAGAAAATACAGGAAGTGAAAGAACACTTCAATAAAGAGGAAGAGATTCTGGGAAAAAAAAAAAAAAAAAACAAGCAGATATCCTTGAAATGAAGGAAACAATAAACCAAATTAAAAACTCAACACAGTATCACAAACAACCTGACCACTTGGAAGACAGAACCTCAGACAATGAAGACAAAATGTATAATATTTAAAGAACAGTTGACCACAGAGAGAAGAGATTAAAAAACCATGAACAGAACTTCCAACAACTACTGAATAACATGAAAAGACCAAATTTAAGATTTATTGGGATAGATGAAGGTGCAGAGATACAAACCAAAGGAATGAACAATCTTTTCAATAAAATAATATCAGAAAATTTCCCAAACCTAAAGGATGAAATGGAAAATCAAATACAAGAGACTTACAGGACCTCAAATATACAAAATTACAAGAGACCCATGCCAAGGCACACTGTAATGAAAATGCCTAACATACACAATAAGGATACAATTTTTTTTTTTTTTTTTTTTGCAGTGCTGGGGATTGAATCCAGGGCCTTGTACATGCCAGGCAAGCACTCTACCAACTGAGCTATATTCCCAGCCCATAAGGATATAATTTTAACAGGCTGCAAGAGAAAAAAAATATCAGATTATATATAGAGGAAACCAATTCAGATCTCAGTTGATTCCTCAACCCAGACCCTAACAGCCCAGGAGGTCCTAGAATAACATATACCAAACTCTGAAGAAATAGTTGCTAACGAAGAATCCTATATCCAGCAAAATTAAAATTCATTGAAGATGAAATAAAACCTTCCATGATGAACAAAAGTTAAAAGAATTTGCAACTAGAAGAAAGCTTGCATTATAGAACATTCTCAATAAAATATTCCAAGAAGATAGAAATGAAAAAAAAAAAAAAGTAAAAACCAGCAAAGGGAGGAACTACACTAAAGGTCAATCAACGGAGAAACTAACTCAAATTACGAATTAGAAATAAACCAAAATGGGAATCAAATCATACCTCAATAATAAGCTTGAACACGAATGGCCTAGACTAAACAATCAAAAGACATAGACTGGCAGATTGGATTAAAAATCAAACCCAACAATAGCTGTCTCCAAGAGACTCACCTCATAGGCAGAATGAAGGTGACAGGATGGGAAAAAAACATCATTCACATGGAGCACATTAACAGGCAGGGGTTTCTATCCTCATATCAGATAAAGTAGACTTTAAGCCAAAGTTAATCAGAAGGGACAAAAAAGGTCATTTCATACAGTTTAAGGGAATTATACATCAAGCATAACAATCGTAAATATGCCCTAAACAATGGAGCATCTACGTATATCAAACAAACCCTTCTCAGTTTCAAGAATCAAACAGCCCACAACACAATAATACTGGATAACTTTAAAATGCCTCTGTCACCACCGGATCGATCCTTCAAAATAAAAGTTCCTTTTAAATAAAGAAACTACAGAATTAAAAAATACAATTGATAATTTAGACTTAATTTAGACTTAACAGACATATAAAGAATCCATCAATGACAGAATATACTCTTTTCAGCAGCACACATATCCTTCTCTACTACAGACCATTGTTTTAGTCATTTTTTTTTTTTTTTTGCCGCTGTGACTAAAAGACATGACCAGAACAATTTTAGAAGAGAAAAGGTTTATTTGAGGGTTCACAGTTTCAGAGGTCTTAGTCCACAGAAGGCCAGCTGCATTTCTCTGGGCTCCAGGTGAGGCTGAACATCATGGCAAGAGAGAGTGGCAGAGAGAAGCAGCTCATATCATGGAGCAGAGAATGTCTCCACTTGTCAAATATAAATATATACCCCAAAGCCACACCCCAATTCCCACCTCCTCCAGTCACACCCTACCACTTCAGTTACCACCCAGTTAATCCCTATAAAGGAATTAATTCACTGATTGGGTTAACACTCTTACAATCCAATAATCTCTCCTCTGAACCTTCTTACACCCAATAATTTCTCCTCTGAACCTTCTTACATTGTCTCACACGTGAGTTTTTGGGGGATACTTCCCATCCAAACCATAACAACCATGTTATATGTTGGCATACAATTATGCTATTGCCTTAATGTTTTTATTTCCATGGATATTAATTTTTGTGTTCTTGCTTGCTTTTTTGATTAAACTTGATTTTTATCAAATTTTAGGTGCATTATTTCTTCTCTATTTCATAAATTTCTGCTCCTACTTTTTCCTTCCTACTACATAATTTGAAAATAATGTAATTCTAGTGTCTTTCTGATACAAGTACTTTAAGTTATAAATGTTCATCTGAGTATTGTTTCATCCCAGAGATCCTGATATTTTAAGCTTTTATTATCACTTAGTTTAAAGCACTTTTTATTTACTTTTCTTGTGCTTTTCTTCCTTGACCTCTGAGATATGTATAAGTGTGCCATTTAATTTGAAATAGTTGACATGTGGAGGTGGGGGTTCTATATATCTTAATGTGATTGATTTCTAATGTAACAAATCATTCAGGAAACACACACAAAATAAATAAATAGAAAGTAAACTGGGGAGAGGGGTGGTGAGAATCTTCTGTATTATCTGTTCAATTTGTATGTTAGCCTAAAACTATCCAAATAAATAACATTATTTAAAAAATAAATAAAATAAGAAAAAAAGAATACAAAACTACAGATTGGAAAAAAAATTTAAAAACAACATACCTGATGAAGAACTAATATGTATACTCAAAACTCAACATTAAAAAACAAAACAGGTCTGGGGAGATAGCTCAGTTGGTAGAGTGCTTGCCTTACAAGAACAAGGCCCTGGGTTCGATCCCCAGCACCACACACACACACACACACAAAAAAAAAAAAAAAAAAAACATTTATGGGTTAAACTGTGTTCTTAAAAAAAAAAAAAAGGAAAAAATGGTGAAGTTAGTACTTTAGATTGTGACCTTATTTGAAGCAGGATTGTTGTAGATGTAATTAATAAACTGAAATCATACAGAGTAAAGTAGACCCTTAATTTGATATGACTTGTGTCCTTAAAAGACTAGACACAAAGAAACACATGAGGGGAGACTGCCATTTAACAACTGAAGAGTGCAAAGCAGCAATAAGCAAAAAACACTGAAGATTATTGGCCATCACCATAACCTAGGAGAAAGAGTATACTCTCTGAGTTCTCAGACAGAACCAACTCTGTCAACATCTTAATTTCAGTTTGTATATCACAGAACCATGATATGATAAATTTTTATTGTTTTAAGCTACCTAGTTTGTGATTCTGTTATGGAAGACCTAAGAACCAATGAACATTCAATTAGGAAATGGGCAAAGAGACATTTCACCAAAGTGGGTAAATCATTAGCCATTTAGGAAAATGCAAATTAAAACCACAATGAGATATTAGTACATTCATCTATCAGATGACTAAAATAAAAAATCACGACAACACCCAATGCTGGAAAAAATTAGAAAAATTAGAATATTTGTATCTTACCTAACATCTTATCTGTTGGTGAGAGTATAAAATAGAAAATTGCTTGGCAGTCCCGTATCAAATTAAACATGCAACTACTATACAACTCAGCAAATATACTCCTGAGCATTTATTCTAGGGAAATTAAAATTTATGTCATCTATAAATTTCTAAATTATTTCACAGTGGCTTATCTATAACAGCCCCAAACTGGAAACAACCCAGATTGTCCTTGAGTGAGTAAATGGTTACCAGTGCATGCTTACCATACTATGGAATACCACTCAGCAAAACAAAGGAATAAACTGGTTAAAAATACATGCAATAATTAGGATCACTATACAGATAACTCTGAATTTAAAAAAGCCAATTCCAAAAGCTCACATTCTATTTGCACACTTACATAAAAACATCCTTTGAAATGATAAAATAGAAATAGAGAACAAATTAGTGGCTGTCATGAGTTAAGGAGGGAGTGGGGGCAGGAGAGAAGTAGGCAACACCAGGGAGTCTTGATATGATAAAACATTTGTATGTTGACTATCGAAATCAATATCCTGGTTATGATACTGTACCATAATTTTACAAGATGTTATCGTTAGGAGAAGTTGTATAAAGAATTCACAGAATCTTCTGCATTATTATTACTATTTCTTTTCTTTTTCTTTTTTTCAGTACTGGGAACTGAACCCCAGGACCTTGCATATTGAATTTCATCCCCAGTGTTTTTTATTTTGAGATAGTGTTTTGCTAAATTGCCCAGGCTGGTCCTAAACTTATGATCTTCATGCTTCAGCCTTCACAGTAGCTGAGATTACAAGCTACAGACCATTGTGTTTGGTTATATTACTTCTTATAGCTGCATATGAATCTATGATTATTTCAAAATTATAAAAAATTAACAAGGTACACAATGAGAACTGTGATGGTACAGCTCTATATTCTGTCAAACTATCTTTCATTTGGACATCTGTATGGGGGGATAAGGAAGAGAAGAAAGGAATAAAATAAAGGATTCAGATTATTTCAGCAGAGCATGTAAGATAGGAACTGGGAGAAAAAAAGCAAGGTTAGCTGGGTGCAGTGGTGCATGCCTATAATCCCAGGGGCTTGGAAGGCTGAGGCAGGAGGATCCCATTCAAATTCAGCCTCAGCAGTTAGCAAGCCCTAAGCAACTTAGTAAGACCCTATTTAAAAAAAAGGGGTGGTGGTGGCTAGGGATGTGTCTCAATCATTAAGTGCCCCTGGGTTCAAACCCTGGTACCATTAAAAAAAAAAAAAAAAAAAAAAAAAAAAAAAAAAAAAAAAAAAAGCAAAACTGCACAAGTTAAATTGTGCTAAAAGTTATCATTTTTGAAAGGGTATACTACTAAATAAAATTGCTACAAGGTATAATTTCAAATATTTTATACTAAAATGTAATGCATCTCATTTGCAGCTTTCATGCAATGAGATATATTACTTTGTCACCATCACTAAGGAGAAAGAAGCAAAGAAAACTGGATCATTTAAGCAAAATCTAGAAAAATAAAAAGGGAGAGGGGCAAGTCAAAAGATAGCAAATGACAGAAGTATAAAACAAAAAGCAGAAACAAGATAAAAGTTACTCATGAGGAAAATAAAATAAATAACTTAAATTCCCTTAAAAACTCTAATATTACATAGAAACAATATTCAGCTATAAGCTGGTTTTAAGAAAACATTTTAAAGGACTTAGAAAGTTTTACATGGGAATGTTAAAAAAAGAGCAAAACAAAAATGGCAGGCAAATATTACAGGGAGAAAGTAGGAGTGCCGATTTTTTAAAAAGTAGAAGTGAAAATAAAAAATTATATGGAACAATATTTTATAGTAATAAAAATATGAACCTTCAAGTCAAAAGAAAGGATATAAATACCATTCAATGAATAAAAATATACATATGTATCTTTACAAAGAAAACCCTTTCTTTTCAGAGGAATAGGGAACTTTTTTTTTTTAAATAAACTGGTTACTATGTCATAAAGAACATTCCAAAGAATGAAAACTGTATAGGCTACATTCTGAGACCCCAATGCAATAAAATTAAATCAACAACAACAACAAATAAACAAAAGAAAATTAACTACTTGGAGATTAAAAAAAAAATCTTAGAATGATTTTGGTTTCAGTCAAGAAAGAATCAAAACAAATCATAGACCACTTAGAAATTAAGTCACATTGTAGGGAAAAAGCCTTGTATCAAGAGAGAAATGTATAACTTTCAATTCTTCATTAAATCTAAAAATAATAATGAAAATAAATGAAGAATTCAACTTTAGAAGGTAGAAAAAGAACTAAACAAAAACAGAAGAAGGAATTAATAAAGTCAAAATAAAAATAGATGAAAAAATTAAGGGGTTGAAATGAACCAACCAATCAACCAGAATATTAATGAGAAAAAGATAAAAACTGTTGTGCTGATATTTTAATAAAATCTTTAAGAAAATTCAAGTATTAATTTCAAAGCCTAGATTAAAAGTAAATTTTATTGGAATATAAGTAATAAAACTATCTCAAGGAGAAACCATGATAATAGAGAAATATCTACATGCAATGGC